>NW_026068076.1:678828-752025 GCF_014885135.2 Alexandromys fortis | reverse complement strand
CTAATTGGTCTTTTAAAACCAGATCAGGTTTCCCTGCTGGCCAGAGGCTCCTCTTGCAAAATTCCCTCGTTCTGTTTCCTGGCTCCTGCCAGGGGCCAAGATCCCTCTCACCCCTCAGACGGGTCTTCAGGAAAAGAACCAGGTTCCCTGTTTGCCCGGGACCTCGCCAACCAAAGGCCTACCTCTTTGATTTAATTGTCCTGGGGCGATCTGCTCTTGGTGTTGCACTGGTCCCTGTTGCCTGCGTTGTCTGCCACTGTGTCAGTACCCGCCGGTCCCGGCCGCTGCGCCAGCTACGTCGCCCGCCGTGCGCGTCCGGTTCCGGCCGCCGCTCTATTTCTTTTTTTCTACAGAGTTTTTTCTATAACTTTTGTTCTAAGACTATGTTGTGAGCAATAAAAATTGAGAAAAATAGCAACATAATAACTAATAACTAATTAAATTTGTTTAGAGTCTAAGATTTTTGTTACTTTAATAAAATTTATTCAAATGCACTGATTCTTAGCCATATAATGGTGTGGCCCTTTAATACCTCATATGTGGTGACCCTCAACCATAAAATTATTTTCATTGTTACTTTATAATTGTGATTTTATTACTTTTATGAATCATACTGCAAATATTTTGGAGATAGTGGTTTGTCAAAGGGGACATGACTAATCTAATAGCGATTGGGATAACTATTTTGGCTTTTTATGTGTTTGCTTTATCTTGATTTACAATTTATAGAATATTTTACAAAGTAGACATAGAGAACAACTGACAGTAGAAATTTGTACTATTCCCATTTATGGGAACTAACTGTATATTTTAAACATCTTCCATGAGCTGGAAAGATTGCTCAAGTAAAGATTCTTGCTGTGGAGTCTCACATCCTCCATTCAATCTCTGAGGTTCATATGATTGAAAGACAGAACTAACTCAAGCAAGATATCCTCTGTCCTCACCATTTGGCTATGGCACAAAAAGTAATACACACACACACACACAATAAGTAAATAAATAACACAAATACATAAAAACTCATTTAAAAATTATCCATACCAAAAGTATTATGTATTCATGAGATTCTTTGTCATGGAGCTATTATTTCTAGAACATTCTTTTTTTGCAGGGAGGGGGGTTTGATTTTTCAAGACATATTTCTTTGTAGCTTTGGAGCCTCTCCCGGAATTAGCTCTTGTAGACCAGGCTGGCCTCAAACTCAGAGATTCATCTACCTCTGCCTTCCGAGTGCTGGGATTAAAGGTGTGTGCCACCACCGCCTGGCCATATAGAACATTCTTAAACAGTTTTATTGTCAACATAGTCTGATGGAGGTAGAACTTAATGATAATTATTTATGATATCTTATTTCCAATCATCAATTAACTATTTGAATAGAATAATTAATTTACAGCAAATGTAAATGTCCCCTAGGGTTCACCAAAATTTCTAAATTAAATTATGTTCATATCTTAAATACCAAACCAAAACACTAAGATTTCCAAGTTTGAGCTATTATTCTGCTCACTCAAATATAGTTTATCGCAATCTAAAAAATATAGAGGAGATTTTCTTTTCACATGAAAAGACAGTCTGATAGAATACCTTAGGTATGACTTTAGAAAAAAATCCCTTATGCCCCATTAGTTCGCATAATGATTTCTGTGTCTTGTGCTAATGGCATTTCATTACCTAGCTGACCACATAAACATGGCTAAGTCCAAATTTTCTACAATACTTTAACCCTGTGCCAAAAAAACTTGTAAACAACACTAAATGTGAAATTCAATTTTGCCTAAAATTGACGCTCTAAGATTTAACACACACACACACACACACACACACACACAAACATATGTACAAGTACACACACCCATACATGCAGATGAAGACAGAGAAATGTTGACTGAGGTTTCTGTCCCACTAGGCCCCATATCTATTTAGTCCCAAATAAACACACAGAGGTCTACATTAATCATAAACTGATTGGCCTGTTACCTCAGGCTTCTTATTAACTCTTATATTAGCTTATATTATCCCCTAATTCTTGTCTGTGTTACCCATGTGGCTTGATACCTTTTTTGGTGAGGCAGTCACATCTTGCTTCTGCTGTGTCTGGACTACAACTTCAGACTGAATCTTTCCTCTCCCTAGAATTCTCCTGTTCTTCACACTCACCTATACTTCCTATCTGGTTGGCCCAACTATACTTTTTGCTTGGCTACTGGCTAATGAACGTTTTATTAAAATACAATTGACAGGGTACAGACCATTGTCCCACAACAGAGAAAGAATAAAAAGAAGGGGTAAGGAGGGAGGATATAAGAAATGGAACAAGAAGGAGACAAAGGCAATTTGTATGTAGGATAGAAACTAATAACAGTTCAAGAAGATAATGTAGTGACATCTTAGTTGAACTTAAATATTTCAAATGAATGTGCTATGTTTGCAACATAGCTGTCAAAGGAGCTTAATGCAATTATACTAAAATAATATCTAGTAATAAATTTTCATATAAATATCTGCTCACTCTCTGATAATGGATCCCTGTCTTCTTGTACTTTTGTAGATACCAACTCCACAGAGAAGACCTTTCATTTGTTGTAGCATAAAAGGGACACTGGATAGCTGCAGAGCTCAGAAGTGGGAAGGAAGACTCTGTGCTAGAAAGGACTTAAAGCAGCTTTCTTCTGGCAGCTTTGGCAGAGCCTCACTCAACATCTAATGCTGAGTTGCCACATGTCCTGGCTTATGAGTGTGCCATCCCCATTTCTGACTTCTGTCCTATCACCTTCCTTTCCTTACTGGTCTAGAGGACAATTCCATTTGTATTAAGTTGTGAGAAACTCTAGGTTTCTTTGTTGGATTCACTCTGGCACTTGTTTCTGAGTCTTCCCTAGTACTCCCTCAAATGTCCCTGTTTCCTCTCCTATGATATTTCATAATACTTTCTTTTTCTTTTCTTTTCTTTTTTTTTTATGTGAGAAACTTTAATACAAAGTTTCTCTGTGGCTTTGGAGCCTGTCCTGGAGTTAGCTCTTGTAGACCTTGTAGACCAGGCTGGCCATGAACTCACAGAGATCTGCCTGCCTCTGCCTCCCAAGTGCTGAGATTAAAGGTGTGCGCCATTACTCCACATTTCTTTTCACATCAACTCTCAAATCTTTGGGGTTTCATCCCAACATCCCATTTCCATTTTCAAATTGTAGAGCAAATTCCTGTTGCATCTTAACAAACCGTTAAATAAAATGCTGTTACACAAAGTCCAGAAAAGCAAAGGGGGAGGGAGGGGTGGAGCGAAGAAGCAAATAGATCCTTTGATGTTTAATACATAAAACAGGTCTATCTAAACACTGTTAAGAGTTAACAATTATCACGATTAGAATGTGAAGTCCTCTTTCTCCACCATACTCAACTATCAAAGGATTGTTCCCTAATTAGTGACAGCACTGGAGGCTCTAGCCCCATTAAGTAATTAACTAACCCATTGGGTGAGTTCATACCGGAATGTGATACCGAAAGTATCATTTACCTAAAGGAAGTATGACACAAAGAGGATGCCTCTGAAAATAACATCCTGTCCCTAGCCCAGTGATCTCACCGACATGAGCTGACCAGACTCCTCCCACATTCTGATACCTGTAATAACTTTTCTTGACTCTGGCCCACAATTATGGAGCTAGCAAAACCAGGATCTGACTTCAATGAAATCATTGGCTGAAATTAACCCTTTTTTCTTTAAATTTATTTATCTTGGGTACTTTGTCACTGCCATGCAAAATTGACTAAAACTGGTAAACAACATTTAAAACAAATGCAATAAATGACATAAAATATAACTGCCATCAGCATAGAGACATGAGTTTATGTCTTGGAAAGTCACCTCTCACCCTCTCTGACACACCCAATCATCGTTCCCAGTCACTGTGCTGAATGTTACTCCATTAACTGAACTTTTCTTTTAAAACTCCCTGCCTTACAAGTTAAAGAGAGTTTAAACTTCATTTGTGTAATGAGTCACTGGGAAGTATCAACCCAATAAGCAACAAACAATGCTAAATGGTAAGAAATCTAATGTAGTAATGATGAATATTGGTTACAAATTTAATAAGTTAAAATACCAACTAGATCTCAATTTTAAATTTAAATAAAGGGTTTAATTGAATAGACAACAGATGAAACAGAATGGACTTGTGTCCTAGTATTGCTAGTCTAATATTTTGGAGAAGTTAAGGAATATAATTCAGTACGGGTAAAAATTCTGGAAATATTTGATGACTAACATAGAAGCACGTGTGCAGAAACACCTAGGGAAAATAAAGCGATTATCACATTACAGAAAACTTCAGCATCTCCCATTATTTAAAGTGTAGAAAGTAAAAAATGGTAAGCTTCACAGCCATCAACACTAATGAACAATAGGTCACAGACTTGCGAGGTTATAAATATGCATGGTAATGATGTTAAATTTAACAGTACAGTCTAAACTTCTTAAGCAATTCTTTGAGAATTCTACTTATTGTGTTTTGATCCTATTATTGTGTCTTGATCCTATTCAATCCCTTCCTGATCCAGTGTACGTTCCAGGACCATTTAACGTAGTATCCTCATTCTTTTTTTTTTTTTTCTCTCTTTTGTAGTTTTGGACTTATGTAATCCAATTAATTTGCTTATCTATCAAGGCTATGAGGATTCCAATGAGTTTGCTATGTGTACCTTGGGCCAAACCTTAATTAAAATTGACTCTCCCTTTCCCAGCAGCTATCAAGTACAAATAGTTTCTCAGCGAGGGATGGAACTCTGTTCACAACTCCCCTTCATGCTGGGATTTTGTCTGGCTTTTCTAGTACAGCTCTTTGGTATGCTATCTCAACTGCTATGAGTTCATTTGTACAACTGCCCAATGCTAGGAAACAGCCAACTGTAGTCATCCTCTTGCCTCTGGCTCTTAACAATCTTTCTCACCCTTCTACCAAGATACCTGGACTTTGTGTGTGATATAGTTATCAAACGTAAGTCCTAGCACTCCAGAGTCTCCTGTTCTCTGTACCTTGATTAGTCACACTCTAAGTAAATATATATCTATCTTTATTCAAATGTGATTATTACATTTTCCAGTTGCCAAGACAATCAAGTTATCTAAAGATGTGCTGTGTAAATCTAAATGGTAAGAAGGACCTACCAGGTGTTTCTCAAAGGAAAGACTAAAATATTATACCTATATTTACTATCATGCCTGAAAATAATCTCACAAAATAAAGCTCTTGCTGGCTTTGTTATAATTGTCTTCCCAGGACTATTCTTAGACTATATCTCCTTGCTTATCCACTTGCTCATTTGTCTTGATTACCTGCATGCAATCACAATCCTCTAAACTGTCCTGCAAGGGCTGTTTCCACTTGCCCTATATAAAGTAGGAGAGGTTATCATCAACTCACCAAAAGTACTTTGTATAATTATCTACTTCCAAACTTTCTTTTAACTTTAGCAACTTAAAATGATACTTTCTATTCTCTCTAACTCAGAATTTGTGGTTCTTAATTGACTGAATTCTCTGTTCACAGTATCAGCATGACAACTGGTCTCAGGATCACCTTGAGGCTTAAAAATAATTCTACTTCCAGGCTCATTATTCAGGTTTTTACTGAAAATCCATAGAATACAATCTGCTGCTTTGGCTAGACACATCTGAATATAACTATAATTCCAGTACATAGGAGACAAAAACATGGGATACAAAATTTCAAAGCCAGCATCAAATAGTTGGTGAAATCCTATACACAGAAATCACACAACAATGAGGTAATTCATTACTTGTGGTTATAAGTCTTAAGCCTGTTTCTTTCCTGTATCTGACCAAAGGCTGTATTTGCTTCTCAGTGTACTTTTAGGTCCTTGAACTTTGACTGCTCCATCACAGCAATATGAACCTCGCACATACCAAATCGCTCCCATTTTTATTCTCTGTCTTCTAGGAAGAGTCACAGAATTTATTTTTAAATAGCTCCTAGGATTAAGCTGAACCCACCTGGATAATCTCTCTTTTGATTAACTCTACACCAACTGATTAAAAACCTTAATTACAGCTTCACAATCCCTCTGTTATGTAATATAACATAATCACAGCCTTAATTCTGAAGAATGGGAATTATAGGATCATCTTATAATTCCACTTTCTACACTGATTACATTTATTATGGTTTTAATTAAAAGGAAATTATAGAAAGTTAAATAGTGACATATGTATATTCAGGAAATAAACTTACTAACTGCAGATCACAGAACCTGAAGGAAAGCCTCCAGGTGTAGTGTGCACAGAATGTGGGCTATATTTGCAAAACACAAAGTATGCTGAGGCAGTATTAAATGTCTCAGACAGTATTTATTTCTGTTATAATCTACACTCTAACAGAATTGAGATGTTATTTCTACTCATATATTTTTATTTACCTTGGTTGTCAGTCCTTACTGTAAAGCCACTAAGAAATATGATTTCATGACTCTGACTGCCATGCTGGATGCATTTACAAGCCATGTTTTCTTTAAGTTAACTGCATGATTAGTGACATTAATGCTCAAAACTTACTGTCCATCTTATTTTTCTCTATTTCTTGAACATATTCTTAAGAATTTGGAAAGTCTGATAGTTTAACGTGAAGTTATATATATTTTTCTGTGCAGATGAAAGTTTACAGTGAATTATACAACATGAAAATATTTCATGTGAGCATCTGTCATATCAGTATTAACAGTCATTTTATAAAATGTTATTTAGTATACTGATTTTGTAAGAATAAAATAATTTATATTATATTTGATGACAGGGTGTTATTTTTCCATTTTTCTTTTTATTTATCTTCTCTAATACAACTTATCCCATCTGCAGCTTTCCCCCCTCAACTCTGCCCTGTTCTTTGCCCACCTCCCCATTTTTTCAGATCCACTACTCTTCCAGTCCCCTTCAGAAAAGAAAAGTCCTCCCAGGGACATTAACAAAACACAGTGTAATATGAAGCAATAAGAATAGGTACAGACCCTTATAGGCTGGAGAGATGGCTCAGAGGTTAAGAGCATTGCCTGTTCTTCCAAAGGTTCTGAGTTCAATTCCCAGCAACCACATGGTGGCTCAAAACCATCTGTGGTGATGTCTGGTGCCTTCTTCTGGCCTATAGACATACACACAGACACAATATTGTATACACAATAAATAAATAAATAAATAAATAAATAAATAAATATTTTTTTAAAAAAAGAATAGGTACAGACCCTCATATCATTGGTTGAAAAAGTCAACCCAGTATGAGATAAAGGGTTCCAAAACCAGGCAAAATACTCAGAGACACCCCCACTCTTAGTAGTATCACAAGAACCCCAAGCTAAACAACCATAACATATATGCGGAGGACCTAGCACAGTCTCATGAAAGCTCATGAACTGCTGCTTCCATGAGCCCCTAGGAGCCCTGCTTAGTTTATTCTATGGTCCTGTTCTCCTGATGTCCTGGATACTTCTGACTTCTACAATCTTTCCCCACCTTCTTGTCTATGGAGTTCCCTGAGTTACGTTTAATGTCTTGTTGTAGGTGTCTGCTTCTGCTCTCACATCAGCTGCTAGAGGAAGCCTCTTTGATGAGAGAAAATTGGGCTAGGAACAAACTGTAGCAGAATATCATAGAAACCATTTTATTGCTGGCAGAAGGCACTTGTACATTTCAGGCTTCCCAGACCCGAAGTAATCACATAGAAACTGTATTAAATAAATCACTGCTTGGCCTATTAGCTCTTACTGCTTCTTCTTCCTTCTTCTTCTTCTTCTTCTTCTTCTTCTTCTTCTTCTTCTTCTTCTTCTTCTTCTTCTTCTTCTTCTTCTTCTTCTTCTTCCTCCTCCTCCTCCTCCTCCTCCTCCTCCTCCTCTCCTCTTTCTCCTCCTCCTTCCCCTTTTCCTCCTCTTCCTCCTCCTCTTTCTTCTCTGTCTTTGGTTTTTCAAGACAGGTTCTCTCTGTGTTACTTTGGAGTCTTTCTTGGAACTAGTTCTTGTAGATCAGGCTGGCCTCGAACTCACAGAGATCCGACTGCCTCTGCCTCACGAGTGTTGGGATTAAAAAGCTCTAGCTTCTTATTGGCTAGGTTTTACATCCTAAACTAGCCCATCTCCATTAATCTGTGTATTGTCCTGTGGCTGTGGCTTACTGTGTAAAGATCCATCTCCACTGTCTGTATTTCACAGGGCTGTATGATGTCTCTTTTACTCTGCCTACCCTCTCTATATATATCTCTTCTAGCCTGGTTATATCCTGTTAAGCCATTGGCTGAAAGCAGCTTCTTTATTAACCAATAAGAGCAACGCATATACAGGAGATCTTCCCACACCATTTCCCTTTTCTGTTTAAATAAAAACGAAGGTTGTAACTTTGGGCTCCAAAGCCACAGAAAAACCCTGTCTTGAAAAAAAAATTACATATGACAAAACAGGTATCAAACAAGAATTATAGCTATAATATTGATATCTACTTTACTTTTTATCATAACTAAAGAAAGCTATAATTTAACTATCTAGTCTTCAACTCCATTAAAAACTATAGAAGGATAAAATATTACCTAAGTAAACAGGAAGTGCATTGTAAGCAACTTCTAAAAGACTAAAGTTGACAGAGACATCTTGCTGCCTGGACAGTTACTCAAAGTTCATCTGTAATGTTGGTGCATCCAATCTTCAGTCCACAGACCCATAGTATCTCACAGACTTTTCCATGAAGCAGGAAATTTGAAGGACAATCTCACCTTCTTTAGTCAACTTCCATTTGGGTCTTTTAGACTGGTCTACCTGATAGGTGTGGAATTGGGCCCCATATTGGGCGCGATATGAAGATGGGCACTAAAAAGAAATCCCACACTATCTCAGAATTGAGTATAACAAAGGGTTATTTATTTAGGGGTAGACTCACAGGTAGTTCTCTGCATGAACAGGGAACAAGAACCAAATCCAGCAGTCAGAAGTGGGCAGGTAATATAAAGGATACTGGCTGAAGAATTTCCTACAGCATTTTATTAACTTTTTTTTTTGTTGTTGTTGTTATTCCTGCTTGATTCTATCCTGGATCTCTAGACTATTCTGACTCTAGAAGCTATCCAGGCTATGTCTAGTGTGGACTTCCTTTGCGGGTATGGGCTTCCTCTGAGGGTGTGGGCCTCAAGTTAACCAGTCATTGGTTGCCCACTCCCACAAGTTCTGAGCCATCATTGCTGCAGCTTATTTTGTGAGCATGACAGGTTGTAGATCAAAAGCTTTGTGGCTGGGATGGTGTCCCATTCCCACCATTGGAAGCCTTGTGTAGTTACAAAAAATGGCCAGTTCAGACTCTATATCCTCCATTACAAGGGGTCCTCATTGGGGTCACTCTCATAGATTCCAGTATGTTTCTGCTACACTCTGTTTCTACATTGCCTCTCAGATGTCTCCAAATACAGTTGTTTCTACTCATATTCTTTTCCCCTCCTGATGCCTCCTTTTCCCATCTTCACCTGAACCCAGTCTACTTGAAAAAGTCTATTCTATTTCTATTTCCAAAAGAGATCCTTGAGTTTTCCCTAGAGCATTCTTTGTTACTTAGTTTCTCTGAGGTGGTGGATTGTTGAGTGACTAACCTTTACTTAATAACTAATATCCACTTATAAGACAGTACCTATCCCATTTGTCTTTCTGTCTGTAGGTTATCTCACTCAGAATAATTTTCTTCTAACTCCACCTATTTCCTTTAAGTTTTATGGTGTCATTTTTAACACTTGTGTAATATTTCACATTTTCATGATTCATTCTTTGTTGAGGGATATCTAGCTTGTTTCCAGTTTCTGAATATTATACAAAACTGCAATGAATATAACTGAGTAAGTATCCTTGTGGTATGATTGAGCATCTGTTGATCTATGCCTAAGAGTGTAGTGTCTGGGTGGTTAGGTAGACTGATACCAAATTTCGTAAGAGATCACCATATTAATGTCAGTAGTGGCTATACATGTTTGTGTTCCCACCAAAAATAGAGGCATGTTTGACTTTCTCAGCATCATCAATAGCATGAACTGTCACTGGTTGTTGTTGATCCTAACCATTCTGTCAGGTATAAGATGGAATCTCAAAGTAATTTTGATTTGTATTTCCCTGATGGCTAAAGATGCTGACAATATATTTTTAGTGTTTGTCAGCCATTTGGGATTTTCTTTATTGAGAATTCTCTGTTTAAATCACTACTATATTTTTTATTGAATTGTTTGGTTTGTTGGATCTATTTTTTGAGTTCTTTATATATTTAGGATATTTGTCCTCTATCAGATGTGGGGTTGGTGAAACTCTTTTCCCATTCTGAAGGCTACTGTTTTATGCTGTTGACAGTGTCTTTTTCAGTTTTATTAGGTCCAATTTATTAATTCTTGATTTTAGTGAATATGCTATTGATATTCTGTTTAGGAAATTTTCTCCTGCACCAATGCATGCAAGGTTATTCCCTGCTTTCTCTTCTGCCAGGTTCAAAATAAATGATTTATGTTGAGGTCTTTGATTTACTTGGACTTGAGTTTTATTCAAGGTGATAGATATGGATCTATTTGCTTCTTCTACATGCCTACATCCTATTATGCCAGCACCGTTTGTTGAAGATGCTTTGTTATCTCCATTTTATAGTTTTGGCTTCTTTGTCAAAAATTAAGTGCCAATAGGTGATTGGATTTATGTCTTAGTCTTTATTTTATCCCATTGATCAATGTGTTTGTTTTTATGCCAATATCATGCTGGTTTTATTACTATAGCTCTGCAGTAGATTTTGATATCTGTGATGATGAGACCTCTGGCAGTTCTGTTATTGTACAGGACTGTTTTAGCTATCCTTTCTTTTTGTTTTACCTTATTAAGTTAAGTATTGTTCTTTCAAGGTTTGGAAAGAAATGTGTTGGAATTTTGATGGGTATTGCTTTGAATCTGCAGATTGCTTTAGGTAAGATGCCCATTTTTACTATGTTAATCCTATTGATCCATATGCATGGGAGATCTTTCCATCTTCTGATATTTTCTCCAATTTCTTTCTTCAAAGACTTGAAGTTATTGTCACACAGGTCTTTCACTTGCTTGCTTAGAATTACCCCAAAGTATTATACTGTTTGCAGCTGTTGTGAAAGGTATTGTTTTACTTATTTCTTTCCCAGCCCATGTATCATTTTTATATGAGAACTACTTCTCATTGTTCTTAGTGTATCCAGCCACTTTGCTGAATGTGTTAACTAAATATAGGAGTTCCTTGGTATAATTGTTTTGGTCAGTTATATATATATATATACTACCATATTGTCTGCAAATAGCAATACTTTGACTTCTCATTTCTAACTTGTATCTCCTTGATTTTTTCTTGTCTTATTCTGTAGCTAGAACTTCAAATTCTCTAATGAATAAATATGAAGAGAGTAGACAGCCTTGTCTTGTTCCTGATTTTAATTGAATTGTTTTCAGTTTCTCAGCTTAATTTGATGTTGGATGTCAGCTTGTTGTATGTTGCTTTTATTATATTTACATATTCCTTGTATCCCTGACTTTTGTACTGATTCTCATTTTGATTCTAGATTATAAAAATAGTTTGAATATCTATGTCTATTGTTTTTGTTTTTCATTTTCTTCAGTTTTTTTTTAATTTTTCCATTGAAAAATTTACACTTCTTCCCCTCCTCCCAGTCCCCTCCTGCTCTCCCACTGACTTTCCTCCCTCCCTCTCCTTCCTTATGGAGAACAGGGAACCCTGCCCTGTGGGAAGTCGAAGGGCCTCCCCCCTACATCCAGGCCTAGGAAGCTGTGCATCCAAATAGACTAGGGTCCCAAAAAGCAAGTACATGCAGTAGAAACAAGTCCCAGTGCCTTAACAATGGCTTCCCAGTCAGCCCCATTGTCAGCCTAATTCAGAGAGTCTGGTTTGATCACATGCTCCTTCAGTTCCGGTCCAGCTGGATTTGGTGAGCTCCCATTAGAACAGGCACAGTCTCAGTGGGTGGACCAACTCCTCGCGGTCCAGACTTCCTTGCTCATCTTCTCCCTTCTGCTCTTCAACTGGACCTTGGGAGCTCAGTCTGTTGCTCTGATGAGGGTCTCTGTCTCCATCTGTCGCCGATGAAGATTCCATGGTGATATTCTAGATAATCATCAGTGTGATAGTGGGGCAAGGACAGTTCAGACACCCTCTCCTCTGCTTCCCAAGAACCTAGCTGGGGACATCCCCGTGGACACCTGGGATCCCCTCTAGAGCCAACTCTCTTGTCAACCCGAAAATGGTTCCCTTAACGAAGATATCTCCTTTCCTGCTCCTATAGCTGCCCTTCCTCCATCTCCACCCTCCCATTCCCCCAAGCTCCTCTCCAATCTTTCCATTCTCCTTTCTCTCTCCCCTCTCCCCTTACCCCAACCATACCCCCACCCCCGTGCTCCCAACTTTTGCCAGGCAATCTTGTTTTGTTTCCAATTTCCAGGAGGAACTATATTTGTTTTTCTTTGGGTTCACCTTGTTGTTTGGCTTCTCTAGGCTTGGGAAATATAGGCTCAATGTCTTTTGTTTATGGCTAGAGTCCACTAATGAGTGAGTACATACTATATTCATCTTTTTGTGTCTGGGTTATCTCACTCAGGATAGTGTTTTGTATTTTCATCCATTTGCATGCCCGTCAGTGTTTTCTCTAGGTCTCCTTCTGAAAATGGATTTATTAAAATGAACTTCCCATTACATGTAATCTATGTTTTCTTAAATCCTAACTTCCAAAAGATTTAGATACATTCAGAGTTATGACCTAAGAAGATATTTAATTTTGAAACACTCTTACAATGCTAAAATAGAAAACTATATCTATATTTATATGTTGGGATTTTGTTATTATTATTTTTGCCTATAATATTGTGTGTTCAAAATTAAATTATACTTTTGTGAAATTAAGTTTCTTAAAAGAAGCACATGATCTTAAATTCTGCATTCTTCTAGCCCTACTCATAGAAATAAATTTCAAAACTTTAAAGGAATATATAAATGCTTGGTAAGATGCAATGAACATTGTATCTATTTTTAAGTTTGGAAGATGTGTATACAATGAATATATTTGTCAGGTCCCTATCACTGTGACAAGATATGCAATCGAATCATTGTAAAATTTAAAAGAACATATCTTGGCATCCACTTTCAGTGTATTGATACCTGCTCCACTCTTCAGGCATTATAATAAATGACAGATGTGGAAGCAAGTGATTAAAAACAATTCCCCTAACAAAGCCAGAAAGTGGATACAAAAAAAGGGGTCTTTTCCAGGGTCCCAGTATCCTTTTTGAGTCACACCCCAATCAATGATCTAAAGACTTTCTACATGTTACACGTGAGTGGTTGGGTGTCGGGTTAAATTAATGATAAAAAGTTTCCCTAAATACACACCTCCCATATACAAATATATCATGTTCATCTCCCATACACAAACACAATCACACACACACACACACACCCTTTAGATCTTAATACCTTCAAAATAAATTATTCTGTGAATTTGAAGATTAAATAATGTTCTATTCAGGAAGATGATAAGAAATTCTATCATATTTAAGTAACACTTTCTCATACACACATATATTTCCAGATTACAATGATACATTTAATACTTGAAAAACAAATCAGCATAATTTACAAAAAGAAGCCATTGATGATATAAACTATCATTCTATGTGCATGGTGTGCACACATGCACATGTGAATACAGCATCAATCTACAAAGGACAGCTTCAGATATCATTCTTCAGGTGCTGTTTACTTCTGATACAGGTTCTGTTTTTCCTGATCTTACCAAGATACAGTGACTGGTTGCCAAGCACTAGGGGTTAACTTCTCTCCACTTTCCTGGCTATAGACATTGCAGGTACACTACCATTTCCTACTTCTTCCCTCCATTTAAACATGGGTTGTGCAGATGGAATCCAGGATACCATGATTGCTATGCAAACATTTCGTACACTGAGCTATCTCTGCAGCCCAGGTAAAAGAATAAGACAACCTTCCCTTTCCTTTTAAAACTGACTTTTTAAATTATTTTTGAGATTATAATTACATTTCCCCCAACATTTTCTTCCCTTCAAATTCTCCCTTTTACTCATCCCTACTCTCCTTCATATTTATGGCCTCCTTTTCCATTAATTGTTATTACATTATAGTGTATATGTATACAGCAACTATCAATTTTTAAAATTTACATGTATATGTGAAGACCTGTATGAGATTGTGTGTACCACATGCTTACTTATAGGAGTTCTTGGATGCTAGGAGAGGGCTTCTAATATCTAAGAACTAGAGTTAGTCACCATGTTGGTGTTGGACACTGAACTCAGGTCCTCTGCAAGAGCAGTAAACTATTCTCAACCGTAGGGAAATCCTTATCTCTCCAGAATCAAGGTAACTTTCTCAATGCAGTAAGTACCATTTAAAAAGCTGTTGTATATTGGAAATATAATAGTGAAAGACCTTTTTAATCCTCCAGCTATTATAAATTAATGTACATAACTTTTCATGGTTCAGAAGACTTTATTGTAAGACTCGAAATGAAATAAAATTTGTCTTTCCATGGAACATCTCTTTTTTCCTATGACTCATATTTTTCTAAGGCTTTCTGTTCTTACTCTTCACTTTTCTAAGAACCCACAAGTTCTATAGAGCACAACTGTCCCCTTCTATTGCTGTGAATGCAAAGGGCTGTAGACCTCCTTTCCACTAACATCAAATGCATGCCTTTCTGCTAAGAGCTTTTCCTTTCTCCACCCAAAGAAAATTCATATCCTAATAACATAAGGTCTTCTTCCTATCCCAGAGGCAAGACTTCAGACAGCTGACAAGCTTTAACAAAAACTTTTGACATAATAGGTTCTGTGCTGTTCTTCTAGGCGATAGACTTTTGTGTGCGCAGAGTGACACCTTTTCTTGTTAAACTTCTGGAACAAGCAGGATGGAAGCAAATACCTTAATGGATAGAGCAAAAAATGATAGAAATGATAGTTCACATTTATAATCTAGAAGTCCTGCACTTGTTTTCCTGGCAAAATAAGTAACTGTCTCTCCGAGAGACAGATTTTATTTCTAAATTTCATAAACTTAAAATATGTAAGAATGATTAAAAGACACATTCAAATCCTACCAGAAAGGTTACTCATTTAAAGACTTTAGGTATTTAAGAAAACATACATTTTATTCTAAATTATGTTTTTTATTTCAAGCAGCATTTTCAGGGTTGCTATGGAAAGGTCACTTTAACATCTTACATTTTGATATCACGGAAACTCTCAAAAAACATTTTAAATGTAAAGCAGGGTCCTGTGTCTTTGCTGAGTTTTCCACAAAATTTTAGAAACTAAATTGCTCAGTATCTAATATCATACACACCATACATGGTACTGTGATACTTCTTTTCAAAATTATTGAAACTTACTTGGCACTGATTATGAAACATGATTTGTTCATTAAAAGTTTCACACATGCCAGGGATTGAACATAAAATCCCGACTGAGGGAGATTTGTTCTCTTGCTCTTTTGTTATTTTAGCTATCAGTATTGAAAGGGAAATTGAATGTTTAAGTTGGATCTTGTTTTTAAGAAATTTGTGGGTAAAGAAAATGAATAAAATTAGTTTCAGGGATGGAAAGATGGTTTAGTTCCTCAGAATCCTAGCTGTTCTTCCAGAAGTTCCAGATTCCAGCCTGACATTTCAGCTTAGAACATCTGAGGTCCTCTTCAGGCAAATACACCCACACATAAATGAGCAAAAGCTCAAAAACTCAATTTCATATAAAAATAAAAGTTTCACACTTCTTGCTTAAATAATCTTGTTTTTATGTTTTTGAATTTTACTGAGCATCACCACAACAAACCTTCTTCAAATCAAGTCAGTACCAGGAAAAAGTGAAATTCTCAGATAGGCAAACTCAGAAAGAAACAATTCCTATCTATAAGGATAGCAGGAATTAGAACTATGTGATCATTTTATTCCATGTTTACCAAAAGCACAATTGGGATCAAATTCCAGGAGCAAATAACAGCACTGAAATCATGGTTTAACTAAAGCTTAGGTTGCCTTACATAGAAATGGATATGTATTAATGGATATAATCAAGAATGTAACTTTTTATAGAAACATTCCCCTGGTGTCTAGATTATTTGGACTGTGCTGGGATAGGTAATTCCTTATGATATATTTTTTAAATATTTATTTATTTATTATGTATACAATATTCTGTCTGTGTGTATGCCCGAAGGCCGGAAGAGGGCACCAGACCCTATTTCAGATGGTTGTGAGCCACCATGTGGTTGCTGGAAATTGAACTCAGGACCTTTTTTTTGAAAGAGCAGGCAATGCTCTTAACCTCTGAGCCATCTCTCCAGCCCCCTCCTTATGATATTTTAACTCAAATGTCTTTTGAATTTACTCACAGTGCCTCTAGAATTGATTATAGTATATGAGATAGCGTATTGTCCCACCAAATGGCAGTAAAAGCAGTCGATACCTACTCACTTGAAGTGGTTTATAATTTTTAGATTTTCCAAGTGAACATTTTGTATGGAATGGTGTTAAATTACCAAAGGAACACACAACTCAGGGCTCATTCTTACCTTACTAGTTTTTGGCATGTAAGTGGCAGAAACATAATGAAGTATTATATATTAAAAGGGTCTTTGCATAATAGCAAGCACAAACTTCAGGTGACTACAAGTAGTAATGATGCAAAAATGTGTTTTAGGAAATAATTATTATCTTCTGTGTCTAAATGAGCCTCCAATACTTATCAGAATGGTTTGATTCAGTAAGAGAACTGCATGGCCACTGTGTCTTTAAATATATTTTTTTAAGTGTAACATATTTTATGTGAGATAAAATCAGTAAACATTTCTGTCACTTTTTAAAAAGCCATTTAAGCTTTCTCTTAATAATTCTTAAGACTATAATGCTTTATTGTTTATATTGTCTCTATGCTACATAGTAGATCTGAAACCGTTTCTTACGCCTACTTAAGCCTTGAACATTTTGATAACTATCCCCTCTTCCTTCTTCTGGGTTTGATAAGTTGTTACTTTCTTGGAATGTATATGTGGCACCACACACTTTCTTTTTTCACTTGTTTTACCTGGGATAATGCTCTTTAGGTTCTTCTAGAGTGTTGAAAATAAAAGTATTCCTGCCTTTTTCAAAACATGATATTCTTTTATGTAAGTATAAAACATTTCTTTATCCTGTTTTTCATTTTCAACAAATTCTACCCTTTTCAACATTGTCTATGATGATTTCACTACTGCTGACAATATACAAGCTTTAATTTCCTCCTTGTCTTCTCTTTTTCTCCCTCTTATGTGGGCATTCAAAAATGTTTGAGATAACATCTCATGGTCTTTATAGAACAATATCTCTACAATTTTTGTCTAAATCTATTGGTATATTAGTCACTTTTCTGTTACTATACCAAAATATCTGAGCTAAATGATATAAAACAGGGAAAGTTTTATTCTGGTTCACTATTCAGAGGAGTCATATGTGGAAGATGGTACTTTTTGTATTTTTAAGACAGGGTTTCTCTGTGCAGCACTGTCTGTTCTGGAATTCACTCTTATACCAGGCTGAT
This sequence comes from Alexandromys fortis, assembly GCF_014885135.2. NCBI lineage: Eukaryota > Metazoa > Chordata > Mammalia > Rodentia > Cricetidae > Alexandromys > Alexandromys fortis. The sequence continues at coordinate 734,385 of NW_026068076.1, read as the reverse complement.
CTTAAACTCAGAGAACCACCTTACCTCTGCCTTGTGAGTGTTGGGATTAAATGTGTGCACCACTTATTCAGTAATGGTTATTTTGTCTGCACAAATAAAAGAACTTACTTATAATTTTATGTGAGGGTCCATAGTTTTGGATCCATTCCATTTTGAGTAGAGGTAAGAGATTTCACATCTATTCTTGCTGTTCAAAGATGAACAGATATTTGACCAAGGGTGTGTCTACTGGATGCTTTAATCTTCAAAGGCCAGTCGACAGGATGTTTTGAATTAGGGTGTGTCTACCAGATGTTTTGAGGTGTACCGAGGTAGTTACGCTTGCTTGTTCTTTGTATCATGGAAGTATTGTGCCCTCCCCTTTTGATTAGGGCATGTAAATGTAAGGATTGTGACTGATAAATTCAAGGCTTTTTTTTTTTTTTACAGTATTCACTGGAAGCCCTTCTTACTCTATTTTCTGTCTCTTGTCTATTTCTTTCCTCATTCCACACTCCCCTTCTCAGGAACATATGGACCCAATGTTATCAGGAACATTGGACCAGATCTGACAGATGGTTCCCTGAACATTGGGCCTGAGAATAGAATATAAATTGATGGACACCACAAGTGAAGGACACTGCAGGTGCAGTGTAAAAAGTGAGTGCTTGGACAATTAGCAAATGTGGAACTGGGAGTAAAATTTGTAAATATGGGGCAAGATGATAGTAGTCAGCTATTTGTACAACCACTTAGAGAGACTTTAAAAACCAGAGAAGCTGAAGTAGAATAGCAGAAATTTTTGGAATTTGTGGAGCAGCTGTGTCCTTGGTTTTCCATGCATGGGATGTGTGTGGAAGCATGGGGAAGATAGTCTTTCTGGTCTCCTTCCATTTCACTTTTTATCATGGGCCTTCCCACACTCCAGAACTGACTCTAGCCTCTTCAGTCAGAAGAATCAGGGTCACAAGTCCTTCCACTTGCTGACTCTGGACTATATTATTCAACTAAACTTTTGTTTCTTCATTTCATTTTTTTACTGCTTGTGTAATTGCATTCCAATTTTTATTATCCATTTTCTATCTATACCAAAAATCAATTCCTAGCACTAACTCTGGACTTGGTTTCTCTTGTCTTAGATTTTTACAACAGCCCTGCTGCAAAAGTGTCTTAAAATACAATTCCTCTGTTATGCTCATTCTTATACATAGCAGGAGCTGTTGTTAATTTTCAGTGTGTTTGTCTCAAGAAAGTTGGCTTTGCAATTGCTACTGCCTATGTGAACTTCCAGTATACAATGTCCTTAGGGTACTCCCTTGGTTTTGAATAGGTGTCCCTAACCTGACACCAACTAACAAAATTCTAATAGTCTCATCCCCTCCAATTCAGATTGTCTTCTTTCCTACACTGTTACTAAAACCAAACTTTAGACAGTCTTCTTTATCACCTATTTCCCTCAAATCTGCATGAAAATGTCAGTAAGACTTGTCAGCTAAAACTCAAAGACGCCTCCTGCGTCTTTCTACTTCTCACCACTGGTTTCTTCACTCTGATACTAGATGAAACTGGTCACCATAGTATCAGATGGCACACAAATAGTGTCCTTGATTCTCTGATTCTTATTCAACTTATTTGCCAAATTAGATCCAGAATAGCCTCATTCTTCTTGTGAACATCAAACTATTCACTTACCCAACAGAAAAGTCCCAGATGGAATGTACATCCATTGGCCTGTTAGATGTACATTCCTGTTAGAGGTTACCTTCTGTCTAATGTTAGACATCTGGTTTTTTTGTTTGTTTGTTTGTTTGTTTTTTGCTACAACCCAATTCTGATATGACTTTCTCTTTCTTATTTATTAACAGAAAGTTCCTAAACCCTTAAATCAGCCTCCTTTGACCTTTCATCTACAGTTCAACAGCTCAAGTACTATATATCAAGCTTACCCCCCCATTAGTAACTTAGTTTTATTTTTCTACTCCTCTCTTGCTACAAACCTAATGCATACTCCAACAAATAGGGGGGGCTGGCTACTTTATCCCAGTTTCTTGAATAGTTTTTGGTAATAATGGACACAGTAAAAAATGAAAATCCTATTTCAATCCATACATGTACTAGGCCATGTACCTAGTGACTGAGATACCCCAGTGACTGAGATAGTTACTGAAATTGATTAATTACTAAGTATTACATATTATTCTATTATTAATTATTAATATTTAAAGGGGTTCTAAATTGAACATAATCTTGGAGATTCCATAAAGCAGGCATTCCCGGCCTGCCATTTTACAATTCTCCAATTCTCCAATTCTCCAATTCTCTCTCTCTCTCTCTCTCTCTCTCTCTCTCTCTCTCTCTCTCTTTTTCTCTTGGTTTCAGTATTGCACTTGTCCTTTGTGAAAATACCTAGAGTTGAGTGTGTTATTTATCTGTGGCTTTTTAACTTCTGATCTAGACTCAGTAATTGTATAAGGTAAATATAGATATAATATTGTCTATGAAATTGTCTTTGTTAAGTTATCTTAGTAAATATTGGCTAAATTTTTATCATAATGAAGGTAATTTTGAAAATTTAGGCCAAATAACACTTTTGTTTGTAAGCATTTAAAGTTATTGTACTAAAATACTTATTTAATTGACACAGTGGACATTCCTACAGTCTTACTTGTTAGTCTTAGAAACAAATGCCCACAGAAAGACTTGAATGATTCTTATTCTCATTTTTCATCTAAATATTTTCATCTGAGAGTTTCTGGCAAACAGCATTCTTCATGTCTTACTCTCTGGTAATGGAATCACATCATAGATACTCTGAAAATCACATACTTTAGAAAAGATACTAATTTCCTACTTGTAAAGAAGTAAAATTAAGGCAAATTGCATCCTTATTCACTTTTGTAGCCTCCTTCATCCACTTAGAAATATTTTAATGAATTAAAGTAAACTTTAATGTAACAATAAAATCACTTCCATGTCAAATTCCCATGAGTTAAATTTTACAACTAAATCTGTTTTCATCAGGGTAAAAAGCCTGAAGCAAACTTAGAATAGGACCCTACAACCTCACTTTGTGATGGGGAGTTATGATCTGCAGCAATGGGGAAATGTATATTCTTAGCTGTCAACCTTTTTTACCTTCCGAAAATGGTAAGTTTGTTGTTTAAAACTCAGTGATGATAGTTTTATATACAGCTTAATTATTGCAAAATATTTTTCTCTGCAGAGGTGAAAAATTGTCTGGTATCATAATAACAATCTGTAAGCAGGAATTGCTAGGTGACTTATAACTGGCCCTATAACTAAACTGAATGCTATAAAAGGACCAGAAGACAGAAAGAAAGTCAGAAGAATAATAGAGTTGGTCATTACACAAATTCAAAAACACAAAGAATGGAAAACAAAGCACATGTTTGATTGGTACCAACTTAATAGTTAAAATATTTTCTTCTAATTCTAAATTTAAGCAGTAATTTTCTATTAATTTTTTATTCATAGGAAGTTATTGTTTGTATTATAAATGCAATGCAATGCTATTGTTTAGGTAATATTTATATTATTATAGGAAAAGACATAAATATAACATCTGTAATATTTAATTTACATAAGTATTGTGGCACATTGGCAAAATGGCAACCAGCATGTGAGGTGGCAGTGCTCTCTGAACCTAAGTACTTTCTCTCATAATGTACTTTCACCAGATAACTTTCTCACCTCTGTTACAGCACTTAGTTTTCTCCATGGCAATTTTCATCTCTTTATGGAGTTTAATTTGTTGGCATTATTGTGCCTTGTTTTCTGGTATTTTTTTTCTGTGATTTAGCAAACTGCAACACTTTTATCCTCTTCTAAAGTTAATTATAGGAAATAAATGAAAAATCACCCCAGTATTCTACTAAACACTATTTCTAAAAGATGAGTTTCTAAATCCCCAAGCAATAAAAGCTAATGATGTTTGACTATGGTGATTGAAATAATATCTAAAAGGATAATTGTTGCTGCATGCTCTAATTGTACTTGCCAGTGAGTGTAATCAGATATGAAATATGTCTTTAACCCAATGAGGTCATTGATCACTTTCTTTTACATGTACTGAATTATAGAAAACTCAGGCCTTCCAGGAAAGCAGGTCTTAAGCAGATCGGTTTTATAAGCAAGGCAAGGACAACATCTAACTCTCTTGCCTCTTCGGGTCCAAAGAAGCTTAATCTTAGTCATACAATAGGTAATGCCACTCCTGTGCCCAAAGTCTCTGTAATTTCTTGCAAAGTAAGACCTCCTCTTTCCCCCAAAACCTTTTAGAGAAGGCACCTTGCTTTGTCTGGCAAGCCATAAACTCTCCACTACAGACCTACACTCTTCATTTGCTGTTACTAAAGCCCTTTTTGCTTGAAAGGGAAGGTCTGTGGGCCGAATGGAGCACATGGGAGTAGCAACCTGGAGTCGTGAAGGACTCGGATATTGAAAGAACCTTGCATTACCTGGCTGTTAGAACTGCAGGACTTGGGGCTAGAGGGACGATGACTGAATGCTATGAAAGCAGAGACACTCAGTACTGTCATTCCTTCTCCCTTCTTATGTTATTGGTGAACTGCACTGCATCCTTATACCAAGAAAGATCTCCTGGAGTGGAAAACGTCTCTGTCTTTCCACAGACAGATGGCTATTGCTGACTGAGCAAGCACCATCCATATATGGTGATCAAAGTATCCCTGATGAATTTGTGGATGAATTATCTATTGATACTTAAATAAAATGAAAACCCAAAGCACCAAGGAAAATGGGCAGCAACAGGTAGATATGGGAATACAATGGTTTAGGTGAAGAGTGTTATGTTTATCTGGAGTGAGCAAATAGCACGTACAAAAATATAAAGTGTGCATTTACTCCCTACAAGCGCATACTGGGGAACAATGTATTGCAGAGGCACACTCTGAATACCATTACTGAAGAGTTTCATCTGTGATAAGAACAGTGAAATCAGTCACGCATGTTTGTATTAAACGGGAAGGTGTGAAATTAATATCCTTCTAGAGTGGTGAGTCACAAACAGTACTGACTTCCTTGAGATCATCAACATACAGAAACAATCAAAAAATTAGAAAAGGTAAGTATTATTCACCCAGACCAAAGTCCTTTTAGTATATCAGTTCAGGCTGTGAAGAAGCCAGTTGATCTCAAGTTGCAGAATCCAACATTCTTCGTTAGCTGGAACAAGTGCTAGCATGTTTACAATGCACCGGAACATACTAGCACATTATTAAAAGTATCCCCTAGGTACAGATATCATAGATTGTTTTGTATTCACGTGGAATGGAAGACTGTACAACTTTGAGTATTCTCCCAAGGTTACCTTCCTAGTCTAACATTTTTGTAACGTATCCTATGATCTCCTGTTTTGTGTTCCTCCCTCTGTAATATGGTTTATTATGTAATTGATATGATACAAATCTACATTTATGCCCACTGGTACCTCCACAGAACTCCAATGGATAATACCAATCCAGGGTTCACATATGACCCTAGTTAATTAATGGGTCCCAGAACAAAATCAAAAGTAGAGAATCTTGAAAGTGAACTGAAAGGGATGGTGGAGGCAGTTGTCCGAATGAGACGGAGATTTGGAGGGGATGAAGAGAATAATTAAACCATATTATATACAATTGTGAAATTATCAAAGAACATAGATAACAGATTACATTATCAAACATTAAAGAGATAAATAACTTATTAAGTTTTACTCTGATGTTTGCATTTGTTTCAGGCATATTTTATCTCAGAGTTGAGATGTAAAACCCCAGAGTAGAGGAATGCAAGTGTTCTGGCAAGAATAAAAGTTTTTAAAAAGATGTTTGTGAACCTCTTTTTGGCTATCAGACCATGGAGACAATATACCACAAGCCCAGTGCTAGCCAGAGTTGGTGCGTGTCTCATAGAAGATTTTACAGTTCTGACCACTTTGAGGCAGAGATTAGAGTAGAGAAAGGATGATGGATGGAGGCATGTTGAAATAAGAAGCGGCGGGGCTGTGTCCCCAACACCCCGGCCGCTTGGCTAGCTCATGCCCGAAATAACAACACACAAACTGTATTCATTTAAGAACTGCTTGGCCCTTGAACTCTAGCCCTTACAGGCTAATTCTTGCACCTGGACTAGCCCATTTCTAATGATGTGTGTAAGCACCCCAAGGTGCGCTTACCGGGAAGAGTCTAGCCTCCGTCCATCATGGTGTCTCTGCTCCAGAGTGCAGAGCTGTTGAGTCTCCGGGAGCAGAGCAGAGTCTGACCTCACTTCCTCTTCTGCCCAGAATTTATTCTGTTTACTCCTCCCATCTATGTTCTAAGCTGAGGCCAAGCAGTTGGTTTATTATAACTTAACCAATGAAATCAACAGATTGATATATGACACTCCCACATCACTAATGATGGAGGTGGGTCTTGTATCTTATCTGTTGATTTCATTGGTTAATAATAAAGAAACTGCCTCAGCCCTCATAGGACAGAAAATTAGGTAGGCGGAGTAGACAGAGGAGAATGCTGGGAAAAAGAAGCTTGGGAGAGAGTTGCCATGATTCTCCCACTCCAGACAGATGCAGGTTAAGATCCTCCCTGGTAAGCCAGCTCGTGGGCTACACAGAATATTAGAAATGGGTTAGAACAATATGTAAGAGCTAGCCAATAAGAAACTGGAACTAGCCGGGCCAGGCAGTGTTTGAAAGAATACAGTTTCCGTGTAATTATTTCGGAGCATAAGCTAGCCATGCAGGCGGCCGGGTGCCGGGGACGCAGCCCTGCCGCTCCTATTTCAACAGAGGCACACCTTGACTATAACTTCTTACTTGTGTATACCTCTTGTCTATGTCTACACCTAAATCTCATCTTGAAACCTTGAATACAGACTCTAGGGAAGAGGGTCATGTTGCTAGCCTTTCTTTTCCTCTTCAACAGGGTTGCTAGTCACATTGAATAACTCCTTTATTATATTTATTATTGTTTTATTATATAAAGATTATTATTATTAATCTTTATTACTCGTTTGCTTAGCATGCATTTTCCTAATATGGCATATGTCTAAAACCATTACTTGAGTACCTGAATTAGAGCATGAGATCCTATTAGTCATAAAACTGGATGCTTTGGCCTTAGTATATTGAAATAACAGTCTGGGCTTCAGCTGGGTCCTGATTCAGTGTTTTCCCAAGTTTGCAGTGCTGGAAGGTATTAACCAGGATTCCTACGGTAAATTGTGACCTACAGTTCTTCTCATTTGGAGATCCTGTGAATTACATCAAAACTCTATCAAGAAATACATCAAAAGGTAACATGCCTTACTTGTGTTGTTGTGATTTGTATATTATGGGTACCAACAACAATTTCTCAATGAATGTTAAGTTCTCTTTCTCCAAATCAAGTGACATGTTGTACTTTAAATCAGGGTAAAAATTGGGCTCCATTGCAAAAGCAATTACTGTTGTTTAATAGATTTTATGTGAGTATCTAATTTCTCCTAAACAATTGTGTGTTTAGATAATCACTGCTATTATTACGCCAGTCTGACTTGATCATAAGGAAAATTTTCTTACAGTAGCTGATGGTTACTCACCAAAAGACTTAGAGCTGCTTAACTTATTGTGAATAAGTGACTGTTGAGTAGAATGGCTACCCAATTCTCACAGAAGTGTTATGAACATACCAGCCTTTCCAAAATACAAGGACATTATGTAAGAGGAAAAAAGAGTATAAGGGCCAGAGGAAAGCATTACAGTGTTGTAATATGGCTCTTTTTTTATTCAGTGCATAGCATGAACTTGTCATTACCATTTTGAAGTAGAGATTTCCTTGTCTAAGTAACCATAGCAACTAATTTAACAGGCCAACACAGCTACACTTAGGGCTATAAAATTGGTTGGTAATTGGGGTATTAATATACAACTAGTAGAAGGAGGGAGGGAAGGTTCACAAGACCCTTAATGGGTCATTACCTTTGGCTATTTCTCCATAGCAAGTGATCTTGGGAGGTTCTTGATTATGTAACTATATTTTGTTCATATTTTAATAAATAAAACTTGCCTGAAGATCAGAGTACAAAGCTAACTTTTTGCTGTTACACAGTAAAAAGCAGAATGGATCCCTTAAATTTCTCGGCCTTCTAGGCCCTCAAGCACTGCCACTTGAGGATCTCTACATGAAGCTATTTGTTTTTCTCTCAAATTCCACAACCCAAACCCTAGCTCTGGCAATCTTTGTACTCCAAAGGAACCATCTGTTCCCCTTCAGACTAGGATTCTCGTGTTGATGTTGGGCCTGTGCTAGTTGTTTGTGCTCCCCACTGATAAAGCTCATCTTCCCTTTTTTGGTATTCCAACCTCTGCTTCTGAGCAACTGCAGGGAGACTCTCTATAGAAGTTTCACCTATTTAGTTAGATTATACACTTTTTCCTAGCTAAGATAGGCTAATTCTGATGCCTCAATCACACATAATTACTTAGTGACTCCAAAGGGTACCACCCTGATGGTCCCAAACCTGCTTAGCTGGAGTAGTAGAAAAAAAAATCTAAATGTCCACTAAGTAAAGACATGACTTATTCATACCAAAAGGACTAAACATATTCTATATTCATATTCCCAGGTCTCACCACAAAAATACAACATGAAGGACTGAAGCAAGATGTTGCCTCAAAAAATTAGTGTTTTTCATGATAATCCCTAAGGAAAGTATCTTAGAAGACACATACAATAATGAACTAAATTAACAGTTATAAATATATTCAAATGAGAATATGAATAAATGCTGGGATGAATACTAAGAAAATACAAACATTTGAATTGAATACAGAAGATAATTTAAGATACAAACATAGAATTCAATGAACAGATAAAAATTTTGAAGGAAAGACAAACTGAAATAATACTTGAAGTAAAAAAGGAATCCACCTCATATGTCATAAATCCATCATCAAGAATGCAAATCATTCCTACTGCCAGGGAAGTAAATAGGCTGAAGTCAGACTTTCACCTCTTCTTTTTAGCCTCCAGTATCTATCCCAAGTCTCATTCTTAAATCTGTAGCAGAACACCTGCTCCCGTCTCCCTTTCCTCTCTGATCACAACTCCAATGGTTCTCAGAGATGTTCTTCTTCAACATTCCTACCCCTAACGCTTTCAAGTATTCAAGCCTCCAAGACCAGCAGACAATTCCTGTGAATACAAGGACCTTTCCTTTCTAATCACCCTCTTCTCATTTGTTGTTTTGTTCCAACCCCCAACTCCAGAAGACACCCCTTGATAACCCACATACCACTCCTATCAGTAAGCATGTAGCTTCTCCCCCTCTCCTTTTGTTCTACTAGATGACCCCACACACCTGTCTCATGTCCCTCATTATAGGAGACCTTCTGCGCTGACGTCTCTTCGCTGTCTCTCCTTATTCTGAGGGGAAGAAGTAAATCTGGTTGAAGAGTCTGACCTTATCACTCCTGTGAATCCTTTCAAAACCTTAGCCAATCCCAACCCCTAAATGTCAGATCTCAATACCCGTTTTTTGAAACTCAAATGACCATAACTACAATGTCCAAAATAATTGTCTTACCAGGCACCACATACCATATACTCTGTGAAAATCCAGAGTGAAGAAGGATGCTTAAGAAATCCCACACTAACTCCAAATTGAGTATAATAGAGGGTTAGTTTTTTAGGGGTAGACTCACAGATCACAATCTTCTGCTGGAACAGGGAATTGCAACCAAATCCTGCGGCCAGAAAAGAGGCCAAATGCACACTATACATTGGCATATATAGTAAGAGGCCACACCTAAGTGAACAGGTAACATAAAGGCTATTGGTGGTAGGAATTCCTACAGCAACAGAGAAAAAACAAAAACCAAAGAATAAACACCCATCAACAAAGACAAATAAATCAGCACTTAGATCTGTAATCATACCAAGCCCAGATGCATAGACACCAGCATAAAAACATAATCATTAATGGCCAGGGTAATATGTGTCCCCTAGAGTACAACAATCCTAGCACACAGGGAATGGATAAGAGAGGCAATTAATAAATCTCCTGGCAGAGGTTATCTCTGACTCTTTTACAAACATTTGGAACCCTGCTTTGTTGTAATATGAGTGGCGGGGCTGCGTCCCCAGCACCCCAGCCACCGGGATAGCTTATGCCCCGAAATAACAACACACAAATTGTATTCATTTAAACACTGCTTGGCCCATTAGCTTTAGCCTCTTATGGGCTAATTCTCATATCCCGATCAACCCATCTCTAATAATCTGTGTGGCATCAGTCTTACCGGGAAAAATTCTAGCCTACATCCATCCTGGGTCTGAGCTTCATGCGTCTGCCTCAGAGCTATCATGTCTGCCAGGGGGAGGAGGGCATGGCATCTCTGTGAGGCGTCTACCCCAGAGCGGAGAGCTGTCAAGTCTGAGCTCACTTCCTCTTCCTTCCAGCATTCTGTCCTGTTTACTCCTCCCACCTATGTTTTAACCTATCAGGGCCAAGCAGTTTCTTTATTGCTTAACCCATGAAATCAACAGATTGATATATGACACTCCCACATCACTTCCCCTTTTTCTGTTTAAACAAAAAAAAAAGGAAGGCTTTAACTTTAACATAGCAAAATTACATATAACAAAACAGTTATCAAGTAAAAAATTACAATAATGTTTATCATAACTAAGGAAAACTATAACTATAACTAACTATTCTTAACTCCATCAAAGACTGCAGAAAGATACAATATTACCTAAGCAAACAAGAAATAAGCAACTTTCAAACTCTAGAAATGACAGAGACATCTCGCAGCCTGGACAGTCACCCAAAGTTACTCTGTACCGTTGGGGCATCCATCTTCGGCCTACAGGCTCATAGTTTCCAGCAGACATTTCCACAAAGCAGGAAATTTCAAAGGCAGTTCGGTCACTATCTGTTGTGTCCTGCAGAATGTCTTGCAGATTCCTTCATGAATCAGGAACCCCAAAATATCATCTCACCTTTAGACAAGTTCAGCAGTCCTCTCTCTGCGGGTTCTCTGTTTCCAGTTTATGCAATAGTCCAGGCAAGAGCAGTTTCTTGCCCAAAGGCTATCAAACTCCATAAGGAGCCTCTTTGATGTCCATCTTCATCTTGAAGTACATTGGTGCTGCCAGGAGCAGAGTGCCTCATTGTCATGATGATGTGGGAGTGTCATATATCAATCTGTTGATTTCATTGGTTAAGTTATAATAAACCAGCTGCTTGGCCTCATGGCTTGGAACATAGATGGGAGGAGTAAACAGAATAGAATTCTGGGCGGAAGAGGAAGTGAGGTCAGACTCTGCTCTGCTTCCGGAGAGAGAGCCGACAGCTCAGGAGCAGAGACGCCATGCTCAGCTCTCCCAGGCAACTCCAACACAGGATGGACATAGGCTAGAATCTTCCTGGTAAGCGCACCTTGGGGTGCTTACACACATCATTAGAAATGGGCTAGTCCAGGTGTGAGAATTAGCCTGTAAGGGCTAGAGTTCATGGGCCAAGCAGTTCTTAAATGAATACAGTTTGTGTGTTGTTATTTCGGGCATGAGCTAGCCAAGCGGCCGGGGTGTTGGGGACGCAGCCCCGCCGCTCCTATTTCAACAGATGGCGCCCAGACGTGTGGCTAACTGAATCCACAAAAAGCCTGAGAAAGCTTGGGAAAGAATGGAGTGAAGCATGTTTTCTTGGTAGCAGAAATTTCTTGGGTCTGCTCCGCTTGCTAGAGGCAAGCAAGCGCTCTCATCTAAGAGAGGCTTCCTGACTCAGCTTCAGCTGCAAAACCCTGCAGCTCATTAAGAGGTCCTGCCACGAAACACTTAAACGGTGTTGGTGAAAAGCTGAACGCATGCTTTTCGGTTTTCAGCCGTAGCAGGAAAAAAGTTGTGCTGTTTTAAAATGCCGGCTTTCTGGGCCGTCCTGCCAGGGCAAACTCTGACTGAGGCAGGAGGGCCAACTACCGAGAGAGGACTTGACTGTTGTCTGTTGTAGCTCGCTGGCTGGCAGGGACCTTGAAACGCCATAGAATTGTGGCTATAAACATGGCTACAGCCTGTATCTCCGCCATGAGGCTGGAAAGCTAAGGAATGGACTGGATCTAGCTGGCAAAGCCACGGCTTTAATCCTACTCATATTGCTCAGTAATTTAAAGGCTCGTGTGGTCAGAAAAAGAGAGATATACAGTAAAGAGATTCAAAGACAAAGAAAATGTTTAAATGATTTACAGTGTGTTAAAAATATATGCAAGCTAAAAGTTAAAAGTTCTTAAAAAAAAAAAAGAAAAAGAGAAGTTGTGTGTGGTAGTACACGCCTTTAATCCCAACACTTGGGAGGCAGAGGGAGATTGACCTCTGTGACTTCAAGGTGTGGTAGCACACGCCTTTAATCCCAGTGCCTAGAAGGCAGAGACAAACAGATCTCTGTGAGTTCAAGGTGTAGTAGCAAACACCTTTAATCCCAATGCCTGGGAGGCAGAGACAGGCAGATCTCTGAGAGTTCAAGGAGAGCCTGGTCTACAGAGTTATTCCAGGTCAAAGAGATACAGAGAATATAAAAGTAAAAATAAACGAAATAGAGGTTAAAATAAAGCGTACAAAGATGGAAAATACACAGAGAATCTTGATACTGTATACTATTATGCTCTCTTTGAATTGTTTGAATGCTGAGGAAGGAGCAACAGCTGCTAAAAGATATTTGTTTATAAATGCTGCTGAACTAATCCAACGTAGAGATTTTGATGCCTTGACTTTGAAATTTGGATCTAAGGACATGATACTTTGGAAAGGAGTTTCTTTTTTTGTTTTCACAGAGGATGAGACCCTGTTCATTTCTTCTATTCCGATATGGTATGATGGACCACGCCCTCCTGAACGGTTGCTGTGAATACCTTCAGAAAATTGCTTCGCTCAACTGCCAACTGAGATGAAACTAGCACACAGGTTATACCATGAAAGACCTAATTAACGACGCCCCCATTCAGCAGGAAGCAGTTTGGAGAGAAAAAACTGCGCCCATGTTCCCAAATATGGTTTATAAATGTTCTTTTACATTTAAAGGGGGATATGATATAGATATGAATAATTTGCATTAGTATAGATTTTGCTTTATTGATAGAGATTTAAGGTCAATTTTGAATGTATATAGGTTGTTAATGAATAATCATTAATAGTAGTTAAGCTTGTAGTTATGTTAGTTAAGATTTTCTAGATGTGCATAGATATATTTTAGATAGGCATTCTTCATATCTTTCAAAGGCTAGAGAATATGGCATTTTACATGTTTTAATAACTTAGGACTTTTCATGACAATGAGACACTCTGCTCCTGGCAGCACCAATCTACTTCAAGAGGAAGATGGGCATCGAAGAGGATCCTTATGGAGTTTGATAGCCATTTGGGCAAGAAACTGCTCTTGCCTGGACTATTGCATAAACTGGACACAGAGAACCCGCAGAGAGAGGACTGCTGAACTTGCCTAAAGGTGAGATGATCTTTCGGGGTTCCTGATTCATGAAAGAGTCTGCAAGACATTCTTCAGGACAAGCAGATAGTGACTGCCTTTGAAATTTCCTGCTTTGTGGAAATGTCTGCTGGAAACTATGGGCCTGTAGGCCGAAGATGGATGCCCCAACGGTACAGAGGAACTTTGGGTGACTGTCCAGGCAGCGAGATGTCTCTGTCATTTCTAGAGCTTTGGATGTTAAGTTAAAGCCTTCTTTTTTTTTTTTTAAACAGAAAAAGGGGAAGTGATGTGGGAGTGTCATATATCAATCTGTTGATTTCATTGGTTAAGTTATAATAAACCAACTGCTTGGCCTCAGCTTGGAACATAGATGGGAGGAGTAAACAGAATAGAATTCTGGGCGGAAGAGGAAGTGAGGTCAGACTCTGCTCTGCTTCCGGAGAGAGAGCCGACAGCTCGGGAGCAGAGACGCCATGCTCAGCTCTCCCAGGCAACTCCAACACAGGATGGACATAGGCTAGAATCTTCCCGGTAAGCGCACCTTGGGGTGCTTACACACATCATTAGAAATGGGCTAGTCCAGGTGTGAGAATTAGCCTGTAAGGGCTAGAGTTCATGGGCCAAGCAGTTCTTAAATGAATACAGTTTGTGTGTTGTTATTTCGGGCGTGAGCTAGCCAAGCGGCCGGGGTGTTGGGGACGCAACCCCGCCGCCGCTCTTATTTCAACATCATGAAAAGTCCTAAGTTATTAAAACATTTAAAATGCCATATTCTATAATCTTTGAAAGATATGAAGAATGCCTATCTAAAATATATCTATGTACATCTAGAAAATCTTAACTAACATGACTACAAACTTGACTATTATGATTATCTATTAATAACCTATATACATTACATTTTTAAGTGAACTACACCATCACAATACCTTAATCAAGATCAGAAATACACACACACACACACACACACACACATATATATATATGAAAATTGACCTTAAATCTCTATCAATAAAGCAAAATCTATACTAATGCAAATTACTCATACCTATATCATATCCCCCTTTAAATGTAAAAGAACATTTATAAACAATATTTGGGTACACGGGCACAGTTTTTTCTCTCCAAACTGCTTCCTGCTGAATAGGGGCGTTGTTAATTAGGTCTTTCATGGTATAACCTGTGTGCTAGTTTCATCTCAGTTGGCAGTTGAGCGAATCAATTTTCTGAAGGTGTTCACAGCAACATTTCGGGCGGACACGGTCTATCATACCATATTCAGATAGAAGAAATCCACAGACTCTCCCCCTCTGTGAAAACAAAATAAGAATCTCCTTTCCAAAGCATCATGTCCTTAGATTCAAATTTCAAAGCATTTTCAAAATATCTATGTTGGATTAGTTCAGCAGCATTTATAAACAAATATCTTTTGGCAGCTGTTGCTCCTTCGTCAGCATTCAAATAATTCAAAGAGAGCATAATAGCATACAGTATCAAGATTCTCTGTGTATTTTCCATCTTTGTACACTTTATTTTAACCTCTATTTCGTTTATTTTTACTTTTATTTTATATTCTCTGTATCTTTGTCCTGGAATAACTCTGTAGACCAGGCTGTCCTTGAACTCTCAGGGATCCGCCTGTCTCTGCCTCACAGGCATTGGGATTCAAGGTGTACGTTACTACACCTTGAACTCACAGAGATCTGTTTGTCTCTGCCTTCTAGGCACTGGGATTAAAGGCTTGTGCTACCACATTTTGAAGTCACAGAGGTCAATCTCAGTCTGCCTCCCAAGTGTTGGGATTAAAGGTGTGTACTACCACACCCAATTACCCTCTTTAATCTTTTTTTTTTTACTTTTAAGAACTTTTAACTTTTAGCTTGCATATATTTTAACACACTGTAAACCATTTAGAAATTTTCTTTATCTTTGAATCTCTCTTTACTGTATATCTCTCTTTTTCTGACCACATGAGTCTTTAATTTAGCAAGTAATATCAGTAGGACTAAAGCCGTGGCTTCGATGGCTGGATCCAGATCATTCCTTAGCTTTCCAGCCTCATGGCTGAGGTACTGGCTGTAGCCATGTTTTCTGCCACAACTCTATGGCATTTCAAGGTCCCTGCCAGCAAGTGAGCTTCAGCAGCCTGTGCTTGCAAACCGCACGAACTGACTACGTAAAAGAGTCAGAGTTTGCCCTGGCAGGACAGCCCAGAAAGCCGGCATTTTTAAACAGCGCAGCTTTTTTTCCTGCTACGGCTGAAAACCGAAAAGCATGCGTTCAGCTTTTCATCAACACCGCTTCCAAGAAAACAGGCTTTACTCTTTCCCAAGCTTTTTCAGGCTTTCAGTGGATTCAGTTGTCCACACGTCTGGGCGCCATCTGTTGAAATAAGAGCGGCCTGTCCTGTTACTAGCTCTTGTAGACCAGGAGAGATGGCTCAGCCATTAAAGGCTAGGCTCACAACCAAAGATTAAATTTTAAAAGCTGTGAAAGAAAAAGACCAAGTCACATACAAATACAGACTTACTAGAATCACACCTGTTTTTCTCAAAGAAGATTCTTAAAGTCAAAAATGCCTTGACATATATGCTGCAGAATCTTAAAAATCACAGATATCGGTATAGACTGCTATACCCAGCAACAATTTCAATTACCATCAATGGAAAAAAAATATTCAATGATAAAGTCAAACTTGAACTTCTATCTACAGATCTAGTTCTACAGAATGTGTTAGAGCGAATATTATAATATGTAAGGAGTATAACTACATCCATGAAATTACAGGGAATAACCTTTCACCAGCATAATCAAAAGAAGGAAAACACATGCACACACACAGACACACAAACTTACACACACACACACACACACACACACACACACACACACAGAATAACACAATGGATACAAAAATAGGATCCATCATTCTTCTGAATTCAAAGAACACCAAGAATAGACATTACATATGAGTAAAGGGTTGAAAAAGATATTTCAAGCAAATGGACTTAAGAAACAAGTAGGTGTAGCCATATTAATATCATATATATATATACACACACATATACATACATATATATGTATGTATGTATATGTGTGTGTATATGTATTCCAAAACAAATCTAATCAATGCAGACAGGGAAAAAAGCTACATATTCACTGAAAATGTCTACCAAGATATCATTTTGATTTTTAATATCTATCCCCCAAACATGAGGGCCAAGTTTTAGATGAAACACTAACAGCTCAAGGCAAATATTGTCCAACACTTATAGATAGTGAGAGACCAAATGCCCAACTCTCACCCATGGACTTATCATTAAGAGAAACACTAAGTAGAGAAATACTGGCGCAAACAGATATTTTAAGCAAATGGACCTAACAGATATTTACAGAACATTTCACCCAGATACAAAAGAATATACCTGCTGCTCTACACATCATGGAACTTTCTTCAAAATTTAGCATTTATTCAGACACTAAGCAAATCTCAACAGATATGAGAAAAAATAAAATAACACCCTGCATCCTATCAGACTACCCTGGATTAAAGATGTATATAAACAATAACTGAAACAACAGAAAGCCGACAAACTCATGGAAACTGAACAGCTCTCTATTGAATTAAAAGTATGTCAAGACAGCAATAATGGATATAAAGATTTCCTAGAATTCAGTATAAATGAATATACTACATTCCTGAACTTGTGGGATAAAACTGAAAACAATTCTAAGCAATTTCAGAGGATTAAGCGTCTACATAAAAAAANAAAAAAAAAAAAAAAAAAAAAAAAAAAAACTAGAGAGATTTCACAGTGGCAACATCAGCATACCTGAAAGCTCTAGAACAAAAAGAAAAACACCCAAGAAGAATAGATGGCAAGAAATAATCAAAGACAGAGAAAAAAATCAACAAAATTGAAATAAAGAACACTAAAAAGAGTCAATGAAACAAACAGTAGGCTTTTTGAGAAAATCAACAAGATAGACAAGCACTCATCCAAATTAACTAAAAGGCACAGAGAGGATGTCCAAATAGAAAAATCATAAATGAAAAGGGCAACATAATAATAGAAATGGAGGAAATCCAGAGAATCTTAAGAATATCCTTTAAAAAACATGGTTGGAAAATCTAGAAGAAATGAATAATTTTCTCTATTGGTACTATAAACAAAGACAAATCAAGAACAGATAAAATATTTAAAATACCTGCAACCCCTAGTGAAATAGAAGTAGCCATTAAAAGTCTCCAAACCAAATAAATTTCAGTGTCAGAGGGTTTTAATTCAGAATTCACCCCAATTTTGAAAGAACAACATGCCACTTAATTTAAATACTTCTCAATTAATTTTATAAAATAGAAACAGAAGAAACCTTGTCTAACTCATTATATGAGGCGACAGTTACCACATAAAGTTTGAAGAAAAAAATGGAAATACAGACCAATTTCTCTTATGAACACAAACGCCAAAATAAAATATATGTGCAATTTGAATCCAAGAATATATCAAAAACATCATTCACCATGATCAAATAGGCTTCATCTCAGAGATATAGTAATGTTTCAATAAACAAAAATCAAAAAATTTAATCTACGCCCATGAACAAACTGAAAGACAAAAACAGCATGACTTTCTCATAAAATGGAAAAAAAATTTGCCAAAATCCAACACCCTTTCATGATAAAGGTCTTCGAGAGATGAGTGATATAAGGAGCATGACTAAATATAATAGTTACTTTACAACAAGCCTGATCCAACAGCAAATTAAATGCAGAGAAGCTCAAAACAATATACAATAAAATAGGAACCTATCAAGATTTCTGATTCTCCCCATACCTATTCATTATAGTACTTGAAGTCTTAGCTAGAGAAATCAAATACTTAAGGCTATCAATGGTACATTAATTGGAAAAGATGAAATAAAAGTACTCTTATTTGCAGATGATATAATAGTATACATAAATGCAACCCTGAACATCCCCAAGGGAACCCCTACATCTAGTAAACACTTTCCCCAAAGTAGTTGGATGCAAAATTAACTCACAAATATCTGTATTGATCCAATATACAAATGACAAACAGAAAAAAGAAATCATGAAAACAACACCTTTTACAATAGTCTTAAATAACCTAAAACATCTTGGGGTAGCTCTAAACAAACAAGAGAAAGTCTTGTATTATAAAATATTTAAGTATTTGAAGAAAGAAATTAAAAAAAAACATATCAGAAGATGGAAAGATCTCCCATTATTATGGATCAGTGAGATTAACATAGTAAAACTGACCATCATTCCAAAAGATAAAACACAATTCCAATCAAAATTCAATGCAATTTTCAGACTTTGAAAAGAAATTCTCAGCTTCATATGAAAAATAAATACCCTGATAACTAAAACATAAAAAATAATAATCCTGAGAAATAAAAGAATGGTTGACAGGTTTTACCATTCCCGGTTTCAAGTTTTCATGCAGAGCTATAGTATTAAAACTCACATGGTATTGGCATTAAAAATATGTTGACAGGTAGTGGTGGCACTTGCTTTTAATCCCAGCACTAGGGAGGCAGAAGCATGTAGATATCTGTGAGTTCAAGACCAGCTTTGTCTACAGAGTGATTTCCAGGATACGCTACAAAGCTACAGAGAAACTCTGTTTCATAAAAACAAAGAAAAAATAGATATGTTGATCAATTCCATTGATCTGAAGACCCAGACATAAATCCACTCACTGTGGACACATGATCTTTAATAAAGAAGGCAGAAATACACACTGGAAAAAAAAATACAGCATCTGAACAAATGGTGCTGGTCAAACTGGATGCCCGCAAGTAGAAGAAAGCAAATATGTTCATATTTATCACCCTACACAATATTTAATTCCAAATGGATCAAAGACCTCATTACAAAAGCGGAAACCCAGAGCCTGAGAAAAGGAAGTGAGAATATCCTTGGACTCATTCTCTCAGGAGACAACTTCCTGAACAGAATAATGATAGTATAGACGTGAAAATCAACCGTTAATAAATAGGACCTCATGAAACTGAAATTTTCTGTAAGGCAATCAATTGTGTTGTTTGCCAACGTGGATCCCATGAAAATCTTACATAAATTCATACTGTTGTCAAGACAATAGGTTTCTCTCTACAAACTGACAGGAGGGCGCAATTTCTGTGGAAAATACTCATACCATTAATTGAACATGAAAATACTGAGCTGGTACCAACCTAAATGAAGCTCTCATTTCTACATTCTAGTGTCTTTGATGCAGGAAGGTACTCTGCAGACTACCAACAGAGGAACTTAACACTAACCCAGCCATAAAACCTCTGATTACAATCATGGTCAAGGATGCCATGGAAGACACCATGAGCTCAAAGCCCTCTGGATCAACTAAGCAAGGCCGATATGAACTCTCAGAGACTGAAGCACCATGCACAGGACAGATACATGTCTACACGAGGTCCTCTGCATGTGTATTACAGTTTTCAGTTTGATATTCTAATTTCTAATGAGAGGCAGAAAATGAGTAGATCTTCAGAAAAGGGGAAGTAAGGAAGAACTGGCAGTAGATGACTTTTGTTGTTGTTGTTGTTGTTGTTGTTGTTTTGTTTTTCGAGACAGGGTTTCTCTGTGGTTTTGGAGCCTGTCCTGGAACTAGCTCTTGTAGACCAGGCTGGTCTCAAACTCACAGAGATCTGCCTGCCTCTGCCTCCCGAGTGCTGGGATTAAAGGCGTGCGCCACCACCGCCAGGCTTAGATGAAAGAAAAACTATGGTCAGGATATATTTTGGGAAAATAATCTTATTTCAATAAAAGAAAAATTAAATTACATTTAAAAAAAGAGTACAAATGACAACAAATACCTACATGGGTGGGGTGAAAGATGAATGTACCTTTGAAGGGAGTCTATACTCATGAAAACACTTTGGAAGTCAGTATAGAGGCTTTTCAAAAAAAAAAAAACAGAAATAATAACATTACTGAGAATATTCTCAGCAAACTATAAATGTAAGGAACAGAGACAGGATATTGAAAGCTACAAGAGAAAAAGACTAAGTCACATATAAAGGAAAACTTATCAGAGTAGCAACCCCATATCCATGATGATATTAAAAGCCAAAAAGACTGGATGCAATGGATACAAGGTCTAAGAGACCATAGCCCCAAGCCCAACATCTGGCAAAACAATCTGTCATGACTGAAGCAGAAAAAAATACTTTCCATTATAACTGCAGGATCATGGAATTTAAGGACAGCAAGCTAGATCAGTGGAAGATAGCTGAAGGAATACTTAGAATTAAAGAAACTAATAAGTATATCCAAGAAATGTGAATGAAGAAATTAATAATGTTAGGGCAAAAATTAAATATGGGGGAACTAATAAACAAACAATATAAATAAATGGAATGGTGGTAATTAATACCCATCTTTCCATAATTTTGAAGATAAATGTTCTCAAATTCATAATCAAAAGGTGTAGCTGAGCATCAGAGATAATTTCTACTTTAATGAGAAGACTGGGGAAATGTTTCAAGCAAATGGAACCAGAAAAGAAGCAGTCATTGCTATTATGCTATGTGAAAGAGTAGATATTCTTCAAATCACAACTAGTCAGAAGAGCTAGAAAAGGTTGCTTTATAGTGGTCAAGAAAACAGACTTTCAAGAGGTCTTTACAACTCTAAAAATATGTGCATATTTTTAGCGCACTTTAGTGCACTTGGATATCATAAAGCTAATTCTAAGAGAGTAAGACAATAGCCAGAATACATTCATAGCAGATGATTTCAATAATCTATTTTCACCAACAGACTTACGACCCAGAAAAAACTAAACAGAGAAACAATAGTTAAATGATATCATAGGTCATGCATATCTCATAGGTAACTTAGAGAGCATTCAACTCTTACACACATTTTTTTTTCTCAGAAACCCACTAAAATGGACCAAATAGACACAAAGTATATTGCAACCAACACAGGAAAATTGAACTTAACATTGTATTTTGCCATAGCAGAATAAAACTATTTCCAACAGCAACACAAATAGAAAATACATACGGACATGAGGTTGAAGAAATAAAACAAATTAAAAATTCCTAGAATTGAATGCAAATAAAAAGACAGCATATCCAAATTATGAAACATCCACTTACCATAACCTAAATAAATGAAATAAAATATCTTATATAAAACGTAGTTAATTAAGTAAAAGGCCTTAGCAATGAAAACTTTAAAGCATCAGATAAATTGATGGAAGACAGCAGGAGATGAAAAAATTTCTTGTATTCATGGACTTGTAGGATTAATATTGTGATAAAGGCTGTGATACCAAAAGCAATCTACAAATGCAATGAAAGTCCCTCAAAATCCCAACATAATTACTGCCAGAAACTGAAAAATAATAAAATTTATATAGATGTGATGTGGGATTCCACTCTGTATGCTGTGAATATGTTATATTACCATTGGTTAATAAAGAAGTTTTTTTCAGACAAAGTCTTAGCAGGGAAATTGGAACAGAGGTGAGAAAGATAGTAGGCAGAGTCAAGGAGATTCCATGTGGCTGCCAAAGAAGAAAGACACTCAGAATTTTCTCAGTAAGCCACAGCCTTGTGGCAATGCACAGATTAATAGCAATAGATTAATTTAAGGTATAAGACCTAGCTAGTAATATGCCTAAATCATTGGTCAAATGATGTAATTAATATAGTTTCTATATGATTATTCATGTCTGGGTGGCAAGGAAAAGAATGAGCAGTTTCTGGTAGTATGGATGCACAAAAGATACAGGATAGCCAAAATAGTTCTTAACAATGAAAATATAGAAGGAGGTATTATCATCTCTGATTTCAAGTTATGCTACAAAGCCACAGTGACAAAATAGCAGGGTACTGTAGATGGAGGCTGCTTATTTGTTTCCTGTCTGCCCAGACCCAAAATTATTATTCAGAAACTATAATAATTAAATCACTGCTTCGCTAATCACTGAAGCATGTTGATAGTTAACTCATATCTTCAATTAACCAATTTCTATTAATCTGTGTATCACCATGAAGTCTGGCCTACTGGCAGGGTTTTGTCTCACAACTCATATTTTTCTCCTCTGGTGGCTACATGGCTTCTCTTTGACTCCACCTATTCTTGCCTCCTGTATCTTCTTGGAATTCCCACCTTGCCCTATTCTGCTAAGACACTGGCTAAAACAGCTTTATTCATTAACCAATAAAAGCAACACGAATAGAGAAGAACTTCCCACACCAGGATACTGGAATAGAAGCAAACATAGTGATTGATGAAATACAACTAATAATTCAGGTATAAGTCCACATTCTATGACTACCATTAGATAGTCCTATACCCATGAGAACCATGTGTCCATTTGAATAACTTGATAACTCTAATGATAAAAATCAGAATTTCTTTATAAAATGTACTAACGCATATAAAAGGAAATAAATGATTAAATCCTAAAATAAATGTTTGCAATAAATGCAAGCCCTTCTTCAACCATACCTCTGAAAGTTTATGAATAATTAATTTTATTTTGTTGTACTTTATGGAAATCTTAAAGGTTTAGAGGGGTTCTTGCTCATAAGAATGTTGTAGATTGACATAGTTTCTGTAAAATATACTTAAAGAGAGTTAGAGGATAAAGACATGTGAAATGGCTTCTTTGTGGTAAGAGAGATGGGTCAAAGAGTAAAAGCCATATTTATTGTCAAAAACCTGGTTTGATTCTCAGTTTCCACATTCCCACTGACAGCCTTCTATGACTTCTATAACTTTCAGGAGAACTGACAATATTTTGACCTTAAAAAGCATCAAACAAACACATTATGCACAGGCATACAGACATACATATAAGAAATTATATTAAGGGGCTGGAGAGATAGCTCAGTGGTTAAGAGCATTGCCTGCTCTTCCAAAGGCTCTGAGTTCAATTCCCATCAACCACATGGTGGCTCACAACCATCTGTAAAGAGGTCTGGTGCCCTCTTCTGGCTGCAGACATGCACACAGACAGAATATTGTATACATAATAAATAAATAAATATTAAAAAAATTATATTAAAATCATAAAAATAGCTTTGTGGCTATAATTATAATGTAATTTGACATATTTCTGATCTTTTAAATAAAGATAAATATTAAGTTTAATTAAATTAGTTTAATATAATCTCCATTAAAAGGAGATAGAATTATTTTTAAATAATAGCACTCTTGATTATTTCAAAATTGACTGCGAATCACAAATTTCTATTTTTCTTATTATTTTATATATCCAGATTTTTAATAATACTTTTCTGATCAAGGAAAGAAAACAAAGAAAAAATTGCTTTTTAAACCATTTTAAAATGTTAGCCTTTGAAACCTATTTCCTTCTGTAGATTTTTAAGATTTGTGGTAAATGCTCAATCTTGTGAAATATTTTAAAACCACAGTCTGTGAAGCAAGTGATAATGTGGAATTTCTGGTACTGACAGTAAATGTCAGGAGGGCATCACATGCAGTCAGAGAGAGAGACACACAAAAGTTCTGTGGGGGAAAATGTCTACTGTTATATTTCAAATGTTATTTATAATTTTTCTATTTTAAGAAAGAAAATATTAGCTATTAAAAGTGTATAATAAATATTTATATGCAACATTTTGTATCAGAAAAACATTTATTATTGCTGAGATTTTTATTACAATATTTATCCCTTTTCCTTCAAACATTCCCTTATATCAGTCCCCACACTTCTTCAAATTTCATGGGCACTTTTTTTCACTAACTGGTATTACATGAATATAAGTATATTCTGAAAAAAGACCTGCTTATTCTGTATAATGCTACTTATATGTATGTCTTCAGGGCTGACTACTTGGAACTTGACAAATAAACAATTAATGTGTTCTTCTCAGAGAACGACAACCTTTCCAGCTCCTAGCTTTCCTCACCTTTCCATAGATTTTGCTTATGCTTGAGGCCTCATAGGATTTTCTTTATCCAATTTGGCATGTTCACTAGTGGTACTTTTATTTAGCTCATGTTTGGGCAGTCATATTGGTGAATTAATGAGTGCTGTCTCTGAAATTACTAAGAAACAGTCTCACAGAAAGCTCTCTGATCCTTTAACTTTCATGATCATTTTGCCCCCTCTTTCACAAAGTTCCCTGAGCCTTAGGTATGTCAGGGTTTTATAGATAAATAAATGCATTTTATAGATAAATAAAGCACAGCAATGCATAAATACTGGTTGTGGTTTTCTGAAATGGTGTCCACCTGTTGCAAAAGAAGTTTCCTTGATAAGGGATGAGGACTACATTTATCTATGCATATAAAGACAAAGTATAGTTAGTTATTTTTCTGGTTTAGTAAATTAGTGACTGTAGATTCTCTTGCAATAACCATGACTTCACTATCACTAAGTATTTAATTACGTTTCCAAAACCAGGCATGTTCCTTTTTTGTTGAATGGATCTTCAGTCCAAGTAAAGAGCTATTGTTACCAAGGTATGATTGCCACTAACACAGCCACAGAGTTATCTTGCCATGATGGTCTTGATTTGAATCCTAGGTATCATAGTTGGGTAAAACAGTTGATAGACTCTCTCTTCCTAGGAAACTTGCATGAAGCACTCTAATATCATGAAAGTTAATCCTTAGAGATGGGTAATTCAGGCCAGTTCTTGCTCAGGGTACTCTAGAACCTGTTTTTTACACACATGGTATCATCAGCAATAGGGCCTTACCTTAAAGATATGGAGAATAAGCCAGACATGTTGGAGGAGGCCGCTTATTTACGCCTGCCATTTGGCTAGCTTAGACCAGAGATAATCACACAGAAACCATATTATTTAAATCACTGTTTGACCCATTAGCTCTAGCTTCTTATTGGCAAACTCTTACATATTAATTTAAACCATTTCTATTAATCTGTATATTGCCATGTGGCTGTGGCTTACCATGAAAACTTCCTAGCTTCTGTCTCTAGTAGCAGCTCCATGCCTTCTCTCTGACTCTGTCTTTCTTCTCCCATGCTATAGGCCAAGCCAATTTCTCTATTTATTAACCAATAAAAGCAACACATATACAGAAGGACCTCCCACACCACTTCCCCTTTTCTGTTTAAACAAAAAGTAAGGCTTAACTTGAACATAGTAAAATTACATATTACAAAACAGTTATTAAGCAAGAATTACAGTTACAAAATTTATATTTACTTCCTATCTATTTTTCAACTCCATCAAAGACTCCAGAAGGATATATTATGTAAGTAAACAGAAAGTTTCCAGAACTCTAGAATTGACAGAGACATTTTGCTTCCTAGACAGTCCCCAACGTTCTTTACTGTTGGGGCACCTATCTTCAGCCTACAGACCCATAGTATCCATCAGACTTTGCCATGAAGCAGGAAGTTTCAAAGACAGTTCCACCGATATTGCCATTTTGTCCATCACTTTCTTTTGTGTCCTTCAGAATGTCTAGCAGACTCTTTCATGAAGCAGGAACCCTGAATTAACCAATAAAAGCAACACATAGACAGAGGACCTCCCACACCAAAGAGCAACAGTAATAGACTGTATGTTGCAATCTCTTTTACTAAATTGTTTGATTTGCAGCAACATGTTAAATAACTATTACAGCTTTTTGAGAAAGGAAATCTTTTTTATTAAACAGAGAAGACACATAAGGTTTCTGGCCACAGAAAGCAGGCATATGTATTTATTATAATAACTATGGTAGGGCAGAACAGAGGAAGAATGATCTGTTTTTCTACTCCCATAAAGGTTGAATGCAGAGAACAAGGTCAAGAACATCTTGATATATGGATAGAGCTCTTTTAAAAATATGTGGAAATATTTTTTATTTCTCTGAACTATAAAATTCTTACTCTTAAAAATTCTAACTCTTAAAAATTGTTTTTGATAAGAACAAAATTGAGTTGTAAATACACTAATTTGCTCAGATTTTTTAAAAATACAAATTAAATATTTTAAATTGGAAATGTTGAAAAATCATTAATTTATTCAAACATCTAAAAACAATCCATTCTACTAGCAAACTACTACTATAGTAGTAGCAGTAATAGTAGTAGTTTATAAAGCATAACTGTGAGTATTCATTTTTACAATAGAAATTTAACATATTTTGTGCTCTTACTACATTAAGTATTGCATTCATTCTTTAATTATTTTATCCACTTAATTTTTGCATTAATGCCATATGAAAGAAAGGAAAACAGATTAAAATCCAGATGAATGGACTATGTTTACTGAATCTAGTTATGATGTACAAAAATCTGGGATGACTAAGAAGTTTGGCTGTACAATACTGCTATGTTTCTTAGATAAGAATTCAACAGTGTAAGTCAGGTTGGGGTGGTGCATGCCTTTAATCCCAGCATTCGGGAGGCAAAGACAGGTGTATCTCTGTGAGTATGAGGCCATCCTGGTCTACAAGAGCTAGTTTGAGGACAGGCTCTAAAGCTACACAGAAACCCTGTCTTGGAAAAAAAAAAAGGGAGGGGAAGAGAGACAGAGAGACAGAGACAGAGACAGAGAAGCAGAGAATGACAGAGAGAGTGAGAGAGAGGGAGATCGAGAGAGAGGGAGAGAGAGAGAGAGAGAGAGAGAGAGAGAGAGAGAGAGAGAGAGAGAGAGAGANGAGAGAGAGAGAGAGAGAGAGAGAGAGAGAGAGAGAGAGAGAGAGAGAGAGAGAGAGAGAGAGAGAGGAAAATATTCAACAGTGTAAAGTAAAATTATTACATGGAAATTGTAGGATTTCCATGCTAGTTTCTTGCAACTAATCCTAACATTTCCCCCTTGAAACATAGCATGCTCACCTACTGAAGGAACACAGAAACAGCAAAGATGCGACACAGTCAATCATTTAAATGAAACTTGTCTTAAGCACCAGAAAATTCAGGAGGAGGTAGAATAGGTAGTTCATTTCGGGAACCATGGATATGTGGCAATATTTTTTTTTTTACAAGAGAACCACATTTGTAGCATGATTAATAAAACCAAAATACAGATATTGAGATTCAACGTAAAGATCAGAAAAGCAAAGTAGCCAAGCCACTAGAGAGCTCTTACCCCTTTGAATACTTCTGATATAGAATTTCCCTCTGTATGCTGTGATTACCATTGATAAATAAAGGAACCTCTTTGGACCTATAGCAGAGCTAGGGGAACAGAGCTAGGCAGGGAAAACTAAGGTGAATGCTGAGAGAAGGGAGGCAGAGTGAGAGAGAAGCCATGTAGTCCTGCCCAAGACAGATGGCATAACTTTAGCCAGTAAACCACAGCCACATGGTGATACAAAGATTAATAGAAATGTGTTAAATTAATATGTAGACGTTAGCCAATAAGAAGCTAGAGCTAGTGGGCCAAGCAGAGATTTAATAAATATAGCTTCTTTGTAATTGTTTTGAGCTAAGCAGCCCAGAACTAACAAGCGGCCTCCTTCAACAATCTTCAGACTATTTATTCACTTATAGAAGTTTGCCAAAATACTGCTTTATAGTTTCTCCTGAATATTTTGTTCTCTCTTCTATAGCTGTTATATTATCCACAATAGTATGGTTTCTTACAAAAGGCATTAGGTTTGTAAATTGTTCTGGAAAGAAATTCCCTCTATGCAGGCAGGAAATGACTGAACCAGATTTAACATAAGAGCCTGCAAGAAGACTCTCACTGAGTTTCCTCATTACAAGATTGACATGAATATTTCTTGTTGACCTACATTCATTAGTCCAATGCTGTCTTCATCAAATCTTTCACATAATCCATAAGGGAGGGACATTCTGAATGGATTATTATTTTAAAACACCTTGTTTCTAGGAACACCCTATCTACAATCTCTTTTAAAGTGATTTTGTTTGCACAATTATAACACATGACTTTTTTTTCTTCAAACCTCTGGAAGTCAACTCTACTATATAAGAACTATCATGATCGTAAGATTCAATATTAATTGTATCTTGGATCCACTTCTCCAAAGATGTTAACCTTGCATTTAATGACCCAATTATCTTTTTGAATTGAGAATTAACATTTCAAAAATCAGAGATTTAATTATTATTTGTTTAGCCTTTAAATTTGATATTGTTCTATTTACTGCTGATGTCAGTCTTTGTAAGAAATCTGTAAAGGCTTCCTTAGGGCCCTGTATAACTTTAGTAAATGACTCCATTTTCTTTCATTTTTCTTCAATTCTTTCCCAATCATTCATAGCTGCTGCACATTATAAAATCAGAATTTGGTCATCACATACAACTTGATTTTCTATAGTAGCATAGTCTCATTCTCCAAGAATTTAATTTTAGGAGATTTCCCTACATGTTTCTTTACTCCATTCTTCAATAATCATAGCCTCTTCTCTGAACTAGGCATTTCATTGCAATTGTGAACAAGGCTCTAAAACATCTTTTAACAATATCTATGCAGTTGTTAAGTATAAGTCTATTACAAACTGACAACAAGTTTAACATATGTGTCACTAAAGGTGAACACATGCCACATGAGATTATTACTTCCTTGAATCTCCGTAGCTCTAATATTGGCACAAGAGTCCAGTTAGCTGTAACAGAGCCTCTGCCATTTAGAAATTCCAGAAAGGTTACTGGATATATTAAGTCTGGTTGTCTGAAAAGCTTAGGCTCTTTTTCTCTATCCTTAAAATGCAGTGCTGAAATTGGCTCTCCATTAAATTCCTCTGTCTGGATGTGAATATCTCTGTGATCTGTTTTATTAGGTTTTTCTAAGGCATATATCTTACACTAAGATTAACCAACTTTTTTAATGATAAGAAAAAATGATAAAGCTGATAATGTTTGCAAATGACATTTTATAAATCCCATCTAAATTAAATATCTTCATTTAATCATTCTATTTTCAAACTGTCTAGCATATTATTATACAGAAGCCTAAATCCCTCCATTGTAATAGGTTTTCCATTTTTTTTAATGTTGGAAAAAAACTCTCTCTTTTAACTAATTCATCCCTTGAAGAATTCTCAATTGTTGTACCAAATCTGCTGATGATGTTGATGAAGATGTGAGACTGATTGTTGCTGTGTAGAACAGTAAAAGCATGCCTGGATTGAAGGCAGCTCTTTAGTTTGGCAGCATCCTGAGAAGGGGGTTCAAGGAAAGCCTGTAACTCATGATAAAGAGAGAGAAAAAGCCAACTGTCTGAAATGCATACAGGAGACTGCTTGGATAAAGCAGGTGTGGTAGGAGGTTGCCTTAAGGCAGAACCAGCCAGGCTAGTGCCAGTGAGTTCTGTGGCATTTGGAGCCCAGGTGCTTCAGGAGTTTGGGTGGCGGCTGGAGTCTGTTTCATAAAGGCTACAATAGAAAAATCCTAACCTCACTCAGAGGCCTGGGTAAAACAAACAAAAAAGTCTAGCCTGGTGGTACTGGTGCCACACGTAAAGCTCCAGTGGGAGCCCCACATGCAACTCTGGCCTGTACTGATGAGTTTTTCATGAATTCATACCTTAAATGTTGGGTGCCAAATGTAGCACAATTAATAAAAATTCAAATACTGATATTGGGGTTCAACCTGAAGATCAGAAAAGCAAAGCAGCCAAACAACTAAAATACTCTTACCTCTTTGAAATCTTCAGACTGAAAGAGAATAAGTTCCTCTCTCATTCTGGCTTATAATCCTCTCCAGTGCTGGAATTAAAGAAGTGCACTACCACTGCCTGGCTTCTATGGCTAATAAGTGTGGCCACTGGGATTAAAATTGTGTGCCACCATTGTCTGGCCTTTATGGCTGACTAGTGTAGTTTTTTGACCTTCAGGGAAACTCTAGTCATTAAAATACAAATGAAATATCACTACACAAGTTCAAATAAAAGATTTCTTATTTAAAAAGAAGAAAGTAGCAGAGATTTAAAGAAATATGTATAAATATGCCTTTATTTCTATCTGCTTGTAAGAAATGCTATGTGTAATTAACTGATCCTCTAAGATTTTGTGAAGAAGGAAAACATTTGGGATTTCTTGGAAGATTTCATGAAAAGATAAATGAATAGATACACAGAAGATAAATAATATCAAATGATCCTGGATAAGGATACACATGAAAACCTGCTCACAAAAATCTTTAGTCAATTACGTATTATGAATATATCTAACTGGAAATAAAACTTTATTGCTTACCTCTGTATTTCTCAAAGTTCAAAATCTACTTCTACAAACCCTGCAGGTTTGAAGAAATGTAATTTGAAATTTTCTCCTGCATTTTTATGGGTTTTTGCTTGATCTACTATTCCCATATTTTGCATTTTAAATATAGGTTCAAGCATATAAGTATCACTATTTGAGAGAGGGAACAAATTGGCTATGATTTGCTTGTGAGGAACACCATATGTAACTGGGTATAAGGCAAGAGCTTCTGTTGGGCATTTTAACTTTGATACAAATTAAATGTCTGGATCATAATAAAACCCTTGTTCTGACTGCTCTGATTTTCATTCTTTCTTTATTAATACTCTATCTTCTGTGTCAGGCCTGATACAAATATAAGAGTTTTAAACTCAGTGTGTTTCTTCCAGGTACCAGCATGGAAATGTCTGTAGTTACAGATCTCAGGGTATGGCCATCAATTCTAAGAAAGTCACTGATTATTTTCCCCAAATCCACAACTTTCATTTTTTCTTGAACATAGAATGAGTGTGCCTTCAGTTCAGGGTTCTTTCATCCTCTCTTACTATTCTGTTACATGCGAGTGTTGTGGAAGATCATTTTAAAATGTGTTACATTCACTTACACTGTGGAATATTTGTTTAATGATGCAAAAAATGTATTGAAATTTTTTATGTTGAATTTGTTTAGCTCTATAAAACTGTTTTGCTGTTCTTGTCTAAAATATCTGATTGGTTTAATAAAGAGCTGAATGACTAATAGCTAGTCGGGAGAGAGAAATAGGTGTAGCTTGCAGGCAGAGAGAATAATTGAGAGAGAAGGAGGAGCAAGATGAGAAGGAGAGAAGGACACCAGGGGCCAGACACCCACTTATAAAACCAGCCAGAGAGTAAGAAGGACAGAAAGGAATATAGAATAGAGAAAGGAAAAGACCAGAGTCAAAAGGTAGAAGGGATATCTAAAGTTAAGAAAAACTTCCCAGAAATAAGTCAAGCAAAGGCCAGGCATTAATAATTAAAATAAGTCTCCATGGCCCCAAAAGAGCAAAGAGTAAAGAAAATTTAACTACAATAAAATGTTCTTTGTCGGTTCTTTTTCTGATGAATTTCTTTTGTCTACATCATGATCAAGTATTAGTTAGGTTTCTTCATTCTCAGAATACAAACAATGGCACTTAAGTTAAAAGAAAGACAAATAATTTTACAATGAAATCACAGTATAGTAAACATCAAAAGGGAAGGAGGCAATAAACAGTTCATATCAAAACAGAGAATGTCCTGCACCCATGTAGCGGACAGTGTAGTTTGTCCTGGTCCACAGAGCGAATAAACACCACAACATGATGTCTGATTCATCACTTCTCAGGAAAAAAACAATATTCATTAAACTTTGTTCTGAAACCTTTCTTTGGCAATAAAAATAGAGAGATAGTTAAGTGAAGTGTCACAAATATTAGACAATTAAGTTTTTCTTCACTGAAAAAATATGTAACCAAAAGATGCAGGAAATTTTACAGACAAAAGTGGCAGTTTCTATTATCAACTACATTGATAATAATAATTCATTTATAATGAATAAATCAATAATAATTAATTGATAATGTTTTGGAACCCAAAGTGGCAACACTTCTTACTAAAATTCTTAGACATCAATAATTTATTTTTTTTCATAGGAAAGAAAATAATAAAAATGCTCCAAATGTTAACAGACACTTTCTAGGTGGATTATCCCAAGGTATTTTAATCATATCAATAATATTTTCTTAGATTCTATAATAAGTGAATGAGAATTTTATGATAAGTAAAGTACTTTTAAAGACAAATATGTTTGTTTCTGCCTATGACACATAAATTACTGTTGGTCTTACTATTCTTCCAAAAATAGTGTATTTTGACATTAAGACACAATATATGGAAGAAATATTTCCAAAAATTTTCCAATGCACAGTTTATAACTTACTTAAGAGAAGATATTTATATAAATTCAACATCTCCCTGACAGAATGAATATTTCCTTCACTCTAAGGGAGAATCACCAGTCTTAGTCAGCATGTGTACCACTGACTAGTTTAAACTTAGAGAATCTTAGCCAGAAGATGCTAGCACATACCTTTAATCCCAGCACTCAGGAGACAGAGACTGGCAGATCTCTGTAAGTTTGAGGCCAGTGTGGGCTACAAGAGCTAGTTCTAGGACAGGCACCAAAACTACACAGAGAAACCCTATCTCAAAATGCTGAAGTGGTGCTTCTTTCAAATAAGGTGGTGACTAGGCAGTCATGGTGACTACGGAGTTTACATGAGTTATCTATGACTTCTTGCTAGAATACTAAACTATACATAAATTAGTTGCTTTGAGTCTTAAAGATCTGAGGATAAAATGTCCTAAAGTGTCAGGTAGATTCTATTTTGATGTCTAACTTTAAATTCTAACTGAGAATAACTTTGGAAAGTCATCAATTAACACCTTAAACAATTGGTTGAAATCCTTTGAATTATAACATACATTTTAGGAATAATATCAAAATATAGATTAAGGGAAAAGTTCTAAGACTACATGAATTAAAAAAAATACACAGGCATTGGAAATAGTTTTCTGTAGGTAGCAAGGAAAAGAGACTATGGGAGAAACTCCAAGTTCTTCACAAATGTTGCAGTAAGAATGAACAATGTGGTTAAAAGGAAGACTAAGGATGAAAATGATAAAGCTTGATATTTTGAGGAAAAATAGATGGGGGCTTTAACTGGGAATTGATAACTAGGCTAGATAGGTAAGAATAAGGATAGAATTCTCTGACAGTGATCACAGGCCACCCATTCCCCTAAGGCCCTTCGGAGATATACAAAAGGAACTATTGTCCTTTCCTCTTTTAAATTCAGGAAACAAATTAAAAGTTGAAAGCATTTAGCTTTCTCTTTTTCAGAAAAGATACCCCAGCATATCCCTTATCAAAGGAGTTAAATCAGAGCAACTCCAACTACTTCTCAGTATCTGGGTGAACAAAAAAAATCTTAGTACAACTAACAGTACTCGGGATATCTGCAGAATGGGAAATAACTGTACCAGTGAGAAAGCAAGAAATAGCAAAGTCAACATTAACAAGGCTAGAGTCAGAAATGGGCAAAGGAGTGGCTTCACTTCCTGTATGACAAACACATGGAAAAACCATGGATACATGTATAGTGTATGTACACATTATCTAAGCAGCTCATGATAGCTCAGACAGTGAGTCAGTTCCCTTAGCCTTGGTTCAGCTTCTGCCATCCCCCCATAAAAACATTGAGACAAACATGTTTGATGATTTTAGTCTTTCTTAGAATGAGCTCTCACTCTTGATAATTTCTCTCTTTCTCTTTCTTTAGTTGATTTAAATGAATGTTGTATTCTGCTTTGAGTGTTTCTGCAAATGTCTCTGTCTTTAACCATCACTGAAACTTGACAGTGAACTCAACCCATTGTCTTGGGTTGAGAATTGATGGATGTTGATCTTCTGGCATCATAGGCACCAGAGTGAAGCACAACTAACTGTTTCAAGAAATGACCAAGCACACACAAAATACCTGCACCAATATTATCTCCTAAAACAGATCAGGCCCAAAATAAACCTCATTTCCCCAAATTGTGGGAAAATCAATGGTAAACTTGAGTAATGCAAAGAATCATGATGTTATGGACTGTAGGGCACTGGGCTGAGTTGGGGTGTAAATGTTATGGTTTTGTTGCAGTCTAGAAGATATAATGTCCCCACAAACTGTGTCCCAGATACCTTAAGACAATTTTCCATTCCAAAGAGGGTGACATGAAAATGATAGAAAGTCATATCAATACTGGTCTTGGAGCATTTAATGAATGGTGAGGTAAGATTATTTGACAAGGTAAAGAAGAAGCTGTAGGTAGCAATTGTCGGCTAGTTCCAGGAGGAACACGCAGCTAGAAAGCCCCTTTCTAGCATTAAAGAGCCAGTAGGCCAAGGTCAGAGACTGAAGCAGGATTTGAAATGATGTTTGTATTATTTAGGTTAGGGGGTGTTAAAGAGTTTATAACCTTGGAGGAATGTTGAATCACCTAGGGGTTGAATAATCAGGATATATTTTCTCTGGATTTTAATAGTGCTACTGGGGTACCTAGAGTTGTAGAGCCTACTAATATCACCTATTTCATACCTGGGATCCCAGGGTCCAAGATACAGACATAAAGAACCACATCTTGTCAATAAAGGAGGCAATCAGAGTGACAATGCACATATGGAAAATGGTATTGGTAAGACCAACATAGGCAGCCTTAATTTCTCTCTGGCCACTCTTAACAATAGCATTCTGTCTGATCATAGAGAAAGCAAGTGAAAAGGTCAATAAATGAAGGAGGATGGATGGAGGATAGCAGTAATGGGTACTCTAATTGGCTTCTGATAGCCTGCTATGGAACAATTTCCAGGCCCTGTTTGGAGGGATTGTTTGTTATAAGTGAGTGATTTGTGAATCTCAAATCTCCATATGTATGAGTTGCCATGGACAGAAGCAGATGAATAAAGAAGAGTCTAAGTCCCATCTAGTAAAATTAAGTATAGCTTCTGGGGTAAAGCCTCAATCTTCTAGAATCAGGAACAAGGTCTATCCCCATGTCCTCGGAAATTTAAGGGAGCAGGATACTGTTAGGGTTGATTTATAGGAAGAGAAATTGTCTTGAGGCAGGGGAGTAAAAGCTTGAGGCAGAATAGGTGAATTCAATGAGGATTCAAGCTTAATCGTTGTGAAGCTTACAAGAATTAATTTGAAGGGACCCTGACATTTTGGGTAAAGGGGTGAGGGAAATTGGTCTGAAGAAGAGACAAGAACCTGACCCGAAAGTGGACTGGAGACAGACAGAACTTGGCACATGGATGGGATAGGCTATGGCCAATAAAGTTCCATAAAAGGGAGAAGTGACAGAGTAAAGGAGTAAGTGGTCAGGGAAGGTGAGGGTTTGGATGAAAGATCAGGAGTCAGAACCAGCCATCTATACCTGAGCTCAAATAAAGAAATGGGAAGGTCACTTGTTCTGTAGACTGAGGAGGGCCAGCGGGAGAACTTTACAAATTGAGCTGAAGTTCTTGTGATAGTTTGGCAAGGGTAGGTTTTTTTAAATAACAAGTTGATTTAGTCTATGTTTCCTGAGAACTGGAGATGGTATGGAATATATGAACATGGCTATGGATGTTGAGGGCTATGGATAGGATTTGGGAAATATAGGAGGTGAATTTGGGGCCATTTTCTGACTGGAGGAGGTAGGGATTCCAAAAGAAAGAATGGTTTCAGGAAAAAAGAGTTTGGAGACTAGTGGTGGGGAATGCCTTTACCTACCTTACAAAGGTGTCCACTGAGATCAGGAGTTACCTAATACATTTGACTGTGAGCATGTGTGTAAAGTCAAGTTGCCAGTCAGTTCCAGGGAAAGAACTTGCCTGGTAAGTAAGAAAATAGGAACTATGATTACCGAGTTTGGGTCTAACATTTGACAGATTTTTACAAAAAGCAATCACAACCCAAAAGAAATGCAAATCCTGTAGGATAGGCTGCAGGTGATCCTCAATGAAATGAAACAAGACTTGGTTATTAGGATGAAAGAGCTGGTATAGCTAGGACAGAGTTTTTTGAGTGTCAGGAGTGGTAGTGGAGATGCGGATTGTAGTGCAAGGATGTCCTACAGTGGGTGAGATGGGTCTGGGTCTCAAAGGGCCATGGCTCTAGCCACTTTGTTGGCAGCTTAATTATTTCCCTTAGAGATACTTGAATTGTCAGCCTGGTAGGACCAGAAATGGGCAATTCCTATAGCTGTAGAGATAAGAAGCTTTGAGGATGACTATGTTTGATATGAGTTGATGATGTTCCTTGTGTTGAAAGTAGTCTATACTCTTTCCAGAGGGTGGTATGGAACAGGATAATGTAAAGGGCATTTTTGTAATCTGTAGATACGTTGTGATTGTCACTGTGCCAATTAGAAAATGTGGGTGAGAGCTATTATTTCAGCCTGTTAATTAGTGCTATGACAAGAAAGAGCCTGTGCCTCAACCCCCTCAGTGTCTGATACTGTGGCACAGCCTGCTTTAAGGATATCCTCACGTAAAAAGAAGCTGCTGTCTGTGTACCAGGCATAGATGGCTTGAGGCATTTTACTCGCCTGTGTGTTCAAAGGAAGGAGTAAGAGTTCCTCTAATATTTCCATGTAAGGGTGAAATAGAGGGTAATCTGTGTTTGTTGAGTGGCAGGCATGATTGGAAAGTAAGTGTGGTATCTTCTACTAGTGGCAGCTGGAGAGAACAAACTCAAGACAGAGAGTTTGTAAGATTATACATTAAAAGGTGGGACAGGTTGTGGGGGAGAAGCTAGTGGGACAGGTTGTGGGGGAGAAGCTAGTGGTGGGTGCTGACAGCATTTATCTTCAGATACTATGATATTATACAGCCTTTACTACAGCTGTGTCAGGAGAACATGTAATAGGTTTTGCAGGTAGATGACCCCAAAGCTAGTTTTTTGGATTCATGAATGAGGAGTTTAACAGCTGCTAGAGTGCCTATGTAGGGGGCCTATCCCTTGGTGGTAAGGTTGATTTTTTGCAGATTTGCCACAGTTACAAAGGAATGTTCCAGTTGGTAGCCTAGAACACTGAGGTCATATCCCTCTTTTTCTGATACACAGAGGGAGAAGGGATGGACTAGATCAGGGAAGTGTTATGTTGGGGCCTGAAAGAGGGCATGTTGGAGCTTCTGAAAGGGCCTGGTAATGGTTTTCAGAAGGGCCAAGGATAGAGCCTAGAAAAGAAGGGAAAAGGAGGGATCTCAGATGATAACAAACTGTCTATTCCCATGAATGATAAAAATCTTCTTTTTAGCACAGGTGGCTATGAGGAACTGGATTATGTGTCTTCTACCCAAGGTAAAAGCTTTCAGGGTTGGGGTAATGGTTAGTTCCCAGTAGGTGACCTAAGAGGTGGACAGTTGGACTTTAGATGGTAAGGCTCTATAGCTATGGTTGGATAAGTAATTTAGAAGAGCAGATTGTTAATCTGGATAATTTGTTGGGATGGACTATAGAGAAAAATCACCTGCATACTGTATATGTTTAGATTTGGGGACAGACAGTGTAGACCAGAGGCCAGGGCCTGGGCAAGTAGCTATTGACCAAGTCTAGTACTCACTATCATTCCAGAGCCTCAAGAGACTTAAGCCTATCATCTCTAACCTCCTAAGAAAAAGATTTTGCTCCACATCTTCATCCTTTAATACCCTATACTTGTAGTTAAAAAGCCCAATGGGACCTACTGCTTGGCTAAAGATCTCTGGCTCATCGATTCTGCACTGATCCCACTGCATACTGTCATGGCTAATCCTTCCCAACCCCTGGCCACTGTACCTTCAGGAACCTCCTATTTCTTAGCCCTGGACCCCAAGGATGACTTCTTCTCAATAGCCCTAGACACTTGGTCACAATATACTTTTGCTTTCACCTGGCCTACCTACCCTGATACCACATCCCAATAGTGAGAATAGTTACCATAGAAACAGAGAAGTGCATACCTTTATTCTCAGAGATGCACGCCTGTGGAGCACAAGTGAAATGGGTAAAGATGTGGCATCAGGTATAGGAGGGAAAACCAGACAGGAAGTAGAAATGATGCAATGAGAACAGGAGAATTCTGCAAGAAGGAAGTTGATTCCTCCCAGTCCTGTGCAGACCACCGAGGAAGCAAAACGTGACCTGCCAGCTGAAAGAGGTACAAAGCCATATGCAAAAATAGATGAGAATAATAGGTTAATATAAGCTACAAGAGCTAATAAGAAGCCTGAGATGAGCTAATGGGCCATCAGCTTTATAACTTATAGAGATCTCTGTGTGATTTTCTTTGGGGTTTGCTGCTGGCTATGGGGTACCAGGCAGGACAGAAACCCCAACAAGCAAGCTATAACTAATATAAGAAAAACTATATACAATAAGTACAATAACTATATACAATATATACAGACAATAAATTTATCAACAGTATCTAGTCCATTTGCATTTGACTAGTATCAATGAAAATATTCCAATTCTGTCCTATTTTGGTGAGTACAAAGTCTGGTACCTAATTTACATTCTATCATAACTTGCATTACCATCCAAAATTATCTTTCAATATCTCTCAACATTACATACTTTACATTTCTTTAGTGAATTTCTTTTCTAAGTCTCATAAACAAGGGAGACTATAACTATCTAGTTTTCAACTACCTCAGAGACCCAAGAAGTAAATAATATTAACTGAGTAAGCAGGAAATGTAATCAAGCAACTTTCAAAAAATGTGAATAATGACAGAAACAGCTGTCTGCCTGGACAGTCACCCAAAGTTTCTCTGAAAATTGGGGCATTCATCTTTAGACTGTAAGCCTAGTACTCTAGTACTAGTACTCTGACAGGCTTTTTTATGAGCAGTGTTTTTGAAAGACTGTCCTACCTTGTCTAGGCAGGGTTTGGCAGTCACTGTCTTTGTGTCCTGCTTTTTCCAATAAGATAGCATACTGTCAGCAGTTGAGGCAAGGACATTTCCTTACCCAGTGGCTTGCTTTTGCCACAAAGAAAGTCAACTCCATGTGAAGTTTCTTCAATGTCCATTGTCTTCTTTGAAGTAGATTGGTACTGCCAGCATTAGACCATAGCTCATTGTTGTAAAAAGGAAACAACAACATATTATTAAAACATCTTAAATGCCATATTCTGTAGATCTCAGAAGTGTTTGAAGATGACCTGTCTATCAAAAATATATCTTCATTTGACTTTGAAAGATTACCTAATGTGACTACAGTTCTATTAGGTGATTAATTATTAACCTGCATTTGTTTATTATCCTAAACAGTTGTTAATAATAATTTTCAAGGACTAAAGATTCGCATTGCATTGTTAAATTAGCTGCACAGGTACAATACCATGAACATGATTAGAAATGTATGCAGAGTATGTTTTACCAAAATTAATCTCAAATATGTATCAAAATACAAAATTTGTATACATTATACAAAATTCCAATCCAATGTAAAACATTTAAAACTAATAGTTGTGATTTAAAACTATATTTAATAATGTACCTTTTATCCTATCATAAATATATATCCTCCCTTTTTCTTTTCAGAGTAGAATCAATAATCTATCTTTTACCCTATCATATCTATATCCCTTTTTTTTCTTTTCAAAACAAGAACCTTGAATCTAGTTTCCCTTTTTAGCATTTTTCCTGATTTTTATCAATAATAACTTGTAACTGACACTTTAAACAAAAACAAACATCCATAACCCAATTCTTGGGAATGTAGTATAGTTTTCTAGGACACTTCCTGCTGATTGGGGGCACTGATAATCCTATGGGGATCCAAAAAAAAAAAATGAAGATTATTGTCAAGTCCTGACTGAAGTATTCTGTGAAGCTAGATCACCTCTGGCAGCAGTCTTGAAGCTCTTCTTGATATACAACTCTGAAGAAACTGCATCAGAGATACTATGTATAGTGGCATTTTATTTGTATTTTAATAAATAAAACTTGTCTGACGATCAGAAAAGTAAAACCGCCACACTGACCAGCCTTTTAGACCAGGTTATATACACCTTTAATCCCAGTAGCCACATTAGCTCACATAGAAACTGGGTGGTGCATGCTTTTAATCCCAGTGATATATGCCTTTAATACCACTTCTAGGAAGGATTAAAAATGGAAGGAGACAGCTATAGGACATAGTTTCATTCTGAGATTTCTAGAGGTAGGATCACTATATCAAACTGAGGTCAAGGTATACCTTACTTTCACTCTTATTCCATGCTGGTTGTGTGGCTGGGTAGCTGACCACTAACATCCTCCTCTCTTTGTTCTTTTCCTTGCTCTTCCTGCTTCCTTTACATTTCTATTTCTATTTATACCACCTATCTTTTTCCAACCAGACCCACCTATCCTTTCTCCTATCTCATTATTGACCATTCAGCTCTTTATTTGTTCAACAGGTGTTTTAGACAGGCAAAGAATCAGAGCCTCACAGAGATAAACAAGTGCAGCATAAAAAGAAACAACACATCTTACATTATTAAACAAATGTTCCAAAACATAAATATAGTACACAATAAAATAGTATACCACAGCAACTTTACTAACCATGTTTGAAGCAGGGACACAAAGGTCCTCAAGTCTTAGCAGACAAAGGAGACTGGAGTGTTGCCAAAGGTGGTCAAATCGCCTTGGTCAGAATTTGGTCTTTCTGTTTATGAACCTTTTCATCTCTCCCATGGTACAGCTTAAAGGCAAGCACTAAGAAATCTGTCTGTGAGGTTAGGGGTCCTCTCTCTAGATGCTTAAGCTTAACTCTTATTTGTAAGACTATTTACACTGGAGACTTCACACCTGATATATAGCTTGCTTAGCATTATCATCTCCATCTTAAAAGTCAGTGTGCATGTATGATTCCTGCTATCGACTTTTCCTCAGGACACCACAGAGATGCACTCAATCCATTTATCCTTACTAATACTTTTGAAGTCACAGTTGGTTGGAAGTATTCGCTAAAAATCTATGGTTTTCCACTAGGCAAGGAGTGAAAATTTAATTTTTAGGTTCAGCAATTCAGAAAATCTGAACTAAAATGTAGACACTCTATTCCAGCACATTGAATTCACCTATCACTGACTCCTGTGTCTCTCTTTTCAATAACCATTTTTTCTTGGTTGTTGAAATAGGAGCAGCGGGGCTGCATCCCCAGCACCCTGGCTGCTTGGCTAGCTCATGCCCGAAATAACAACACACAAACTGTATTCATTTAAACACTGCTTGACACATTTCTATCTAGCCTCTTCTAGGCTAATTCTCACATATTAATTTAGCCCATTTCTAATCATCTGTGTAAGCACCCCAAGGTGCGCTTACCGGGAAGATTCTAGCCTACGTCCATCCTGGGTCGGAGGAGCTTCATTGCGTGCATCTGCCTCTCTGTCTGAGGCATCTGGCTCTGAGAGGAGCTGCATTACTTCTGACCTCACTTCCTCTTCCTCCCAGCATTCTCTTCTGTTTACTCCACCCACCTATGTTCTAACCAATAAAATGGGCCAAGGCAGTTTCTTTATTTGCCAATGACCTTCCTCCATTACTTGGTCTTGTCATAATCCTTCTTCTTTCCCTTATTTACCCTAGATCTACTTAGCAGCAAAGATACGTATCCAATAAACATCTACCTGCAGAATTCTGGCACAATACTTAGGTACTCCTAAGAAGGGAACCCACTATTTGTTTTTCTCCCTCATAAATCTTAGTTCTACTTGTCATTTCCAGTCACAATTTGAAGTCCCATCTAAAAGAACACCTGAAATAAGAGATTTTATTATATTCTATCATGATCTGACATTTCACACCATTTCTGCTGTTTTCATCCCTTGTGACCTCACTGAGGCCCCTAAACATTCTCTCTGTTTTTTTTTTTATTTCTTCTCCATTTATTTTTATTTTTTTTTGTTTTGGTTTTTTCGAGACAGGGTTTCTCTGTAGCTTTGGAGCCTGTCCTGGAACTCCCTTTGTAGACCAGGCTGGGCTCGAACTCACAGAGATTCGCCTGCCTCTGCCTCCCGAGTGCTGGAATTAAAGGCGTGTGCCACCACCGCCCGGCCCATTTTTTTTCTTTAATTTTTAGTTTCTCTGTGCACATTTTGCAAATGTGTGTCCAAATTTGTAGTTTTACAAGTTTGTGATTGTATGGGATGGGTGCTTTTTGTGCTTGAATGCATGTTGATGACAGAGGTCAACCGTTAGGGCCATTTCAGAGTAATCATCTATTTCAATTTTTGAGAAAAGGATTTTCACTCACACCTGGAGTTTATCTTTTAGGCTAGGCTAAAATTACCCTCTTGCTGCTTCCCATGTGCTGGGATTACATATATCACTGTGTAAAACTTCTTAAATATATCATTATGATTGAAATATAGTCTTTTATTCAAGAACTAGTTTAAATAACTAAGTAATTTCCCCAATACCTGACAAGCCCTAGATTACTAATAACATATTATTATATGAATTCTTATTCAGATTGATACTTGATTCAATAATAAGTCAAACATTTCACCAAGTGTACAAGGTACTTTATAGGATAGCTGTTCAAATTTCCACTTTGGAAAGTATACTTTTTTCCTGCAAAGGAAGGGGTTGGGTGTTTGTGTGTGTGTGTGTGTGTGTGTGTGAGAGAGAGAGAGAGAGAGAGAGAGAGAGAGAGAGAATGTATTCTGCTTTTTTTTTTTTGTTCATATGTTTATTTGTTTCCTATGCGATATTAGGCCTACAAGAGATTGGAATGATGTTTTTCTGGAACTATTTCATTTCCAAAATCTGAAATTTAAGGTGTCATAACAATGATTCCTTACTCCATTTGGGTTCTCCTTGTGCTTTATATTTTAAGAAATGGTTTTACAGCAATCAAGTATATTTTGGGTAGGCATTTAATGGAACCATTTATCTGTACTCATTTAGGTATGTTATATAACAATTCTATGCAATTATTAAGCCAGCAAGTACCCTCTACTCTATATAATCTCTCTACTGATTCTCTTGCAAAAAGATGTTGTCTACAAATCTTATTTTTATAAAGAGAATTCTATTCAAGGTATCATAATATCACCTTCTTATAGATAATTAGTAATAATAAAGAACAATACTGTATGAATGAATTAAGTTCCTTAATTTGCAGTTCTTAAGAAAATGACCTAGACACTGGGGTATTATTAAAGAGAGAACACTTCTTATAGACTGAAAATCAACTCAGAATTCATTTTATGCCTTGTTTCAAGTTATTTTTGTTGTGCTAATGACAGTAAATGAAAACACAATTTCAGCTGGAAGATGAAGGTGTCTCTCAGAGACTTAAGTTATATTAGAAGTTTATATACATAATAAAATTGCCTATGTATTCATAATATATGAAAATAAACAAGTATTTGCCAAAATGAATGACTGCACATAGAACATCAAACTATTGATTTGAATAAGAAATCTAAAACTGACAAGAGGCTACTGAGACTCAGGACTAAGTGAATAGACACAGGTGAGTCAAGGACAGGTAAATTAAAAATAAAACAGATACCCAGTAATGAGATTGTGGGAGTGCAGATTTTAGAAAGATGTTAAACATTAAAAATACCAAACCTATGATCATTTAACTAAAGTAAGCTTTATTAAATATAGTCCAGGAAGAATGACATTGTCCAGTCAATGCTGATAACTCCCAGAAAATGGTGCTGAATAGGTCAGTCAGATGCTCATAAGGACAGAAACTCACAAGGCTGTTGAATGTTCTACTGTCATTTAATTGGGGCATATGGTACTTTTTGCCAGTG
Organism: Alexandromys fortis; assembly: GCF_014885135.2. NCBI lineage: Eukaryota > Metazoa > Chordata > Mammalia > Rodentia > Cricetidae > Alexandromys > Alexandromys fortis. Next base: position 690,420 of record NW_026068076.1, on the reverse strand, counting down.
TCAAATTATGCACAAGCATATATCTAGATGTACTTTCTGCCTATATTTCTCATGCCTACATGTGATCAAGCACATTCTGTGGAGTTGGGGCAACCATGTTTGTCTACTGAAGTGAAAACACATGACTTGTTATCTTACACGAATAACCCCCAGCATTCCAGGAAGTTATCTGTCTTTGGACAAGTGTAGCTTACAGGTATACTTTAGCCCTTACAATGTCTTTCTCTCTGTGTAAGCATATGTGTTGTATTTATACGTGTTTGTTTGTTTGAGAGTGTATGTATGTATGTGGTTGCACATGGTATGTGGTAGACACAGGTGGACATCAACTGTTTTTCTTCCTTGTTCTTCATTGTATTTGCTCAGACAGAATCCTCTATCGAACCTGCAATTGGTTGTTGCAGAGGAGTCAGGGGGGCTTTGTTTGACCTGGCCACCTAGCTAGCTTACACCAGAAATAACCACACAGAAACTGTATTCATTAAAACACTGCTCAGCCATTAGCTCTAACTTCTTATTAGCTAATTCTTACATCTTTTTTTCTTTATTTTTTTTGTTTATTTTATTTTAGTTGTTGAGAAAAAAATTCCGCCTCCTCCCCATTTCCCATTTCCCTCCCCCTCCTCCCACATATTGTCCCTTCTTACTCCCCTCCCTCCTCCCCCTCCCCCCCGCTCAATTCCCCCTCCCTCTCGAGAATGAAGAGCAGTCCAGATTCCCTGCCCTGAGGGAAGTCCAAGGTCCTCCCACTTCTATCCAGGTCCAGGAGGGTGAGCATCCAAACAGGCTAGGATCCCACAAATCCAGTTCATATATTAGGATCGAAACCTAGTGCATTGTCCTTGGCTTCTCATCAGCCTTCATTGTTCGCCATGTTCAGAAAGTTTGGTTTCCTTCCATGCTTATTCAGTCCCAGTCCAGCTGGCCTTGGTGAGCTCCCAATGGATTAGTTCAACTGTCACAGTGGGTGGGTGCACCCCTCATGGTCCTGACCTTTTTGCTCATGTTCTCCCTCCTTCTGCTCCTCATTTGCATCATAAGAGCTCAGTCTGGTGCTCCTATTTGGATCTCTGTCTCTATCTTGATCCATCGCCAGATGAAGGTTCTAAGGTGATATGCAGGATATTCATCAGTATGACTATAGGATAGGGTCATTTCAGGTTCCCTCCCCTCAGTTGCCCAAGGTACTATTTGTAGATGATATGATAGTATACATAAGCGACCCCAAAAACTCTACCAAAGAACTCCTACAGCTGATAAACACCTTTAGTAGTGTGGCAGGATACAAAACCAATTGCAAAAAACCAGTTGCCCTCCTATACACAAAGGATAAGGAAGCAGAGAGGGAAATCAGAGAAACATCACCTTTCATGATAGCCACAAATAGCATAAAATATCTTGGGGTAACTCTAACCAAAAAAGTGAAGGATCTATTTGACAAGAACTTTAAGTCTTTGAAGAAAGAAATTGAGGGGGATACCAGAAAATGGAAGGCTCTCACTTGCTCTTGGATTGGGAGGATCAACATAGTAAAAATGGCAGTTCTACCAAGGGCAATTTATAGATTCAATGCAATCCCCATTAAAATCCCATCGAAATTCTTCACAGATCTTGAGAGGACATTAATCAACTTTATATGGAAAAACAAAAAACCCAGGATAGCCAAAACAATCTTATACAATAAAGGAACTTCTGGAGGCATTACCATCCCTGACTTCAAACTCTATTACAGAGCTTCAGTACTGAAAACAGCTTGGTATTGTCATAAAAACAGAGAAGTTGATCAATGGAATAGAGTATAAGACCTTGATTTTAACCCACAAACCTATGAACACCTGATTTTTGATAAAGGAGCTAAAAGTATTCAATGGAAGAAAGAAAGCATTTTCAACAAATGGTGCTGGCAGAACTGGTTGTCAACCTGTAGAAGAATGAAAATAGATCCATATCTATTGCCATGCATAATTCTTACATCTTTATTTAACCCAGTGCTATTAATCTGTGTATTGCCACATGACTGTGACTTGCCAGCAACATTCTAACCAGCATCCATTTCAGGCAGAAAATCCATGGCATCTGCCACTCTGCCCTTCTTCCCAGCATTCAGTTCTGTCTACTCCACCTACATAAGTTAAGTTTTGTGCTATCAGCTAGGCCAAGGCAGTTTCTTTATTCATTACCCAATGAAAGCAACACACAAATAGAAGGAAGTCCTATACAATTTTCCCTTTTCTGTTTAAACAAAAAGGAAGGCTTTAACATAGTAAAATTATTTATAACAAAACAGTTATCAAGAAAGAATTACAGTTACAATATTTATAATTACTTTATCTTTTATCATAAGAAAGGAAAACTATAACTATCTATTCTTCAACTTTATCAAAGACTTTAGAAGGATATAATATTACTCATGTAAACTGGAAGTGCATTATAAACAACTTCAAAAACTCCATAATTCACTGACTGGACAGTCACCTAAAGTTCTTCTGTACTGTTGGGGCATAAATCTTTAGCCTACAGACCCATAGTATCCAGCAGACTCTTCCATGAAGCAGGAAATTTTAAAGACAGTTCAGTCACTTTCTTCTGTGTCCTGCAGAATGTCTCACAGACTCTTTCATGAAGCAGGAACCTGATGGGGAGAGTCTTCTGGCTTGTGTTAATTTCATTGGTTAAATAAAGAGACTGCCTTGGCCCTTTAATAAAACAGAAAATTAGATAGGAGGAGTAAACAGAACAGAATGCTGGGAGAAAGAAGCCGAGTGAGGGAGTTGCCATGGTTCTCCCACTCCAGACAGACACAGGTTAAGATCTTCCCTGATAAGCCACCTCGTGGGCTACACAGATTATTAGAAATGGGCTAGATCAATATGTCAGAACTAGCCAATAAGAGGCTGGAACTAATGGGCCAAGCAGTGTTTAAAAGAATACAATTTCCGTGTAATTATTTCGGGGCATAAGCCAGCCATGCTGGCAGCCAGTTGGCAGGAATGTAGCCTGCCGCTCCTATTTCAACAGGAACCCTAAAGGACTATCTCATCTTTAGGCAAGTTAAGCAGTCATCTCTCTGTGGGTACTGGATGTCCAATGAAGCAGTCCAGGCAAGAGCAGTTTCTTGCCCAAATAACTAGCAAACTCCTTAAGGAGCCTCTTTGATGCCCATCTTTCTCTTTAATTAGCTTATTCTGCTAGGAACAGATGCATCTCATTGTCATGAAAAGAAAACCTAAGTTCTTAAAACATTTTATATGCCATATTCTGTAGTCTTTGGAAGATATGAAGAGTGCCTATCTAACTGAAATATATCTCTATATATCTAGAAAATCTAACATGACTACAAGCTTGACTCTAATCAATGATTATTCATTAACAACTTATATTTCCTAATTATACATTACATTTTTAAATGAACTATATAATCACAGTACCTTAATTACGAGCATAAATATACATATAAAAAGATTGACCTTAAATTGATATCAATAAAGCAAAATCCATATAAATGCAAATTATTCATATCTATATAATCACCCCTTAAATGTAAAAGAATATTTATAAACAATATTTGGGAATATGGGCACAGTTTTTTCTCTCCAAACTGCTTCATGCTGTATGGGGGCATTGTTAATCAGGTCTTTCATGGTATATCCTGTGTGCTAGGTTCATCTCAGTCAGCAGTTGAGCCAATGAATTTTAGGAGGGTGTTCTGGAGACCTTAATCTATGAAACCATATTGGTGTAGAAGCAATCCACAGATTCTCATCTTCTGTGAAAACAAAAGAAGGACCACTTTTCCAAAGCTTCATATCCTTTGACTCAAATTCTGAAGTCATAATACCATTATAATATACATGTTAGTTTAGCTTAGCAGCTCACACAATGAAATGTCTCTCTGCACTTAGATACTTCACAGTCAAAAATTTCAAAGAAAACACGATAATATATAAATAATCTAGACTCTGTGAATTTTCCATTTTTATGTGGCTCATTTTTTTACTTCCTTTAATCTATGATTATCTGTACTCTGTGTCTTTAAAGGCATTACCCTTAATTTTAAAACATTAACTTTATTTTTATGACTTTGTATACTCTATCTTTTCTTTCCCAAGTCCACATGCATTTGTACAACACTGTGACCCATTTACAGATCGCATATGTCTGAATCTGTCATATTCTGAACCTGTAATTCTTTATTGTCCAGTAACACATCTTAAAATGCTAAGCACATCTTAAAAACTTAAGTTGCACCATGTAAGTGTAATATGGTACTGCCTGTTTCCTGCCCAGTCCATAACTTAACTGTCCTGTTATTATGATAAATAAGATAGTTCCTGTCTGAGATCACCACAGTTTATCATGGTGGAGCCGCTAATGCCTCAGAGCCATTTGGCACCTCTGAGCTGCACACAGTTCCAGACACACAGTGAGTCCACGTTGCTATCAAGCAAGCTGCAGCAATCCTCTCACAAACCCCATCCAAATGTTCTTTATCCCAAAAGAGTCAGAGGTGGTACTGGCAGCACAGCCCAGAAAGCCAGTATTTTAAAACTGCTACTTTTTTCCTGTGGCAGCTGCTGAGTGAGGAAATTCTCTCTGCAGCACCCCACCAGCAAACAGCAAAAAGCTGTGTTAAATTCTACATTTGTGTCTAGAATTCCTTTTACAGCCCTCTCAAGTTTTACATGGAGTTAGTTTACCACATTGGAGCGCCAAACTGTTGCAGGGGAGTGGGGGGCCCTTTGTTTGACACGGCCACCCGGCTAGCTTACACCTGAAATAACCACACAGAAACTGTGTTCATTAAAACACTGCTTGGCCATTAATTCTAACTTCTTATTGGCTGATTCTTACATCTTAATTTATCCCATTTCTATTAAATTGTTTATTGCTACATGACTGTGGCTGACCAGAAAGATTCTAACCAGCATCCATCTCAGGCAGGAAATCCATGGCATCTGCCACTTTGCCCTTCTTCCCAGCATTCAGTTCTGTTTACTCCACCTACCTATTTTTTTTCCTATTAACTAGACCAAGACAGTTTCTTTATTCATTTACCCAATTAAAACAACACACAAACAGAAGTAACTCTTACTACAGTTGGTTATTCAGCGAACCCAGCCAGCCAGTTTGCCACAGGTTCCCCTGTCTCCACCACTGGACTGCTGAGATTACAGGTAACCCATCATTCACACCCACCCAGCTTTTTCCTGTGGGTACTGTGAATCAAAACTCTGGCTCCTACACATGCTGTACTTTAATCACTGAGATGACACATTCCCAGCCACTTACACTTGTGGTAAAGTGTTTTAAACAATGAGACATTTTCAGTCCCATTGTGAGAATTTTATAAACTTGCTTCTAAAAATCTTTATGACTGGTAGGATCCCTGAAAACAAAATTTATTCCATTTACTTTAAAATAATAGTGGAGAACTTAATTATAAGTGATAATCACTAGTAGCTCATCTTTAAACGTTACCTGAGCCAACACATGGGTGCATGATAATGATTAGTGAAGATTAAACTCATATGTGAGTTTGAGAAAAAAAAATTACAATGTAACATGAAATAAACTGCTTTTGGGGTATCAGGAAATGTTACAACAACCAGTCATGTTTGTTGTTTTTATTGCTTTGATCTAAAACATGAGTGGCACAAACCTGAAAACAAAACCAAAGAAGAAAATGTACAATTGATTTAAATGATTTTGTTATTTCATAAAGCCTTTAGTCAAAATGATCAATAGTACTGTAATTCATACTTAAAAAATTACTTTCTTGGAAAGATAAAAATGTCACTCACATCTACAGTCAGGAGCAAAAGTATTGTGGTCTTGGGAGACTGTAAGATGACATCTGAATCTACCTGTCACTGTCTCCTTCTTCTGCTTGGGTTTTTCTCCTTTTACCTTAAATCTCTATAAGAAAAACAAGGTCAGCATTTAAAATTTCTACATCAGACTCCTGTCTCCAAAGACCCTGAGGGACTTCATGGAGCATTACTGATTTTTTTCTCCTATACACTGCCAAAGTAAATTCTTAATCATACATGTTATGTAACTTTTAAAACTATTTTATTTATAATTATTGAGTGGAGAACATTTGTCATGGTTCTCATATGGAGGTCAGAAGGACATTGTAAGGTCATTTCACTCCTGTTACCTTTAGTGTGTCAGGGATTAAACTAAGTTGGCAAAACTCTCAGAGTCAGGACATCTTGCCTACCCTGCGAAAGAATTTTAAGGAATTTCTTTCTTTTTAATCAGGCCATTTCTCCTCTAATTGTGGAATTTAAAACATAGGATATGAAATTACTATTATATTGTTCTTGAGTTCAAATTGGTTGTTTAGACAAAGGTATACTTAATACAATAGGAGTCAGAATGAATAGATTTGCTCAAAGTCTGTCATGAGCATAGTAAAATCCATAGCTTTTCTCAGGCCAATTCATATCTGTAGCTTTCTAAATGATCTACCACATACACCAAAGTTTTCACTAAAGGATAACAACAGCCTAAAAAATTGAAAACAATGTGTTCATATACATATACACATGTGTGTATATGTGTTTTGTATGTGTTTGCTAATAGTAGTCAGAATCATTTGGAAATTAGATTGAGATGCTGTGGGTAGAAGAACATATACTTGACAGCTTAAAATTATAGATACATGCTGACCTCTGTCCATCAATTTCAGTATTGCTCTCTTCAGATTGGAATATCCTCATGAAATCAATGGGGGCCAACTCCACTGCTCCAGCCCTAAAGTCCTGAGAGTCTACACCTTCACAAACACATTTTTACATTGCCCAGGGAGATACTAATGAGTTATTAAGGCTTTGCACACAACAAAAATTTAAAAGCTTTTAGAATTTTTTTGTTATTGTTTTTTGTTTCACTACATGCTTGTAAACATAATATATCCCATTTTTATCAGGTGTGTCAATTCATAGATGAGGGAGATTGCACTGGGCCATGATTTAAGAATGGTATTTACATTAAATCCTTGTGGGACCAGTAAAAATATAAAATATTATGTTGAAACAATTTAGATAATAACTGTCTTGAGAAGATGTCAGAGAGGGAAGGCATTTAGGAACAGTCAATTTATCACTTAACAATACTGTTATTTAATTCCAAGATGAAGAAAACTAATTTCTAATTTATTTTGAGAGATGGTGCTATCAATTTTTCATTGATATTTTCATTGCCATCTGCACCATCATCATCAATAGACCTCTTATTTGATGCAGTTGTTAACAATATTTCTCTTTCAGTTAGGACAGTGTTCTTAGGCTGTAATCCTATGCCTAAGAGCAATGCAAATTTTTCCCCCAATAGATATTATAAATAAAATTATTAGCACTGACACCAGTCACTTTATTTATGTAGATTGTATGCAGAGTATTTCAACTTCCATAAGGAGGTGCAGTGGCTAAGATTACTCCTAGAGGTTATACAATGTGCAGTTGCAAATATTGTCCGTAGGGGCTATAGGATTTGAAGTGGCTAAGATTGTTCCTAGGGAGTCTAGTGAGTTATCTGATACTGAATGGTCTTCTCTAAAACATATACATATGGGAAACAATAAGTGGACACAGCAGGTTGTAGCTATATATTTATTCATTATATGTATGTATGTATAAATTATATATTTTTTAGGAAGACATAAACTTGAGAGGAAACAGGGAACATAGGTGAGGTTGAAGGGAGGAAAGGGGAGCAGAAAAGTNAAGACATTAATAAAATCAGAACTGATTGATCTATTCAATCTTCTAAGCTACATCAAGTGTGTTCTGTATACAAATATATACACTGAATTTAAGTGGGTAAAATATGCATCATGCAATTTTTATTATATGTATTATATGACAAATGTATTATATGACTAAAGTGATTATACTAATGACAGAAGAAAAGCTAAACTTACATCAAATTATTGGTCTTACTTAATGGATATTTAATATTGATTCCAGCCTTTCAGTAACATAAATCAACTGACAATCTATATCCAACTAATACAGAACTAAAATTATGCAGTTAAAAGAACTCAGTTCATAAGCACTGTTAAAATTTGCACTGAAAAAAACAAGTGTGTGACTACCTGACAGCTGAACTGCACTTCTCTATAGATTCTGTCCTTCAGGACCCTTTCTCAAGTCTGACATCCCAGCTTGTACCTGGCCCTGCTGCTGGTACCTGCCCTCAACCCCAGAGAACTTACATCACTGAGGAACAGACCATACCATCCAGAACTTATGAGTGACTCTCCTGTCCTGTGGTCTGTCTCCTCCCATCTCAGCACCAATACTGCTGCTGGTCCCTGCACTCAACTTTGGTGGAATCCCACTGCTCTGGTGAAGTCATATTCAGTCAATTAGTGGGTGAGTGACCCGTTTGAGAACGGACTGACAGCAACCCCTAGAATCTTCTCCTCCAAGAACCATACTGCTGCTCATCCCCCTCACACCTCATCATTATCCCCAAGGTCAGCCCTTCTCTACAATCCCGACAATCTCCATAGGCTCTGATATACTCCATGCCTGTCTGAAGAACAGACACAGAAGCTTTACCATTGGCCAGGCTGGTCCTAACTCCCCCAAAAGGAGATGCAAGCTTTACTGGAATCCAGGACAAATCTAGAGACCCAAGAAGAATTTAACTTTTTTAGAGGCCAGAATGGATTAAGGAACTTAAGACCTCCAAAATAACAGCTGAGACAATCACTAGATTGTACTATTGACCAGTCCCCAGAACCCTTGGGCCACATTGGCCAGAAGACCAGAGAGGAAACAGAAACCAAGAAACAAAACACTCATTCAACAAAGACAGACTCAGTAATCAACACCTAGTCCTATAATCTTTCCAAATCCAGATGCCTAATTGCTAGTGTAAGAACAGCCAATAACAGAAAGGGTAATATTTCAATATTAGGGTTCAGATATTGTGTAACAAAAAAAAAACATGAACATTCCAGTGCAGCCAAAGCACAACAAAATGACCTTAAAAATAACTTTATGAAGATAATAGAGGTCCTTAAAGTGGAAACAGAAGAAAATGGAGGAAATCAGGGATACTATGAAAAGATCAACCTAAAAATAGCAGGAACAGAAGAAAAAAAATCCCTACGCAAAGGGCCAGAAAATATATTCAACGAAGTCATAGAAGAAAATTTTCCAAACCAAAAAAAGGACACACTATAAAAGTATAAGAAGCATACAGAACAGCAAATAAACTGGACGTGATAAAAATTCCCCTCATCACATAGTAATCAAAACACTAAGCATACAGAATAAAGAAAGAATTTTAAAAGCTTCAAAGATAAAAGGACAAGTAACTATATTAAGGCAGACCTATCAGAATTACACCTGACTTCTCTATAAAGACTCTAAAAATCAGAAGGGCCTGGACAAATGTCTTTCAGACCTAAAAGACCATGGATGTCATCCTAGACTAAGATACCCAGCAAAATTTTTAATCACAATAGAAGAAGAAAGCAAGGTATTTCATGAGTCAATCAAACTTAGATAATATTCTACAGAATATACTGAAAGAAAAACTCCAACCCAAGGAAGTTAGATGCATCTTTGAAAACAAGGCAATAGATAATCCCACACTAGCAAAACCCAAAGAAGGGAAACACACATATACACAACTACTACTACCAACAACAACAACAATAACAACAACAACAAAAAAAACCCACAGGAATTAACAATAGTTGGTCACCAAAATCTCTCAATATAATGGACTCAATTCATCAATAAAAAGACACAAACCAATAGAATGGATATGAGAAAAACAAGATCCATCCTTCTACTGCATACAAGAACAGACCTCAACATCAAAGATTGCAATTATCTCAGAGTAAAAATTAAGGAATAGATTTTCCAATCAATATGATCCTAGGAAGCAAGCTGATATGTGTTGTTTTTCCATGAACAGAGTACCTGCACCTTAATCTACTGCTGTTTGAGTAGCTATAGCTACTAGCCCATTTCACAGGCAGCAGCCCAGCTCAACTCCTAAATCCTACCACATCTGCTTATTGCAGTTGCCACTACATGTAGTTTTTGTTTTGTGGTTTTAATTTTGCTTTGACTTTTTGGGGTCCCACCATCCAGCTCCCAAATAAACACATGGAAACTATTCTTACTTGTAAATGACTGACCTTAGCTTTGCCTGTTTCTAGCAACTTTTCTAACTTAAACTAGTCCATTTATCTTTAACTACATTTTGCTTCTGAGACTTTAACCTTTCCTTATTCTATATATATTTCCTTCCATCTTACTCTTTGGCTGACTGTGTGGCTGAGTTACTGTCTCGGCATCCTCCTCTCCTTCTTTTCTCATTCCTCACTCTTCTCTTGAGCCTATATTTCTCCTCCTATTTATTCTCTCTGCCTGACAGCCCTGCCTATCCCTATACTGCCTAGCTTGAGCCACTCAGCTCTTTATTAGACCTATCGCGTGCTTAGGAAGGCAAAGTTAACACAACAAATTAAACAAATGCAATAAGAATGTATTACATCTTTGCATCATTAAACAAATAATTCACAGCATAAACAAATGGGACATATCTTAAGCTAATATTCCACAACAGTTTTTAACTAAATCTCTATCATTTTATTTACCAATAAAGACATGGGCATCAGCACCTGGGGTGAAAATCTGTTAGCTCCAAGAGACTGAGGTGCAACTAGCTGACCTTCTTTCTTCACCAGCATCTCAGAAAGAGAGCATCGTTATTAACACTCTAAATTAAAAAGTACCACCAAACTCAAACCATCCCTACTGCTTCCTCTGTGCCTCTCTGTTCATTTTCTAGATTCCCCTTATTCTCGGATTACTTTCTGTCAACTAGTTGCTGGCTCTGCCTCCTGACCCAAGCTTGATATTATTTAATTAATGCAAATGCAAACTCAGCTTCACAGTGAAATCATATACCCCACAACAGGTGTAGCTATCCTGATATCTAACAAGATAGATTTCAAATAAAAAATAATCAAAAAGAGATAGAGAGGGGCTCCTGTGCTCTCCTGGATCCTCACTGCCTGCCCCGTCCTTCCTTCTGTCCCTGGATCATTGGGCTACCAGGCGGCCCTGCTTAGGTGCTGAGGAGTTCCATCTGGACGGGTGAGTGTGTGCTATCCAGGGACGATAGTCCCGGAAGAGAGCACAAACCCCCCTCCCCCAGCTCCTTCTGCAGGGCTGTCTTTCTTATACACGACCCCCCCCCCCAGCCTACATTCTTGGCAAAGTCCTTTGCTCAGGAACAGTTTTCTGCTCCTACACTAAGGCTTCCAACCCAGAGCACTGAGTGCCTGCGTACATGTCAGGCCTCAAGGACACCTGAAAGGGAGCACGCGCACCTTCAACTTGTGAGGCAGGGTGTCCTGTGTTCTACTCGTCCCTGCCCTGCCCCCCAAGTTCCTCCTTTTTGTCCGCGGGTCATTGGACTATCAGTCGTCCATGTTTGGGTGCTCAGGACTTCCAACTCAACAGGACGGGCACTGCTTCTACACTGAAGAGATACACCCAGAGACTCAGTCACAGCAAAGACTGGACCAAGACACCAGGCCTCTCCTGGCTCCAT
>NW_026068076.1:650811-674722 GCF_014885135.2 Alexandromys fortis | reverse complement strand
AAAAAAAAAAAAAAGTCCACAAATGACACATTTTATGTATCATTTACATTTGAACAAAAAATTGTTATCAGAGTGTGCTGCCTGTCAAGACTATGTCAAGATTATAAAGGTTAAAATATTTATGAAATGCCATAAAACTAAATGTTTACTTAAGAAATAAATATGTTTTAAAGCAATATCAAGCAATTGTGAATAATGACATTTGACAGCCATGTTCAAGTTATCTCCAGTGTTCCCCTGGATCCTTTTTCCAAAATAAAAAAGCCATTTGATTTTCCATCTATCACAAAATCTAGGTCCCACATCTCAAGAAGGGAATTAATTTCAGAGGAATTATTAGCTGCAACAGAACTTTTGATAAATAAATCAAGGTGAAGTAATGCAAACAGCAGAACTACTAGGTATGAAAATGTGGAGTCGGGTGTCCAGGATGGCCTAGGTGGGTGAGCTCTGCAGCCTCCCACATTACATCCTGACACCCTCCCACCTTGTTCCCAGACCACCAGTGAGTTCACGGTGCCCTCCAAAGACGTCCCAGCTCAGAAACGATCATGTCCACACAATCTCCGTCATTACTCATTGTTATTAACTAAGGCAGATCTCCGCTAGGTGGTCAGTTGATGAGACCTTGGCAGTGATTGTCACAAGCACTTCAGGGCTCCTCCGGTCTAATCACAACTCAGACGCAAAGAAAGGCATTTTGAATCACATTAATGTCTAACTGAAGAATTACGGAGGAATATTTAGAGACGGGGAGACCATGCTGCCCTTTGCGACTTATTCTGGATGAGATGTAGCTTCAGCCTGAAAAGCCATCCGCCAAAGAGTGTCATTTCTCAATGACGACCGTGGTCGCAGCGGAGTCAATCAAAAGGGAATTGGCATAGGCTGAAGTCTTGAGCTAAGGCTGGATATTTGAAAGCTGAAGATTCTGGTTTGTAACAAAATCTTCCTGGTGCTCGTAACTCAAAAGTTTAGGTGAATACAGAAGATAATTATAAGCAGAATGGAAAACTCCTGGCCAGGGTAAGTACAATCCTTACTTGATTCTCCCACAGATTTATGCATGGAGTTCAGCTTTACCTTTTTTCAAATGCTTATATTTTCTCATATAAAAGATATCCTTTCTGGGTCATACAAGGTAGTGTTCCCATAATCCCTCCCTCACCCACGGGACATATCCCTTTCCATTTTGATTCTTGTGCTCTGTAGAGGCTAACAGGATGCCGCGAATTGTATGGGTTTTGCTACGGAATGTACGTTGTACCTCCAGCTGGAAGCAGACAATGAAATGGTTAGTGACCTCCCGTTCCCAAAACTGGACTGGAATGTCTAGTTTTCCACCCACGCACGCCATGAGATCAGGACAGAGAGGAATGACAGCAGACCCTGATTTCTTAGGTCTGTGGAACCTAAGGCTGAGATGTTTGACCTTTCCAGGTTCCCTTACTAAACTAGCCACAACCTTTGCCAAAGCAAAGTACTTCTAGCTAGAAAGGTTAAAGCATTAAAATATATGTGAAATACTAATATTAACCTATATTTTCAATTAATTACTATAGCATTTTAAGTGATGGAAACTACCAACAACATCCTGAAAAGGAATCAGAAAAGGGTTTTGTATTATTAAAAGAAACATAACTAATATAATACATATTTTAGACTTGCAGCTCCAACAGACCACATCACAATTAGTCAGCTCCACCATAGTAGCATGAAATAGCTATAAGAAATATGCAAAGGAAGAAGGAAGTCTGCCTTCCAATAAAACTTTATTAATAAAATCACATAACAAGCCAGACTAAGCCAATTCCTACTCTAAAACAAAATTACAAGAACAAAGACCCTTCAAGCAGGATATGACACTAAAAATGATATTGATTGGCAGCCTTTATTCTGATCCAAATTATTGTGCAAGTATTATTCTTTGAAAAGCATGTAAAATTTAACCACATGGGAAATGTTTTGAAATAAAAAATAAAGAAAGTAAAAAAAAAGAGATAGAGAAGAACATTTCATACCCATCAAAGGAAAAATACACCAAAATGATGTTTCTGTTCTGAATGCCTATGCTCCAAATACAAGGTAACCATATTTGTAAAAGAAACTTTACTAAAGCTTAAATCAATATCAAACCCCACACATTAATAGAGGAAGACTTCAACACTCTCACCAATTGAGAAGTCGTTCCAACAGAAACTAAGCAGATGAATAATGGAACTCACACATATGATTCAAATGGACCTAGCATATATCTAGAAAACATTTCACCTGAACACCAAAACATATACCTTCTTCTCAACACCTCATGGAACCTTCTATAAAAATGACCACATACTCTATTTCTACAGATAGAAAAACTTGGAATAGCACCCTGTACCACAACAGATCACCATGAATTCAAGTTGGAGTTCTAAAACACAAACTACAGAAAGCTCACAAACTCATGGAAACTGAACAACTATCTACTAAATTATCACTGAGTAAATAAAGAAAGAAAAAATTAAAGACTTCCCAGAATTCAATAAAAGGGAATGTACGATGAACCCAGATTAAAGGGACACAATGAAAATAGTACTAAGTCAGAAGTTCACAGCAGTACGTGCTTGCATAAAGAATTTGGAGAAATTTCATATTAGGAACTTACCAGCACACCTGAAACCTCTGGAACAATAAGAAAAAATACATCCAAAGGAATAGATGATAGGAAATAATTAAACTAAATGTTGAAATTAATGAAATAGAAACAAAAAGAACAATACAAAGAATAAATGAAACAAAGAGTTGGTTCTTTGAGAAAATCAACAAAATAGATAAACCCTTTTCCAAGCTAACTAAAAAAGAGAGAGAGAATATCCAAATCAACAAATTCAGAAACCAAAAGGGGAGGGACATAACAACAGACCCTGAGGAAATCTAGAGAATCATTAGGTGATATTTCAAAAACCTGTACTCCGCAAAACTGGAAAATCTAAAGAAAACTGACAACTTTCTAGATAGATACCGCAGTTGAAAACTAAATCAAGCAGCTAAGCAATTTAAACTGACCTATAATCCCTGAGCAAATAGAAGCAGTCTTTAAAAGCTTCAGAACCACGAAAAGCCCAGGGCTTAAGGGTTTTAAGAGCAGAGTTCTACCAGACATTCAAATAGGAGTTAACAGTAACAGTCCTCATATTATTCCACAAAATAGAAACAGAAGGAACATTGCCAAAATATGTTTATGAGATTAAAACAACACTGATAATCAAATGACATAAGGACTCAACAAAGAAAGAGAATTACAGGTCAGTTTCCCTCATGAACTTTGATGTAAAAAGACTGACAAAATGAATCCAAGAACGCATCAAAAAGATGAGCCACCAAAGCACATTGCTCTGGTTTGTAGGACTTTCCTGTTCACTAAGTGAATCTGTGAGACAGCTGCATAATCCCATGTAATGCACTCAACTTAAATGATTTTTCTTATTCAAAATATTAAGTAATAATATGATTTTGTGTCTAAAATAAGCTCTAATGTAAATATATATCTTTTTATTTTCACTATCTATTATTAATAATAAAATATGAATAATAGACAAAGTAAAATGCATTACTGATATAAGGCTTTAATCCCTACTTAAATCTTTAATGAATTCTCAGAAAAAAAAAACTCTGAAACCCCTTCACAATGGAATTGTTAGCCAATACTTGCTAACAACAAGCAAGAAGCTTGTAATCAGTAAGTACTATATCAGGACTGCCATAAAATCTAATTACCCCATTTTTAAGCATAGAGCCAAGAGAATGGAAAAGGTACTCATTGACACAAATCTTTGTAATAGCTAAATGTAGTAGTGTATAATTAATAATAAAAACCCAAGACAGATATTGGGGTTCAAGTTGAAGATCAAAAAAGCAAAGCAGTCAAGCCACTAGAGAGCTCTTACCTCTACAAAATCTTCAGACTGAAAAGAGAATGAGTTTCTGTTTCATCCTGCCTTATATTCCTCTCTAGTACTGATATTAAAAGAGTTTAGCACCATCTCCCTGCCTCTATGGTAAACTGGTGTGGCTCCTAGGATTGAAACGTGTGTGTCACCACTGCCTTGCTTGTATGACTAACTAGTGCGGCTAGCTTTGCACTCTGATCTTCAGGTAAGCTTTATTTGTTAGATCATAAACAAAATATCATTACAACATATCAGGGTTATTCTTAGGGTGTGTCTAAAAAATAATTATGTGCTGGGCAGTGGTGGCGCATGCCTTTAATCCCAGCACTTGGGAGGCAGAGGCAGGTGGATCTCTGTGAGTTCGAGGCCAGCCTGGTCTACAAGTGCTAGTTCCAGGACAGGAACCAAAAGCTATGGAGAAACCCTGTCTCAAAAAATACAAAATAATAATAATAATAATAATAATAATAATAATAATAATAATAATATAAAATTAAAAATAAGACAGACTTTTATAAAATATCAAAATTCAAAAAAAAATTAAAGTAAAACAAACAGAGGTTGGTGAGATGGTTCGGTGCTTAAGAACATTGCTGCTTATGCAAGGAACCTGGATTCAAGTCCCTGCACCCATATCATGGCCTCACAACCACCTGTAACTCCAGCCTCTGGGTATTTGATGTCCTTCTCTGTCCTCCACAGACATCAGGTATATACATAGTATACAGACATACATGCTTCCAAAACACACATACACATAAAATAAATCCACATCAAAAGCAAGGGAAGAGAGCTTCCTGTCCTCCAAATATTCTGTCCAACTGTTATTATGCTGACAACCACTGAAGGGACAGAGATTTATTTGTCAATGAAGTACTTTAGGTAGTAAATGAGTTATGCTGGAGTTTCATAACAAAAGAAATGTTAATCATTGCCTTTTCACGAGCTCAATCTTTGGAGACATCTGTTGAGACAGTTTCAACTAATAATAATTTTTAAACCATAAACAATGAATTTCAGTGCACCTCAAATATGGGCTAGACATACATATTATTCTCAGTTTTTATCCCTTTGGAGTGAGTAAAAACCATAATGGTTTCTTGTGAAAGTCATGCTGATTTTTAATGCAATATTTTATAAAATCATGTGATGTTATGCTCTGTACTCTTATATCTCATTAGGGTCACCATTTCCAAGGAATATAATTAAAAAGACAGAGGATTTTAGATCTGTATTTTAAGTCATTTAATATTATTTTTGATTCAGCCATTTGTAAGTTTCATCAGAAAGTAAAAACAAAAATTCAGAAGAGAAATTTAATATTAGAAGTCTTTTTAAATCTCTTGTCATAATAGGAAGGGAACAATGCAAGAAGGTAACTTGAAATCTTGTAAACCACTTGACTTTCCTGGTTGTATTTCTGTTAGCCAGGTACATGTAAGGTAAACAGTAAGGATTTGTTTGGATGGATAAAGCATGAAAGGCAATGGAAGGCAGTGGAGAATGCTGCTGCTTTATCTCTTATGGCAAAAAAATTCACTCATATCATGATTGGTTTCAATATTTAGTGACCACAAATTAGGATCACCTGAAGAACCATCCTGTCTGCTGCAATTGATGCAGGAGGACCCAGGGAGTGTGGGCAGCATCATCTAATTCAAATAAAGCATGATAAAACAAATACATAAAAAAATAAATAAGTAACTTTAGCATAAGGAAAATCACCCATCCCACCTTTTGCAGACCTGTCCTTGCTACCAAATTGTATTACTCTGATGCTGATTCCCTGACATCAGAACCAGCATTTGCAGGCCACCATATGAACTAAGAGCAAGCAGCTTACCAGGAACTTCCCCATGGTACTACTGAGGGTCCCTGCCTTGTAAACTGGACTACTAGCAGGTTGCCAGTGATTCCGGAGAGAGTGTAAGTCTATTCTGTCTGTTGAGACACTACCTGACTCTCAACCTCTTGGGTATAACTCAGGTGTTGCTATTTACATATATTCATCCCATTGGTTCTGTTCTTTAACATATTTCATCAGCGCACCTTCATGTAACACAAGGTGTCCAGGAGAATCGTGGTTTCAGTATTACTTTTTTAAGACTTCTTTAGGCTTTTCTTATCAATATAGTCAGTAAAGATTTTCACTAATTTGTAAACAGCCAGTTCGAGTTTTCTAAGGCTGTTTGATGCTCAGTTTAATACAGAAACCTGTGGAACTATTTATGATTCTTAAAAGTGAAATAGCCTCAAGGTATTGGGGCAGCAGCTGGGTGTTGTTAATTTTGTTTTGGTTTTGAGACAAAGTCATGCTATGTAGGTGCCTTTGAACTCAGGATCCTCCAGCCTTACAATACCAAGGTCATATTGTAAGGTATGCACCACCACTCCTAGCTGCCTAGCTCAAGAATGATTTCTTTAGTGAGATGCTTTTTCATTCAGTAATAACAAATATTTAGATTTGTAGAAAAGAGAGAGATAAATTGGTTTAGAAATGTCAGTTAGATACCACCCATTGACAATTTACTTGTAAGTGCCTATATCTCAAAATAGCATGAGGCTTTGAGACTTTTAAGCTGTATGTCCCGTATAAATTAGAGTCATTACCATTCAAATGCCTATCAAATGCAG
Source organism: Alexandromys fortis (assembly GCF_014885135.2). Taxonomy (NCBI): domain Eukaryota; kingdom Metazoa; phylum Chordata; class Mammalia; order Rodentia; family Cricetidae; genus Alexandromys; species Alexandromys fortis. The sequence goes on along the minus strand of NW_026068076.1, from coordinate 668,156 downwards.
CAAGAAATGCTCTGTACTAAACACAAAAGTACTGCCTGAATTCTGCAGTGTTGTTCAGCATAAAATCCAAATCATAAAGATACAGATGGAGCTGTGACAAGTAGGAAACATGGTGTTTGGAATGTTGTGACTTCAGGTAAGAGGCAATCTGTCAGGTGAGACTGAAACACAAATCAGAAGCTTCAGCCAGGATAGCTGCAGGCATTGCTCCAACTGCTTTACAGTTCCAGATTCTGGTTTGTACCTGTCTAACTCACCGTGTTAACACCAAGAGGTTGGGTTTTCTTGCCTATTTCTTTTTATAGAGAATTCTGCTGCAACCTTGATCACAATACTGTCATTGTTTGGTGAAGAATCAAGGAGAGTACTATGGCCATTGACCATTTTTATAAGAAAAGTCAAAGGCTTTCCAAATGATCTTTAGAAGAGTTTCCTGTATCATATCAGCTGGAAACAAGTGACATGATCAACCACAGATGGGAATTCAATCAACACTCATATCTTCTGATAAACCCACACAATTATGCACACACACACACACACGTGTGTGTATACAACCTATATTCACAACCGTGTATACAGTATACATATTATTTTATGTTTCTGTTCATGTATGCTTGCATACATAATGTCTCAATTATCCATGTACATATATACATAGAGGCATCACACACACACATACCCACACTTCCATATATGTATATGGGCTATATTTTGTTATATTTCTGTTTCAATATTTTCTTTATTAAAAGATTGATTCTGTTCAAATATTTTAAAATGTCACTGTCATAGCAGTACTCACTGTGCATAAATTTTCAGTGAATGCTATTTCACTTTTCTTTTGGGCAGATTCAAAGTTAGACCCTGCATAAGTGTTTGATTACGAATATGCCCGTGACAACCAGTGTGTTGCTGACTTTGTCATGAGATCCTTAATAGTTCAAGATCTGGTGGTGTGACTCCTCCATCTGTGCCTTTCTGCATAGGATTGCTTTGGCTGTCAGTGGCACTTTATGCTTCCATATTAGTTTTAGCATTTTTTTTCTGGTCCTGTGAAGAACGTGATTGAAAATTTTGTGGGGATTTCACTGAGTCTCTACAGTGCCTTTGATAGTATACCCACTTTCACAGTTTTGATTCTGCAATTCAGAAGCATGGAAGTCCTTTTCATCACTGAGGGGTTTCTTCCAATTCTTTTACAAGTGACTTATACTATTCCTAGTAGAGTTTTTTTTTTTTTCACCTCTTGGGCTAGGTCTGTCCCTATGTGTTTTGCTATATTTAAAGATATTAGAATGGACATATTCCTAAATTCCTCCACAGCAAGTTCATTGTTTTCAGTATTTATAAAGCAACTAATTATTGAAATGTTGTTTTTAAGTTACTCACTCATAGGTGGTTTTTAAACATAAAGAAAACCAACCTACAAACCACAATCCCAGAAAACTTAAACAACAATAAGGACACGAAGAGAGACTTACATAGTTCTAACCTACATATGAAGTAGAAAAAGACAAGATCTCCTGAGTAAATTGGGAGCATGGGGACTTTGGGGGAGGATTGATGAAGGGAAGGGAGAGGCAGGGAGGGGAGAGGCAGGGAGGGGAGCAGAGAAAAATGTAGAGCTCAATAAAAATCAATTTAAAAAAGTAGGCAATACAATGTAAGTATATCTAGTACAGTGCAAATGCTAGATACAGTATGTAACATGAGGGTCAGGCTCATTGGGGTTTCTGTCCCACCTGGTCCCCCAGCCATTTAGTCCCAGAGAAAATCACACAGAGATCTCCATAAGTTATAAAAACTGATTGGCCCATTAGCTCAGGCTTCTTGCTAACTCTTATAACTTATATCAACCCATTATTCTTATCTAAGTTAGCCACATGGCTCGGTACCCTTTTCAGTGGTGCAGATCACATCCTGCTTCTTCGGTGATCTGCACAGTACTAGAGGAATGGGCTTCATCCTTCCTAGAATTCTCGTGTTCTCATCGTCCCACCTCTACTTCCTGTCTGGTTGACCCACCTATACTTTCTGCCTGGCCAATCACCGTTTATTTAAAACATGATTGACAGAATACAGACAATTCTCCAACACCAACAATATTAGAGAAATAATGAAAGTGTTCACACATTTAGTCCATATGCAGTTTCCCTTGCCCTCCATGCCCATCTCCTTTTCCTCTTTCCCTTTTCATGTATCAGGTATCCTTTGGTCCTCCTCAGTTCATGCCTTTAAAACATCTTCCTGCCTCCTCTCCATATTTTAACATTCCATTCTAGTTTCCTGATCTCTACTCATACTTTCTCCCACTCAATTACAAATATTTAAAATTTAGCAGCTAGGATATGCAAACAAGAGAAGAAATGCAGCATTTATCTATCTTTCAAATGTGATAATTTCATTTTTATTTATGGCTAATAAAATTCCAATGTTTATATGTACCATGTCTTCATTATTTACTTATTTGTTGATAGACATCTGAGCTGATTGCATTCTCTTGCTATTGTGAAAAGAGCAGCAATGAACGTGGATGTGCAAGTATCTCCATGGTAGAATCAATTCTAGAGTATTAAAACTACTTATTTTTACATTGATTTTCTATGTTCCAATTAAAATTATTTGCAAGAATTGAAATTTTCTAGTGGAGACTATGGTTTTTGTTTTGCCAGAATTTTTTTGTATTATATAGTTTTATTTTGATTTCTACTCCCCCAACTCTTCTCAGCTCCTCTGCCTTCTTTGCCCACTCAAATACACACTGTTTATTTCTCTCCCTCATTAGAAAATTAGGAGGTATCTAAAAACATAATAATACATTAAAGAAAGTAAAAACAGAACAGAACAAAACAAACAAAAATCCAAAGGAAGAAAACCACAAAATATATAATAAATATGAAGACATATACATTCACACATACAAAATCCATAAATATACAAAATCAGAAACCATAATAAATAAATAAAATGCCTCTTAGAAATAATAATAATCATATTTCCATAAGAAAGCATTATAAAAAAATTAACCCTCCATAATACCCTTGAGTTTGTTTTGGGTTGGCCATCTACTATTCTCCTTATGTGTGATTTGTTGTCCCAGTGAGACTTCGCTGGAGAAAACTAATGTTTTCTTTGAGACCATTTGCCAATTGGAGAGAGCTGATTCATTAGAGTAGCTTGTATTACATACAAGCAATATATATTTTAGGGCTGACCACTTGGTATTAAATACTTCTCAGGAGGCTGTGGTGATTTGAATGAATATAGACTCCATAGGTTCATATATGTGTATGCTTTGTTCCCAGCTACTGGATCTGTTTGGGAAGGATTAGGAGGTGTGGCCTTGTCAGAGGAATCACTGGCTGTGGGCTCTAAGGTTCCCAAAAATCCCATGCCAGACCAGTCTGCCTTTCTCTCCATGTCTCCTGCCTGTGGCTCAGCATATAAAGCTTTCAGCTAATGCTCCATGACCATGCCTATCTGCTTCTTGACATGGTGACCACAGTTAACACTCGAAAACTATTGGCAAACAAACTTTTAAATACTTCCCCTTATAAAAATTGCTTGATCATGGTTTCTTTTCACAGCAAGAGAACATCATCTGTGGGGAAGAAGGCATGATACCACAGCAGATGTCTAACCATTAATACCCTTTACCTCTGTCTTTCATGGCACACACTGAGCCGTATGTATGGGTGCTATAAAATGTATTGAATAAAACAAATCAAGTACTCTAATTTCTGGCACTCTTTTATTTGATTTTTGGTGACTTTTATATTGACTCTCTTTCTGCCTAAACTCCTGATCTCAGATGTTCCTTCTGATCTTATTATTAACTGTCCAAGGAGAGGAAGGGTACAAGCTCCATCATGACCAGGAGGCTCAAGTGCCAGAATATGAGGTTGCTTCTTGCTAAGATCTCCACAGATCAGGAGGAAAAGAGGGAGAAAGGGAGGAGGGAAGAGAGAGATCTAGAATGTTTTAGCCTCCATCTATCACTCTAATTTTAATCATGAGAAAAAAAATCTCAGGCAATTCAAAATGAGACACATTTTACAAAACAGTTCAAAACTGTAAAAGTCAACAATATACAAGTAAAATTATCTTAGTGGGAGGAAAAAATAACAAAGAAAAGCAAACAATCATGGAAAAAAATTTAGAACCATAGCAACTTAAGTTAATAACAGTATAACATATAACCATTAATTGCCATTCAAACTTAAGATGTTAATAGTGATGACTGATGTGCAAATATTGATAGTATTGTGTTATCTTCATATTTTATTTTAAGTCTAAAATTCTTCTGGAGATTTTAAAAACAAATATATTATATTCCCTTTTTAAGATTTATATATGAATATGAGTATTTTTGTTTAAGTATTTTGTCTACGTGTATGTCTATATACCAGAAGAGGGCATTAGATCACAGGGATTACAGTTACATATGGTTGTGAGTCATGATGTAGGTTCTGGAAATTGAAATAATGTCCTCTGGAGTAACAAACAGTACCCTTAACCTCAGAACTATCTCTCTAGGCCAAGACCATACTGTTCACACAGACCATAGAGGCATCAACACTTTAAGAATTCACCAAAACACCAAAGGTGTTTTTGAAGATACATTAATATGGACATTATATTTGGAAGACTCTAAGTAATATCCAGTAGATTATAGTCTTGCTTGATAAAATGGACACTTTCTAGACAAAAACAACCCACCAAACAAAAAATTCAAAACACAGTGCTGGACCTAAAGCCATATCTATAAAATATAATATGATAATATGAAGTCACTTTTCAGTAGACTTAAGGATTTCTTGACTACTTATTCACTTCCATCAAGTCTTAAGGCAAGACAACTTGTTCCTACAATCCCATAGTTACTCCCTTATGACTCATGTGTGTATAATCTTATACTTCATGGTCTGTTAATCTATGAGGACTGGATGAGAATATCTGTTCACGGGAGCACCAATGGAGAACTGAAAGCAAGAGGCAACTCCAGACCTGCAGAGCAGGGTTGCTGCCTATGTCAATGCTGGAAAAGATTTTAAACGAAACCTCTGATGAAGAATATCTTAGACATTGGGAGCAATATAGTCTACACTCAACTCTATATTGTACATAAAATCAGCCATAAATGATCAATTCCTATCAATATAGCTATACAACTACACGCCAGATTTAATAATTGCCCCAATTTGGTTCACCACAATAGCTTTTCAACATCTTTTCTAATGCTGGATCTGTTGGTTTCTAAGAGGTCATTTGCCAACAAGAGGTTATTAATTACCCAGAGTAAGCCAAGGCCAAATACTGACAGATATTTAGATGTTCTATGGTTATTTAGACAATGTAGGTAATAAGTAACATGTTAATAAGGTCTAAATATTATTTCATAAAATTAATACCTTAGAAATAGAGCCATAAAATGTATAAATTGAATAATCAATAACTTTAAATATGTCTTTGACAACCATGAATGCTTGCTTTTTCATAGCGTATTACATAATAATTTGTCATTACTATACCTTTCTAATGAGCAAATGATTTAAGAATGATATATAGGAATTAATTTTGATATCATAAACAAAAATCCACGTTAGTTAGGTTTCTTTAGCTGTAATGAAATATCTGAAATAATAAACTTAAACTCAGTTAAACAGGTAATAAATATTGACTAAAATCCCATATTGGAACATGGAAATGGTGGCAATCCTGAGGCATTTAGACTTGAGGCTTGTAGAACTGGGTCACTCTAATGCTCTGGGGCAGATGTTGGTATAGACACTAACTGACAGTGGAGCATGTAAAAAATTGCAACTCCAGTTGTAATGAACCTCTAAAATGTCAGTAAATACCTTACTTTGTATTCAGTCATTCAAAAATCAAATTTTTTTTAATTGTAATGTTTTTGTCATCACTTAAGAAATAAATTTGGCTTATGACCATTAACTTATTAAAATGATCAGTCTTTTGTAAGACGTATAACCTGTGTTAAAGAAAAAAACCTGACCATTATGTTCAAAATGCATATTTTTCTGCTCTGTCTGTGTATGAAAAGGGCACATGTAGAAACTTGAATGGGAATTAGTCTGCTTTGAAAATCCATTTTTTAAAATCTCAGCTTATCAAACATACATGAGTCTTTGTCACAACTCACAAACAAACACATGACAAAATTGAACACAAAAATAAAATACAAAAGAATGAAATGTAATTAAAGTTGAGACTGTTTATCTTCGAATCACAGATGATATTGCTGTGGCCATCTGTCTCTGTGAAAGAAAACTGAATTGAAATTGCCAAATATTCAATAGAGAATTCATTTATAGGATTAAGTCATGGGAAAGTCTTCAAGAAAATTCTCAAAGATAACACTGAATACTTTGGAGAAAGTTTACAAAATTTAGTGGATGAGCTGGAGAGATGGCTCTGTGGTCAAGAGTCCTTGGTGTTCCTTTAGAGTATCAGAGCTGTAAGCAGAGCACTTAACTGGGTGACTGACAGATGCCTGGTACTTCATCACCAAGAGATCAGATGCCTCTATAAGCATCTGCACACACTCTTACAAACACACATGACATATTATCCCACAACATTATGTTCAACTTTTGTACACTGTAAAGATTTATCACCCATGTTGGTTTTAATAAAACACTGATTGGTCAGTAGTCAGACAGGAAGTATAAATGGGGTGTTGACAGAGATTTCTCTCCCACCCAGTTCTTCAGGCATTTATTACCAAAGAAATACATAGAGGCCTATATTAATCATAAACTCATTGGCCTGTTAACTCAGGCTTTTTAATAACTCTTACTTCCTACATTAACTCATAATTCTTTTCTGTGTCAGCCTCATGCCTCAGTACCTTTTATCAGTGAGACAATCTCATCTTGCTTTCTGTGCATTTGGGTTACAACTGCAGACTGACACTTTCCTCTTCCCAGAATTCTTCTGTTCTGGTTATCCTGCCTATACTTCCTGCCTGGATACTGACCAATCAGCATTTATTAAAGTAATACAAGTGACAAGTCCTTATAAGATAGAAGACCATTGTTCCACAGAACTTCCTTTTTTTTTTTCCAAAACAAAAACTCTGAATAATCTTCTTTGTTTAGCTTTTTTCCTAATCGTTATCCATAGCAACTTTTAACCAACGCACTAAACAAAGACAAATATCCACAATTCATTTTTTTTTTGCAGAATGTGGGCATAGTTTTCTAGGCTACTTCATACTAATTGGGGGTGCTGAAAATCTTATGGGGACATAAAAATTTTTTAGAATTATGATCAAGTCCTGACTGGAGTATTCTGTGAGGCTTGATCATCTCAGCCAGCAGTCTTGAAACTATTATGAATGTAGAACTCAAATATCTGGGCCATTAGCTCCTATCAGAGATTTCTCGGGGGGGGGTGTCTTCTTTGAACAAACTTGATTTTTTTTTAACCCAGAATGAATGCACAGCCTCTCATTTCCAGTGGAAACAAAAGCAAAACCTCTTCTCCAAAGTAACATATCTTTTCACTTAAATTTTGAAGTCAAGGCATTTTCAAAATATATATGCTGGATCAATCCACCAGCATTTATAATCAAATGTCTTTTAGTAGCTGTTGCTCCTTCCTCAGCATTCAAACAATTCAAAGGCAACACAATAACATACAGTATCCAGCCTCTCTGTGTATTTTTCATTGTTATGTAGCTTTATCTTAAACTCTATTTATTTTCTTTTTCTTTTTAATTTTTGATTTTTTTGAAACAGGGTTTCTCTGTGTTAGCTGTACTGGATCTAATTTGATAGACCAGGCTGTCCTTGAACTCAAGATTTGCCTGCCTCTGCCTCCCATGAGCTGGGATTAAAGATGTGTGCCACCACACCCAACTATTCTTTCTTTCTTTCTTCCCTTTCTTTCTTTCTTTCTTTCTTTCTTTCTTTCTTTCTTTCTTTCTTTCTTTCTAAGGACTTTATCCTTTATCTGTGCTCTCCCAAGCCTACATATATTTTTAAACACAGTATAAACCATTTAGAGGTTTTCTTCCCCCTTTAAATCTATCTTTACTGTATATCACTTTTTTTCTGACCACATGAATCTTTAATTTGCTAAGCAATATGGATAGAATTAAAATGTGGCTTTGACAGCTGGATGCACCATGTTGCTTAACTTCCTGAGATTCTAGCTTTATGGTAAAGGTACTGGCAGAAGCCATGTTTATTGATAGCACCAAGAAGCATGCTCTCAGCTTTTCATAAACACCATTTAAGTGTATTGTGGTGGGGCCTCTTAAAAGAGAACTACAAGGTTTTTGAAGCTAAAACTGATTCAGGAATCCTCTCTTAAATGAGACTCATTTGCCTCTAGCAAGCAGAGCCAACCTGAGAAAGGCTGCTATCAAGATGCCATGCTTAACTCTGTTCTTTTAGTGTCTAGAATTCATTCCAAAACTCTGTCAGATTTTAAGTGCTTTTAGTTATTCACATTGGCACCATTTGTTGAGAGTGGTTTCTGTCCTTCACGGTCCCACAACCATTCAGCCCCAAAGAAACACACAGATGCCTACATTAATCATAACCTGGTTGGCCTATTAGCTGAGGCTTCTTTTTAACTCTGACATCCTACATTAACCCATAATTCTTGACTGTGTCAGCCACATGCCTTGGAACCTTTTATCAGCAAGGCATTCCCATCTTGTTTCCTCTGCATCTGGGTTACAACTACAGTATGACCCTTTCTTTTTCCCAGAATCCTCCAGTTCTGGTTTCTCCGCCCATACTTCCTGCCAGGTTACTGACCAATCAGCATTTTTAAAAGCAATACAAATAACATCTTTACAGGGTAGAAAACCATTGTCCCACAGCAGTGGTACAACCATTTTAGGATAATTATGGGAAGAGGAAAGGCTCTGCAGTTGCCACACAGATGCAAAGGAGGCAAGATGAAAATGCTGCACTGAGAAAAGATACCAACCCACATGGCTAAGCATAGATAATAATTGTGAGTTAATTTAAGATGTAAGAGCTAGATAATAATAAGCCTGAGCTAATAGACCAAGCAGCTTATAGTTAATATTAGCCTCTGTGTATTTCTTTGGTACAGAATGGTTGTAGCATTGGGTGTGACAGAAACTTCCATCTACAAATGGCATTCGAATGCTTGGCAAGAATTTCTACATAAAGCCTGAGAAAGCTTTAATAAAAATGCTTTTAGATAGATAAAAGAAGATAGTCAAATGTGGCTTCTTGATAGCAACATTATCTCAGGTGGGCTCTGTTTACGAGCAGCAAGAAGAGGCACTACTCCTTTAAGAGAGGCTTTCTGATTCAGTGTTAGCAACAAAACTCTGCAGCTCTTTTAAGAGGTCCTGCCACCAAACATTTACATGTGATTATGAGTAGCAAGCAGTATGCTTCTTTGGTGATATCAACCAAAGTAGCATGTACCACTCATTGTTTCAAGCATTTTACTACAATTTGCCGGTAAACTCCCAATCAAATGTCTGAGATTGGTCATGGCACAGTCAAATTAGTTTTTTAGATATGCCTGATAGTATAAACTTGGATTCTTAGAAGCCACTACAACAGGCATTTCTCTATCAGCATTCTAATGTAAATGATGTTTAAAAACATTTAAGTCCTTACAGAAACTTTCCATCATTCCCATTCATTACCATTTTTTTCACAATAAAATTACTACTAATGTTATGAAAGTTGGGGAGAAGTGCTAATCTCAATGTTTTTTCTGTTGAACAAATGAGCTTTGGTAAGCCAGCAAATGTTAGCTGCACTCTTGCCAGTAGCAACATGCTTTATGGTCAACTTCAGAAAAAACAATTATCTATAGGCTAAATTCCTAAATGAGTAAGTCAGAAATTCCACTCACGATTTAGATCTCTTAATAAGAGACTTCTGTCTCCAGAGATGAATTAAAACAGATCATTTCCAAGCCTGTTATTTCATGATTTGACAGAGCTTCTTGAAAATTATAATATTTGTAGTCAAGTAGATAGGGAAAATTAATGGTTCTTTTTTCAAACAATTAGTCAAGTAGCTGTTCAACCTAGGGCCTGGTATTTAAACTCTTGACTCTGTATGCTAGAAATCAATTTTTCATGGAATGCACTCTGTCCTGAGTGTACTTTTTCTTACATTATAGCTGGTACCTTGACAACTAAAGTAACCTGATGAATTGAAACACACAATATTGCTATTATTTACTTGGTTTATCTTCTTTATCCCATTTAATCAGGAGTGCATCAAGGCATCACAACTCACTGAAAATGGGTCTGGTTTTTTATTTCGTGTGCTTATAAAATCTATTGTAGAGTCATTATTAATTTCCCAAGCTGTCTGCAGTCCTCATAAACAACACTGTTACTTTGGCCCTAAAGCATTCGGTGATCAAAATAAGAATTTTAGCAATCAGATAAGCTGAGGACTGCTATGAAACAATAATTTTTGTAAGATGAAAGCCATCAATATTACAGATATGAAATAATGTGGAAACTTTCTGGAGAGACTTAGTTGAAAGTGGTGGACTGAGGACCTTGGGAAATTTAGGGCACAGTCACTTTCCCTTTAGACTGGAAAGGAAATTGGAAAGAATTACAAAAAGATCTTCTTTTGTCCAAATTTATACAAGAAATTTCAAGGGGAGGGGGAGAAGAGTGGGGGGAGGGGGAGAAGAGTGGGGGGAGGGGGAGGGAAATGGGAGGCTGGGAGGAGGCGGAAACTTTTTTTTCCTATTCTCAATAAAAAAAAAAGAAAAAAAGAAAAAGAAATTTCAAAACATTTTTAAAAACATAGTGCTAGATATGCTAACTGAAGAAATAGCAGGAATATGTTGCCATTCTTAGGAATTTCTGAAAGCGCTGATGCAGTGTTCTGACTTCACATGGATGCAGGTTACATGAGCATGCCCACTTATGTACTATGAGATGATGATGTAAAATTAACACTGTTAAAATGTTAAGTCCTCCCAAAAACGTATTTACTATTCAATAGTAAATACGTTTTTTTTTCCCCAATGGCAAATATGTTTTTTTTTTTCTTTAAAATACTTTCTTCAAAACAAGAGCTAAGGGAAAATTTGAGGTGTGTTGAAATGGTGCATTTATTAAAACTGTTTTATATCTGAATATTAAACTCAAAACTAAAGGTAAAAAGTAAAGAAATCTAAAATATAAGGAGACTAATAATTTACTGATAATATAATGGAAGTATAAATCCCTAAAAAGTTGCAAAAACTATTGACCACTTATTAGTAATATGAATCATGCCTGTAAGGCTTGGTTTGTTTAGCTTGCTTCAATATTCCCTATTCTCTTCTTCATTGTGATTAGGCCAGCAGCAATGACCTACTCCTCCGAGAATGATGGACACAAATATTTCCATTCAAATTTTTAATCTTGATTAAAATTTCTGTCTAAGTTAAAGGACTACTTTTTGATGAGTGACTATAGTGATAATATGTTTATGTTTTAATAAATACAGTTTGCCTAAAGATCAGAAGGGCAAATCTGAACCACTAGAGGTCAGACAGTAGTGGTACATACCTTAATCCCAGGATTTGGGAGACAGAGGTAGATTGATCTCCGTGAGTTCAAGTCCACCCTGGGATGCAAAAAAATCAATGCTGAAACAAACCCAGGTGGTTGTGGCTCACACCTTTAAACCCAGTACTAGGGAATTATGTGTTTAATTCTAGCACTAGAGGGAATATAAAATGGGAGGAGAGGGAGCTTAGTCTGCTCAGTTTGTGGTTGCCTAGCCTTCGTCGAGCCACATCTCTAGTGGCTTGATTGCTTTGCTTTTCTGGTTTTGGGGCTGAACCCCAATATCTACTCTGCATTTTTATTATTCATGCAACATTTGGTGCCCAGCATTTTGGGTATGAATTCCCAAAAAAGCCATTTGCCTGAAGTATTTTAGCCAATATCATAGGCCAGAGCCATACAATGGGCTCCCAATGGAGCTGCATGTGGACTCCAGCCCCAACTAGCTAGGCTATCTTTTATCTCTCTCTCTCTCTCTCTCTCTCTCTCTCTCTCTCTCTCTCTCTCTCTCTCTGTCTTTCTCTGTCTCTCTCTGTGTCTCTCTCTCTTTCTCTTTCTCCCTCTCTCTCCATTGTGGTTGAAGGCTTACACTGAAATTAGGCTTTTACTCTTCTATGCAACAGCAATCGACCTCACATCGTCATGAACATCATTGGCAGATATGATAAAACAACTGGAAATTCTCAAAGCAAAGAATTAGTTAAGATAGAGATTTTTTTTCCCACATTAAAAAACTAATACAAGAAACATTATAATGGAGGGATTTGCATCTCTGCATAATGATATGCTAGACAGTTTGAAAATGGAATGATTAAGTGATAGGATATTTAATTTTGATGGATTTTATGTAATGTCAATTGTAAGCATTATCAGCATTATGATTTCTATCTTATCACTAAAAGAGTTCATTAACCTGAGTTGCGAAGAAACAGACCTAGGAAAAATCAAAAAAAAAAAATCATGGAGAGATTAAAATCCAGACAGAAGAAAACTTGCCTATTCTCCTGCAACCTCAGTGGAACTCTAAAACACAGCTTGCTCCAATACTGAGGGGACTTACGAGGTGAGTGAACAGCCAGACACAGAAAACCATACTTTCTAGGATCTCCACAGTGGGACAAAACCCGGGGCCCACCCCAACTCCCTTGGCTTTCTTAGCCAGCCAGTAGAAGAGCTCCCTGCAGATAGGCTCTCCCAAAAGACAACCCCATTCACCTGACCCCCCAAACTACTAGTCCTACCCTGCCACCAAACTTGCCTATCCTCCCGCAACCTCTGTGGAACTCTGAAACACAGCTTGCTGCAATACTGAGAAGATTTAATAACTTGCTACAATCCTGAAGGAACTAAGAGCTTGCGACTATACTGAGGAGCTCAAAAGCTTGCCACAACACTGAGTGAACCAAGAGAGAGGACCCAGGGAGCCAACCAGGAGAGAAGACCAAGAGAGCAGGCTTAGAGGGAGACCTCAGAGGTTTCCTGAGACACAGACATTGGCAGTACAGAGCAGACCAAGAAAAATTCCCAAACACTCAGACAGTCACTGCAAAGATTGGACCAAGGCACAAAGACACTGCTGGCCTCACTTGAAAGAAGATATGGGTAGGTGCCAATGCAAGAATTCATCTAACAACCTAAAAAGCAAAATGGAAACTCTAGAACCCAATGATCCTACGGCAAAAAGATTTGATCATCCTAACCCAGAAAAAGCAGAAGGAAAAGATTTTACATTTAACTTTGTGAGAATGATGGAGATCTTTAAAGAGGAAATAAAAAAAAAAAACTCCCTTAAAGAAATGGAGGAAAAGGCAATCAACAAATTAGAAGAAATTAATAAATCCCTCAAAGAAACCCAAGAAAAGAACAATCAAACAGGTGAAGCAAACAGTTCAAATCTTGAAGACTGAAATAGAGGTAATAAAGAAAACACAAACTGAGGGAAGATTGGAGATGGAAAATCTGGGTAAACGAACAGGAACTACAGAGACAAGTACTACCAACAGAATACAAGAGATAGAAAAAAGAATATCAGGTGTTGAAGATACTTTAGAGGAAATAGACTCATTGTTCAAAAAATAAAAAAACATTAAATCCAACAAATTCCTAATACAAAACTTCCAGAAAATCTTGGATACCATGAAAAGAACATACCTAAAAATAGTAAGGGTAGAAGAAGTAGAAGAAATCCAGGCCAAAGGTATAGAAAATATATTCAATAAAATCATAGAAGAAAACCTTCCCAACCTAAAGAAGATATCACTATGAAGGTATAAGATGATTACAGAAGATAAAATAGACTGGACAAACAAAAAAGTCTCCTTACCATATAATAATCAAAATGCAAAACATTCAGAATAAAAAAGAATATTAAGAGCTGCAAAAAGAAAAGGTCAACTTATAAAGGTAGACTTATAAAAATTACACCCAACTTCTGAATGAAAACCATGAACCAGAAGATCCTGGGCAGATGTTCTGCAGCCACTAAGAGACCGTGGATGCAAGTGTGGACTACTATTACCCAGCAAAGCTTTCAACCAGTATCAATGGATAAAACAAGATATTCCATGACAAAAACAGATTTAAACAATATGTATCCGCAAATCCAGCTCTACAGAAAATACTAGGAGAACCCCAACCCAAGGAAGCTACCTGAACCAAAGAAAACAAAACAAAACAAAAAAAAAACAAACAAACAAACAAAAAACAGACAACAAATAACCCCCAACCCAACCAGCAAAACATAAAGAAGGGAAACACATAAAAACCACTACCGAAAAATAACAGGAATTTACAATCATTTGTCATTAATATCTCTTAATTATCAGTGGACTCAATTCACCTATAAAAGGACACAAGCTAAGAGAATGGATACAGAAACAAGATCCAAACTTCTGCTGTATACAAGAAACACACCACAACCTCAAAGGCAGACATTACCTCAGAGTAAAGGGTTGGGAAAAGGTTTACCAATCAAATGGACCTATGAAACAAGTAGGTGTAGCTACCTTAATGTCTAACAAAATAAATTTCAAACTCAAATCAATCAGAAGAGATAGAGAAGGATACTTGTATTCATAGCAAGAGCAATCCATGAAGATGCAATCTCAATCCTGAACATCTATGCCCCTAATGCAAGAACATCCACATATGTAAAAAAAAAAAATACTAAAATTTGAATCACAAAACAAACCCCACACACTATTAGTAGGAAATGTCAATATTCCACTCTTGCCAATGGACAGGTAAAACAGACAGAAACTTAAGAGAGAAATAAGAAATAACAGATGTCATGAATCAAATGGACTTAACAAACATCTCTAGAGCATTCCAGTCAAACACAAAAGAACATACCTTCATCTCAGCATCTCATGGAACTGATTACATATTCAGTAACAAAGCAAACCTCCATAGATACAAAATAATTGAAGTAAGCCCATGTGTATTATCAAATCACCATGGATTAAAGCTAGAATTTAACAATAATACTACTTTCAGAAAGCCTACAAACTCAAGGAAATTGACCAATGAACTATTGAGCCACCTCTGAGTAAAGGAAGAAAAAAGAAATTAAAGGCTTACTTGGATTTAATGAAAATGAAGGCACGACATATCCAAACCTATGAGACACTATGAAAGCAGTGATAAGAGGAAAGTTCATAGCACAAAGTGTCCACATAAAGAAAATGGAGAAAGCTCACATTAGTAATGTAATAAAACACCCGAAAGCTCTAGAACAAAAAGAAGAGGACTCACACAGGAAGAGTAGAAGGCTAGAAATAAACAAACTGAGGGCTGAAATCAACAAAATAGAAAAAAGACAACAATAGAAAGAATCAATGAGACAGAGTGCTTATTCTTGTTGAAAACTCAACAAGATAAAATAACCCTTATTAAAACTAATAAAAGGCAGAGAGATAACATCCAAATTAACAAGATCAAAAATGAAAAGTTGAATTTAACAACAGACACTGAGAAAATTCAGAGAATTATTAGGTCATACTACAAAAACCTGTACTCCACAAAATTGGAAACTGTAAAAGAAATGGACAATTTTTTAGATAAAAAACATATACCAAAATTAAATCATGACTAGCTGAGCAATTTAAATAGACCTATAAATCGCAAAGAAATTGAAGCTGTCATCAAAAACCTCCCACCAAAAAAAAAAAAAAAAAAAGCCCAGGGCTGTAAGGTTTTGGTACAGAATTCTACCAGAACTTTCAAAAAGAGCTATACTCCTCAAAGTGTTCCACATAATGAAACAAAGGGTCATTGCCAAACTCATTTTATGAGGCTACAGTTACCCTGATACCAAAACCACATAAAGACTCCACCTAGAAAGAGAATTACAGATTAATCTCACTCATGAATATCTATGCAAATTTATCAATAAAATACTGGCAAAACAAATTCAAGAACACATCAAAAAAATCATTCATCATGATCAAATAGGCTTCATCCCAGAGATGCAGGGCTGGTTCAATATATTAAAACCTATAAATGTAATAATCATATAAATAAACTGAAAGAAAAAACATACGATCAATTCATTAGATGCTGAAAAAGCATTAGAAAAAATCCAACACCCCTTCATAATAAAGGACTTGGAGAGAGCAGGGATACAATGAATATAACCATATATAATAAAAGTAATATACAGCAAGCTGACAGGCAACATCAAATTAAATGGACAGAAACTCAAAGTGATTTAACTAAAATCAGGAACAAGACAAGGCTGTCTACTCTCTCCATATCTCTTCAACATAGATCTTGAATTTTTTGCTATAACAATAGGACAACAAATGAGATTAAGGGGATTAAAATTGGACAGAAAGAAGTCAAACATTTGTTATTTGCAGATGATATGATAGTATATGTTTATAAGTGGCCCCAAAAACTCTTCCAAAGATGTCCTACAGCTGATAAATATCTTCAGTGATGTGGGAGCATACAAAATCAACTCAAAAAGATCAGTAGCCCACCTATATACAAAAGATAAAGAAGCTGAGAGGGAAATAAGAGGAACATCACTTTTCACAATAACTACAAATAACATAAAATATCTCAAGGTAACACTGACCAAGAAGTAAAAAACCTATTTGACAAAAACTTTGTCTTTGAAGAAAGAAACTGAAGAAGATAACAGAAAATAAAAAGATCTCCCATGTTCTTATATATGTAAGATCAACATAGTGAAAATAACAGTCCTACCTACAGCAATCTACAGATTCAATGCAATCCCCATCAAAATACTAACACAATTCTTCACAGACCTCGAGAAAATAATAATCAACTGCATATGGAAAAAAAAAAGCCCAGGATAGCCAAAACAATCCTGTACAATAAATGAACTTGCAGAGGCATCACCATCCATGACATCAACCTCTATTACGGAGCTACAGTAATGAAAACAGCTTGGAACTGGCATAAAAACCAGGAGTTGGACCAATAGTTGAATCTGGGTCAAGTTGAAGACCCAGATATTAATCCACATACTTATGAACATCTGATTTTTGATACAGAAGTTAAAATTATACAATGGAAAAAAGAAAGTATCTGCAACAAATGATGCTGGCATAACCGGATATCAACATGTAGAAGATTGAAAAATAGATCGGTATCATATCCTTTCACAGGCCCCCAAGTCAAAAGTGGTCCAGTCATTCCCAGCTGCTGTGAAGGGCATGTCTCACCAGGAAAATTAAAAGATCCAGAGTCTTCTGTAATAACCGTATCATTCTGGATGCTGTAATAAACATAGAGGATGAATTAAAAATTCAAATAGGAAATATAT
>NW_026068076.1:645786-650585 GCF_014885135.2 Alexandromys fortis | reverse complement strand
CTCTAAACTTTGCTCAAGAATTTCTGGAATCATCCCCTCTATATGTATCTTTTTTATGACTTTTATTACTATTTTGATATTATAATTTAATCTCAAGATTTCTCCCTTCCCTTTGCTCCCTCCAAAAGTGCTCATATAGCCCTCTCTACAATTTTTCAAATTTAGGGTCTCTATTTTCAAAAATTTTTAGTCCAAGCACATGTGTATACAAATATACACATACTTCCCTAAATATAACCTATTCTGAAGATGAAAGTTACAAAATAATCCCACACTAGCTCAGAATTGTGTATTATAAAGGTTTACTTATGTAGGGGTAGATTCGCAGATCACAGTCCTCTGCATGAACGGGAAACAGGAACCAAATCCAAAAGCCAGGAGAGAGAGAGAGAGAGCAAGCCATGTTTTATGTTGGCATTTATAATATAAGACGCCATGCCAAAGTTGGCTAGCTTCTTAAAGGCTACTGACTGAAGGAGTTCCTTCAGCACTGTTCAATCTGTTCAGCACTGTTCAATCTGGGTTTTACTTTTGTTTTGTTTTGTTTTGTTTTGTTTTTCGAGACAGGGTTTCTCTGTGGCTTTGGAGCCTGTCCTGGAACTAGCTCTTGTAGACCAGGCTGGTCTCGAAGTCACAGAGATCTGCCTGCCTCTGCCTCCCAAGTGCTGGGATTAAAGGCGTGCGCCACCACCGCCCGGCTCAAAATGTAATCTTATAAAATATCTTAAAAGAATCAGGAATCTAAACATATGTTTTCTAGATAGATAGATAGATAGATAGATAGATAGATAGATAGATAGATAGATAGATGATAGAGAAATGATAGATAGAGAGATGATAGGTAGACAGATAGATGATTGATATCAGTCATTTCTACTTTAAGTCTTCTGAATGCATACCCACTCCTCAACAATATTTTATTAAATCATATCAGGAAGTTGAGGGCAAAAATAGATATCAGAAATTAATCATCATTTTTGGTCACCAACACATCTCTAATCAGAAAGTCATTTCAGGTAGTACTACCAGATTGCCTTTGTTTTTATTCCTTGACCTCAATGAGTATCTTGATCAACTAGCAAAAGTGGGGCATTCTAAATATTAAATTGTTTACCAAGTTATCTACATCAAGCCCATTAACAAAAACACTGTAGCCTAACTTCACTAACAAGTTCCATTTCTAAATTTTAAGGATGGTGCTTGAATCATGAATCTGTTCCAGCAGCAATGCTTGGAAAGAGGCAATCACTATTATTGTAAGTACTTGTAACATTGCCCAGTGAATGGCTAGACACCCCAAGAGTTTTCACAGAACTTGGGAATATAAGGGGCAGAGCTATGCCTAATAGCAGCATGGTAGCATCAGGACATGTAGTTCAAGGCTCTGCCTTTCTATGTCTTACCCACCATGATTATGTCGACTGGTGAGCCATTTTCCATAAAATCCAAAGCTGCTTGCTTTTTCTCTCACATAGCGAGCTACAGAATTCCATGTGGATATGAATGTTATGAAGCAGGTATCATTAAGAGCCATTTTAAAGCTGTTTACTACCTGGAAAAAATAATGAAAATAAAAAAAATGCAAATATTTTATTAAAAACATAAAATTAATATATATTTAAGATCATGAAATACAGAAAAAGTAGGCATGAAAATTATTTAAATGTGAAAATTACAAAGAATAACCTAATAAACCTCAAGAAGCTAGATAATTGAAACTCTTAAAGAAAATGTAAGGGCTGGAGAGATGGCTCAGAGGTTAAGAGCACTGATTGTTCTTCCAGAGGTCCTGAGTTCAATTCCCAGCAACCACATGGTTGATCTGGTGCCCTCTTCTGGCCAACAAGCATACAGACAGACAGAACATTGTAAACATAATAAATAAATATTTTTTAAAAAAAGAAAATGTAAGATTAATGCCAAAAGTATAGGTAAAACTCATTAGAATTAGAAAAAAATCCAGGCTAATTTGAAAATGTTTTAAAACAGAGATTTAGTTAGTAAATGAAGTTGGGAAACTTGTACATTATAAGAAAATAAAGACTTGTTTATTCATATATTTTACTTATAATAATTTTAAATAAAAATATATAAGCTAAAATTTTAAGTTTGAACAAACCTAAAAAGAAACATAATCTCAGAATTTCAGAATTAATAAAACTTAGTACATTTTGAGAAAGATGATCAAGTGCATATATGAGGAATTTGTTTATTGCCATTCTTGTCTCAGAAAAGAAAAATATATTCATGTTGAAAAGAGTGAAAATGCCTTCAAAATAGTACATATCATAATAAGCATAACCTTCAAATACATTAAAATGTTAAATGAGAACTAAAGTTCTCACTGCAATTAGGATGCAAAGAGCTGATGCTGTCCTGGCCTGCTTGACTATGTTCAGTGTTCACAGTCTTGTGAGTAGAAGAGGAAGGCAGAAGGCAGGAGCCAGGAAGGATGTGAGGGTGGTAAAAGACAGGAAGACTGCTGCTCTGGTCCTCACCTGAGCCCTGGGAGTTTTCTTTCCTAAAACTCTCTATTATATTTTTATATATTATTACAGTGCCACATTAAAATCCCCAGACTGCTGTCTTAAAAATTATCCTCATGAAATCTGAGCTTCTCTTCTCTAAAGTATTTAAATCTATAAATTATTGATGGGAAAAAACATTAAGAAAAAGTTTATGTAGCCGGGCGCTGGTGGCACATACTTTTAATCCCAGCACTCGGGAAGCAGACACAGGCAGATTTCTGTGAGTTTGAGTCCAGCCTGGTTTACAAGAGCTAGTTCTAGGACAGACTCCAAAGCTACAGAGAAACCCTGTCTCGAAAAACAAAACAAACAAGAAAGAAAGAAAGAAAGAAAGAAAGAAAGGAAGGAAGGAAGGAAGGAAGGAAGGAAGGAAGGAAGGAAGGAAGGAAGGAAAGGTTTATCTAATAAAGATCTTTACATAAAGTACCCTTGAAAATAAGAGTAAAATACTATAGAAATGGATCAAGGCTTAAATGGAATCAAAGGAACATACATAAACACCCAAGTAACTCTTAAAGACATATGACCCCCGTACAAGTCTCATTTAATTCTCAAAGAAATACAAATAAAACCCAAAATTGCTATCATCACATACAGAACAAAACCACCAAAAGCAAGCACAGTTTATATAGTTTTCTTCTCTGTAGGTGTGTGTCTTTTTAAATCAAAAGAAAATAAAATCAAAGTTCTTTGATTGGCCCTGCTTCCATGACTAGCAAAGGACAGAGGGAAAGGAAAGGAAAGGAAAGGAAAGGAAAGGAAAGGAAAGGAAAGGAAAGGAAAGGAAAGGAAAGGAAAGGAAAGGAAAGGAAAGGAAAGGAAAGGAAAGGAAAGGAAAGGAAAGGAAAGGAAAGGAAAGGAAAGGAGAGCCATACATTTTCAGGATTTTAATGGGCAATTGTTTTGAGTTTTTTTAGACGGATTCTGTAATTACAAACCTATTAGAAGTCATGGCCATCATGGGAATACTTGTACAAATTAGACCAACAATGCTCTGGCATATGTATCTAGTAAAACGAAACAGTTTTAGTATATTATAATATAAGGATATTACAGTTATACCACATAATCCTGCAGTACACAATCTTTATACAACTGTATAAAGATCTAGTAACACTTTAAAAGAAATGCTTACTAAACAGGAAGAGGTAATAAATACCTCCAGAGATACATTGCATATTGCTCTGTTAACCTTCAATTTTCAAAATGCTAATGAAAACAGACCAACAGCTATGGAGAGATGTTGGACAGTAGAAAAAACTACTGAACTAAATCAGTCTGTGTACTTTAAAGATGTGTTGATTTCAGAATGGAAACCAAAACATGTGTTATGTTGGGAAGGGGGTTTCATTTTTGTTTTCATAATAAAAAACAAACTATGGATATCATCAAAATTAAAAAAAATATTTGATTTGAACAAGAGAGATCTCTTCATAATGAGCATTGATAGCTCATCAACCAATATAGAAATTCAACATATCAAATAGAAAACTCACCCTATAAGGATCAGGGCATGGTTCTGGGTATTTTGTTTGTTTGTTTGTTTGTTTGTTTGTTTGTCTTTATAGGAAAATAAAAATACCCATCTTCAAGGAATCAAAAGACTTTGGACATCTAGGCATCTAAAGAAGAAAGGAAAACCATCTGGACAAAAATTATAAAGCAAAGAAAAATCTGACTGTGTGGTACCACTAATTTGTACAGGGTAAAAATCTCACTACATAAAAATTAATATCTTTTTCTTTCTCAAAAAGGTTGAAGTCCCGCTTCCCTCTTTGACCACATAACATCTCCCAGCCCAGCCTGTTCGAGGCTCTAGGACCGAATCCGAATCGGCAGGGCAAACGGGAGGGTGCTAGCTCCTTTGTCCCCACTAGCCTGCCTGCAGCAAGCTAGGTAGGTCCTTTGTTTACGAGATACAGCAAGCAGCAAGGAGACCCGGTCCAGGCACCAGGAGAGACATCACTGGGGTGAGTGAGTTTCTGACCGCGGCAACATCCCGGGACAGGGAACGCAGACACCCCTCCTACACTTCCTGGTCATCCTCAGGGGCTACTCTGCCCGATACCTTCTCTCTTCCTATCCCACAAAGCTTGCATCCACAACCCTACCCACCTCCGTCTGACTCCCTTCCCTCTTTGACCACATAACATCTCCCAGCCCAGCCTGTTCGGGGCTCTAGGACCGAATCCGAATCGGCAGGGCAAACGGGAGGGTGCTAGCTCCTTTGTCCCCACTAGCCTGCCTGCAGCGAGCTAGGTAGGTCCTTTG
>NW_026068076.1:635263-639317 GCF_014885135.2 Alexandromys fortis | reverse complement strand
GGGGAATAGGGAGACGGAGAGGGAAAATGGGAGGAGGGGAGGAGGCGGAAATCTTTTTTTTTTCAATAAAAAATTATATTTAAAAAAAAAGAGTCTGCAAGACGTTCTTCAGGACAAGCAGATAGTGACTGCCTTTGAAATTTCCTGCTTTGTGATAATGTCTGCTGGAAACTATGAGCCTGTAGGCTGAAGATGGATGCCCCAATGGTACAGAGGAACTTTGGGTGACTGTCCAGGCAGTGAGATGTCTCTGTCATTTCTAGAGTTTGAAAATTGCTTATTTCTTTTTTGCTTAGGTAATATTATATCCTTCTGGAGTCTTTGAAGGAGTTGAAGAATAGTTAGTTATAGTTATAGTTTTCCTTAGTTATGATATAGATTATTGTAATTTTTACTTGATAACTGTTTTGTTATATGTAATTTTACTATGTTAAAGTTAAAGCCTTCCTTTTTTGGTTTAAACAGAAAAAGGGGAAGTGATGTGGGTGTGTCATATATCAATCTGTTGATTTCATTTGTTAAGTAATAAACACACTGCTTGGCCTCATAGCTTAGAACATATGTGGGTGGAGTAAACAGAATAGGATGCTGGGAGGAAGAGGAAGTGAGCTCAGACTCGACAGCTCTGCTCTCTGGAGCAGAGACGCCATGCTTCGCTCTCCCTATAGCTCTGCTCTCTGAGGCACACGCGATGAAGCTCCTACCCAAGATGGACATAGTTTAGAATCTTCCTGGTAAGCGCACCTTGGGGTTCTTACACGCATTATTAGAAATGGGCTAATCCAGCTGCAAGAATTAGCTTAGAAGAGGCTAGATAGAAATGGGCTAAGCAGTCTTTAAATGAATACAGTTTGTGTGTTATTTCAGGCATAAGCTAGCAGGCGGCTGGGTTGCTGGGGACGCAGCCCCACCGCTCCTATTTCAACAGGTTTCTCTCAGGGTTATGGACAATTTGTCATCTGTAGGGCTTGGTTATAAGTTGTTATAGGGTGGGGGATGAAGCAATAAAAATTAGACTCAGTATCTCATTTGGAATAGAAAAAAATGGGGATAGATAGGATAGGATGATGAAGTATATTATTATATTTACTTTTAAATGAAAATAGGAACTAATCAGTTTTAGACAATTTGCACTGGTATGGATTCTTTTATATTGATACAAATGTAAAGTTTTGTTCTAATCCTGTTTAAGATAATTTGTATATTGATGAAATTTTAAAATTACTTTTGCTATGTTGTATGTATGTTTCTACATCTATTTAAAATATTTTTGCATTTTTGCATATTGATACAAATATAAGATTATTTTTGTCACACTGTATGTATGTTTTTACATCTATTTAAAATATTTTATATATTGATGCAAATTAAAGTTACTTTTGTCATATTGTACTACATGTTTCTACCTCTGGTTAAGGTATTTTAACATATTGTCAGATTGTTTATTTTATAATGAGAAGCTTGTATTATTCATACTTATATTAGTTAGGATTTCTAGATGCACAAAGATTTATTTCATAGATAGGTAGCACTCAGACACTTCTAATACCTAAAGAATATGGAATTTAAATGCTTTAGTAACTTATTATCCTGTTGAAGTGAGATACAACTGCTCCCAGTAGCGCCAATCTACTCCTCAGAGAATGGTGGGCACAATAGATACTCCATATGAAGCTTGTTTTCTTCTTGGAAAAACTGGCCTAGGGCAAAGAACTGCCCTTACTTTGACTTCTGACAGTAAGCATACTGTTAATCCAGAAATAGGACACAAGGAAAAACCATTGCTTGATGGCATCACTGGAGCTGGTATAGACTATTTTTTTTTCTCAGTGGTGCACACTCAGGTATCCAGAAGATGAACTACCAGACCTACATCTTGGTCTCAAAGTTTGCTTCATGGAGAGATTGTTTGTAGTCCTTGTTTGGAAATATCCTGGCAAAGATGGTATAGAAATGTTCAGAGTTTACACTGTATATGTTACCAAGATCTCGCACCATCCTCACACCTAGATGATCTTCCTGCAAAAGAAGACTATATTCCTGTGTTTCCTACTTTCTCTGGTATTGATGACTTGTGAAAATTCATGCTATTGAACCCTAACACTGTGGGATAGCGATATTTTCAGAATTGAATGGGTGACAATGAGCCACAAAGGAACTGAGCTACCTCAATTCTTTCAGGTATCAGAGAACACAATTTTCAGCTCCACATATTAACCAAAAAGTACAGCAACAGAAATTTAATGATGGCAGAAATATCAAACTACTCACACAACTTTGACACATTATTCTTTCATGATAAATATGCATTTAATATGTAGCACTCAAACTCCAATGATAATTTTTCTAAAGAAAATGGTATTGAATGATCATGAAAATGAAATAAACAACAAAAAACTTGCATGGAAATGGTCCCAAAGCATTACTTATGGTAGCACTAAATTGCATGCAACTCATAAGAACATCAATTCAAGAAATCCAATAATTTTGAAAGAATTAGCTTAAATCTATTATACTTAAAAGTAGAAAAGACTAATAATATTTATATAAATAGATGAATTATCATAGATTTATCTATTTATCATAGATTTATTTATCATAGATTTATCTGGACCAAAGCAAATAGGATAAAATAATTACACAAGTGATTTCTTTTCATTACATTCAATAGATTCAATAATATGTAACAAGTGACTGAACAATGGCAGCCTTAGAACAGAGAGAAATAACCAGGAGTGGATGGCAGACATTCTCTGAGTATGTGTCAGATGGTAATAAAAATGCTCTGTGTATTTATGTGAAGTGGATTACAGGGAAGTGGTGTCTTTCCCAAAGGCTGTATTGTACAGCTCAAATCCATGCTGATCAGAAAAGGAGAGATTAAAATGTATTAGGCTAATCTCAATGTATAAATAAAGCAGCTTCAACTGAAAGAGGCAAAGAATACCACACCGACTTAAGCATCATCAAGAAAAATATGCAGACGGCTGTATTTATATCTCACCTCCAAAGAGAAAGAGCTAAAGAGAGTAAACTTTGTTATTTAAATGCCATAAATATTTTCTCTCAGAAATGGAAGTTGGTGCAACAAGATTTTCCTCTTCTATATTAGCAGTCGTGATTCAGTCAGATGCCTCCTTGTTTAAGAAGCACAGTGTTCAGATGTGTGTCCCAACGTGTGATATTGGCTAAATCAGTGCTCACTGTTTGGATAGATGGGTTTCTTGACGGGATCAAAGCACTGATTGTTTGTCCTTGTAATTTAGTGGGAAGACATTGGGAGTTTGGTGGTTGTTCAGCTGCCTTTATTCTCATTTGCACAGAAGTCCCTTCTTTAATAATTTTTTGAAACTAAATGATTCTCACAGGCAGCATGCTGGAAATCCCTGGTTTCATTCATTTCCTCTAGTATTAACTGGAAACATTCTTGAAGGAAGTTGTTTTGAAACAGCTGACAGGTGCAGCTAAGGAGTAATGGACACAACTGTGACTGCAGAGCATCCAGCAGAGGTGGGGGAAGACTTAAGTATAAATTGCTAGACTGTCTTATAGTTACTTAAAAATTTTAATTTCCACACTTTCTTCATCCATTCTTCCATTGAAGGACATCTAGGTTGTTTCAGGTTCTGGCTATTACAAATAATGCTGCTATGAACATAGTTGAACAAATGCCCCTGTCATATGATCGGGCATCTCTTGGGTATATTCCCAAGAGTGGCATTGCTGGGTCCAGGGGTAGGTTGATCCCGAATTTCATGAGAAACCGCCACACTGATTTCCAAAGTGGTTGCACAAGTTTGCATTCCCACCAGCACAACCTCTCCAGCAAAGGCTATCATTGGTGTTCTTGATTTTAGCCATTCTGACAGGTGTAAGATGATATCTCAAAGTTGTTTTGATTTGCATTTCCCTGATCGCTAAGGAGGTTGAGCATAACCTTAAGTGTCTTTTAGCCATTTGAATTTCTTCTGTTGAGAATTCTCTGTTCAGGTCAGTGCCCCATTTTTTAATTGGGTTAATTAGCATTTTAACGTCTAGTTTCTTGAGTTCTTTA
>NW_026068076.1:585875-633961 GCF_014885135.2 Alexandromys fortis | reverse complement strand
GAGGGAGGGGGAGAGGAGTTGGGGGGAGGGGGAGAGGAGAGGGAGGAGGAGGGGAAAAGGGAGACGGGGAAGGAAATGGGAGGCAGGGAGGAGGCGGAAATTTTTTTTCAATAAAAAATTATATTTAAAAAAAATTTAATTTCTAGTGTTTGCTGGAATGCTGTGTCCTGAATCAGTTTTTATCTATAAAGTTGAATCAGTAACAAGACATTGAGCTAAAGGCTTTCTGTCACTCAAGATAAACAATTCTGGAAATTCCTTTTTTTTTTTTGTCTTTTTTTTTTGGTCTGGTTTTTCAACACAGGGTTTCTTTGTGTAGCCTTGGCTGTCACAAAACTCATTATGTAAACTATTCTGGCCATGAACTCAGAAATCTATCTGCCTCTGATTCCTGAGGGGTGGGATTAAGGTTGTGTACTCAAAAGTGACTTTATCAAATCCAGAATTATTCTAGAATTATTCTAGAGCTACCTAGTGTTAGGGATCTGCTTCAGTTTCAATCAAAGCTAACATTAAGCTAGAATTAATTTATCCATCATGCTCTTTTTTAATCCACTTACACTACAAAATATAAAGTACAACATTTATCTTTTTTTAAAAAAATATCTTATGCTTATTCAGTTGTTGTAGGAGCTGCAGGCCTCTTCCCACAGCTTGGCTCCCTCAAGGCTAGCTTTACACCAGAAATAACAACACACAAATTGTATTCATTTAAACACTGCTTGGCCCATTAGCTCTAGCCCTTACTGGCTAATTCTGTTATCCCAATCAACCTATCTCTAATAAACTGTGTAGCACCGGTCTTACTGGGAAGATTCTATCCTACGTCCATCCTGGGCCAGAGCTTGATTGTGACTGCCTCAGAGAGCAGAGCTATCATGTCTGCGAGGGAGAGGGGAGCATGGCGTCTCTGAGCTCACTTCCTCTTCCTCCCAGCATTCTGTTCTGTTTACTTCTCCCACCTATGTTTTAACCTATGAGGGCCAGCCAAGCAGTTTCTTTATTTTTTAACCAATGACCTTCCTCCATCATTCAGTCCCAGTCCAGCTGGCCTTGGTGAGCTCCCAATAGATCGGCCCCACTGTCACAGTGGGTGGGTGCACCCCTTGCGGTCCTGACTTCCTTGCTCATGTTCTTCCTCCTTCTGCTCCTCATTTGGACCTTGGGAGCTCAGTCTGGTGCTCCAATGTGGGTCTCTATCTCAATCCATCGCCAGATGAAGGTTCTAAGGTGATATACAAGATATTCATCAGTATGGCTATAGGATAGGGTCATATAAAGTTCCCTCTCCTCAGTTGCCCAAAGTACTAGCTGGGTACATCTCCCTAGACACCTGCAAGCCCCTCTAGAGTCAAGTCTCTTGCCAACTCTGGTGGACAATGAAGGCTGATGAGAAGCCAAGGACAATGGCACTAGGTTTTGATTCTACTGCATGAACTGGGTTTATGGGAGCCTAGCCTGTCTGGATGCTCACCTTCTTAGACCTGGATGGAGGGGGGAGTACCTTGGACTTCCCACAGGGCCGGGAATCTGGTCTGCTCTTCAGACTCGAGAAGGAGGGGGAATGGAGTAGGGGGAGGGCAAAAGGAGCGGGGAGGGAAATGGGAGGCTTGGGAGGAGGTGGAAATTTTTTTTCTAAATAAATAAATAAAAAGAAAAAAATATCTTTAAGAGTTTTCTCATCTTGAAAAGAAGAAAAGTAAACCTCCACAGGCTGAGAGCCACACCTCGCTAACAATTTGTTTCTTTGAAAACAATAGAGCACTAGTCAGCTAAGTCATTTGAATTCAGAAGGACAGAGTGAAAGGGCAGACATTCCCAGTGAGGATGATCTAAAGCACAGTGCAGATGGGGTATCATATATGAGTAAAAGGTCTTTCAAGTTATGTCTTTGTTAATGCACGTAGATGTGATCCATTATAGTGGCCAGGGGATGGATTTCCTTGGTGGAGCACTTGAGTAGCATGCAAGATGTTTCCAGGTTTAACCCTTAACAATGTAAAAATAAATAAAATTTATTATTAGTTAATTCTTCATAATTATGCAGACTGGTTCATTCTGTAGGTCTTATTGGAGATACATAAGGGAGATTACATTTTATTTTACAAAAGTATATATAAACATGAACAAAGAGAGCAGAGTAATGTTTCCTTTGAGGCTACTGGAAGCCAAAGTAGAGGCAACTAATAAAGCCCTGTGTGACGTTTCTGACAAAAGACACCTTTTTAAGCAAAATACCTCAAATACATGAGCATTTTCATAGTAATGATAAATTAACCAAGATAAACAGAGGGTTTGTTGATGTTGCTGTTGTTTCCTTGGTTTTTGTTTAGTTTTGGTTTTGGTTTTCTCTGATCCTTTTTGTATATTTTCAAATTCTGAAAGTATAAGAGCCAATTAGTCAGAAGGAAAAGTCTTCCACTAGTTAGATGCTTTGGGGACTAATGTGTAGACTTCTCAAAAGTACAACAGCTCTTCTAAGCATGAAACAATTTATAAAAATGCTAATTTATTATTTCAGAAATTAACTAATGTCTGCTTAAAGGCAAAAAAAGTAGCATTGCATAACACCAAGTTTGGAGCTGTGAAAATTGTATTGATGAGATAAGGATAACTAATCTTTGCTCTATAGTTACTATTACTCTATTAAGTGATTATTAAACAGTAAAATAATTTGTTGGTTCTTGGTGCTAGGAAGGAAGCTCATGAAATTATAAATCCAATTTACTTTCATTCTAGATAAACCAGTGTCTGTGAAATGGTCTATGTGCTACTTACTTGATTCTATGGACTACAAAGCAACCATGATATTTACTGAGGTAGACTTGAAAAACTTCCAGGTATAAGCAACATGAATAATTCACTTTCATTCCAGAATTTAATACATTACTATTGTATTATTATAATACATTACTCAAATATGTTGCTTTCATTAGTAGAACAGGTTAAACAAACACATTAAACCTAACAGAGAGGGTGCTATAGCAAGAGATGTATTATTAAAATAACTACTTTTCATTATGCTATATAATAAGAAGGGCAATGTTGATTTAAAATTAGTTATATCATTGCCAATAATGTCTGGCATAAATGAAAGTCCTTAAGACAAGGAAAACCTGGAAAAAATGCTCATCTAATATTTCAATGTAGGAGTGAACTGGTAGCTATTGTCTCTTAATCACATTTTTTTTACTTCAGTTTCAAATTCAAGAGGGTGAGGTGAAGGGAAAACTTAATATATATCGTGTGAAAAAAATCTATTTTCAAAAAAAGAAAAATAGAAAAAAGAAGTCTTTGTCAAAATGACTGGTTTTTTTGTTGTTGTTGTTTTTGTTGCTCTTTAGTTTTGTTTTTTTCTGTGTAGAGCTTTTCAGTTTCTTGGGATCCCATCTATTAACTGTTGATCATAGTGCCTGTGCTAACAGTGTTCTATTCAGAAAAAAATCTTCTATGCCAATGAGTTCTAGGCTGTTCCCCATTTCTCTTGTATCAGGTTAGTGAATCTGCTTTTATGTTGAGGTCTTTGATCTTTTTGGACTTGAGTTTTCTGTTGTTTTGTATCTATTTGCATTCTTGTATTCAGGCATCCAGTTTAGCCAGCACCATGTATTGAAGATGCTGTCTTTTATTCAGTGTCAATTTCTAGCCTCTTTATCAAAAATCAAGTCTCTATAGTTGTGTGAATTTTCATCTTGGTCTTTTTTAGAACCATTGATCAAACAGTATGTTTTGGTGCCAACATTATTCTGTTTTTATTACTGTATCTCTGTAGTGAAACTTGAAATTTGGGAGAGTGATACCTCAAGTAGTCTATTTATTATTCAGAATTGTTTTAGCTAACCTAGGATTTTGTATTTCCATATGAATCTTAAATTCTCTTCTGAAGTTCTGGGAAGAATTATGTTGGAATTTTGATGGGGGTTGCATTAAATCTGAAGATTACTTTTGTTAAGATGGCATGCACACCCATGTGTGTAGGAGATATTTCCATCTTCTGATATCTTCATTTTTTTCTTCAAATCTTGAAGTTTTTAATCATACAAATCTTGTACTTGCTTGGTTAGATTTACCCCAATATAATTTATATTATTTGTGTTTATCTGGAAAGGTACTTTTTCTCTTATTTCATTCTCAGTTTATCTGTCTTTTGTATATAGAAGGGATACCTACCCTTGAGAGTTAATTTTGTATCTAGATACTTTACTGAAAGTGATTATAGCTGTTTTTTGGTGGATTTTTTTTCACACGTGCAACACACACACACGTATATTAGCATATCATCTGCAAATATAGAAACTTTGATTTCTTCCTTTCCAATATGTCTCCCCTTAATCTCCTTCAGTTGTTTAATTGCTCCAGCTAAGACTTCAAGTAATAAATTAAGTATGGAAAGAGTGGACAACTTTGTCATTCTTGATTTTAATAAAATTGATTTGGGTTTCTGCCCACTTAAGTCAATGTTGGCTATGGTCTTACTGTAAACTGCCTTGTCTATGGTATCTCTAATTTCTCCAGGGCTTTTTCATGAGGGTGCTGGAATTTGTCAAAGGCTAGATATTTCTATTAAATGAGATGATAATGTGGCCCCTGTCTTTCAGTTTATTTATATAGTAGATTACATTTATCAACTTGCAAATATTGATCCATCTCTACACCTCTAGGATGAAGCCTACTTGATCATGGTGGATGATCTTTTCAATATGTTCTTGGATTTGTTTTGCTAGTATTTTAGTATTTTACATTGTTTTCCTGAAATTGGTTTGTATCTGTTTTTTTCATTGGGGGGGTCTTTATGTGATTCTGGTCAGTGTGGCTTTATAAATGGGATGGAGCAAATTTCAGTTTTTGTATTGTTGGTTAATCTGACGGTTATTGGCATTGATATTTTTTATGTTCTAGTACAATTCTTTACTAAAACCACCTGTCTCTGGTTTTTTTGTTTGTTTGGGAGACATTTAATGACTGCTTCTATATTTCTGTAGTGGTCAAAGATCTTTTTCAATTGGTTATTTGAGCTTGATTTAACATTGGTGAGTATTACCTTTTGAGAAAATTATCAGTTTCTTTTAGAATTTTAAATTTTGAAAGAGTGATTTTTTTTTTGATTTTCTGAATTTCCTTGATAACCGTTGTTATGCCTATCTTTTGATTTCTGTTTTTGTTAATTTGGAAATTCTCTCTCCACTGTTTTATTACTTTGGATAAGGGTTTGTCAATCTTACTGACTTTCTCAAACAAGTAAGTTTCTGTCCATTAACTCTTTGTATTGGTTTTGTCACTTCTATTTTATTGATTTTTGTCCCTGAATTTGATAATTTCTAGCCATCTACTTCTTCCGATTATTTCTTACCATCCACTTCTGGATGTGATTTCTTCTTTTTGTTCTTGAGCTTCCATGTCTCCAGTTTTTTTTTTTTTTTTAATGTAGGCCTTTGTTTTGACCCATAAGTTAGGTATGATATGCATTCATCTTCGATAAACTCTAAATAGTTTTTTTTACTTCTTTCTTAATTTCAATCTTGACACAGTAGTCATTCAATAGAGAGTTTTTCATTTTCCAATCACTTTGTAAGTTTTCAGTTGTTGTTGATATTCAGCTTTAACCTATGGTCATCAGATAGAATGAATGATATCATTTCTATTTTCTTGCATCTGTTGAGACTTGTTTTGTGTCCAAGAGTGTGATCAGTTTTGGAGAGAGTTCCATGAGTTGCAGGAAAGAAAGTATATTTCTTTTTGTTTGGATTAAATGTTCTATAAATATCTGTTAGGTATATTTGGTTTAACTTCATTCAGTGAGCTCCAGCATCTCCCTGTTTAATTTTTATCTGGATGACTAACCAACTGGCAAGAGTGGAGTACTGAAGTCTCCTACTGTCACTGTGTGAAGGTCAATATGTGATTTAAGCTGTAGCAAAGTTTCTTTCACAAACTTGGGTGTACTTATGTTTGCAGCATAGATGTTAAGCATTGCAATGTCCTCTTAGTAGATTTTTCCTTTGATGATTAGATTGCGTCCTTCCCTATTCCTTCTGATTAGTTTTTGTTTGAAATCCATTTTTTTTCCAGCCTGGTCTACAAGAGCTAGTTCCAGGACAGGAACCAAAAAGCTATGGAGAAACCCTATCTCAAAAAAATCCAAAAAAAAATCTATTTTTAATAGCCACATTAGTTTGTGTCACAGGTCCATTTGCTTAAAATAATTTTTTCACACTCTTTACTCTGAGGTGATATCTATCCTTGATGGTTAGATGTCTTGCCAGTAAGAAGCAGGGATATTGCCTTTTTCTGTGTACGTCACTCCCTAATTTTTTTTAATTTACTTATTTAAAATAAATTCTGTGGATTTTGCTCCTGTGATTTGAATTTAAAAAAGAAAAGAAAAAAAGTGATGAATCCATTTTTTTTCTCATCCATTCTGTTAGTCTATGTCTTTTTATTGGGCAATTGAGACTGATGATGTTGATAGATATGACTGACCAGTAATTGTTGATTCCTGTTTTTTTTTTTTTTTTTGGTGTGTGTGTGTGTGTGTGTGTGTGTGTGTGGTTCCCTTATTTTGACTTTAATGTTTATTTATTATTTATTTCTTGCATTTTCTTGGATATATTAAACCTTTTTAGGTTGTGGTTCTCCTCTTATCACTTTCTGTAGAGTTTACTTTATAGATAGATACTGCTTAAATATAGTTTTATCATGGAATGTCTTAATTTGTTATTGTATGGTAATTGAAACTTTAGATGGATATAGTACTGTAGGTTGGCATTTGTTGTTTCTTAGATTCTACTTCTTCCTGGCCTCTCTAGCTTTTGGAGTCTCCATTGAGAAGTTAGTTGTAATTCTAAACAGTTCTACAATTATTGTTACTTGGGATTTCCACTATCCTTATGTACCAAGGGAACTGTATTTTCTGGTCTTGTTTATTTGATGATCTGTATGGTTTTTGTCATTTAATGGATATCTTCTCCTTTATGTTAAGGGAGATTTCTTTTATGAGTTTTTGAAAAGTATTTTCTATGCCATTGACTTGAGTTTCTTCTCCATTCTCTGCTCTTCATCTACCATTACTTTCTAATATTGTCTTTTTATGGAGCCCCAGATTTCCTGGATGTTGTGCGCTAGAGTTTTTTGTTTGTTTGTTTTAGTTTCAGATTCAGCATTTTCTTTGACAAAAGATTCCATTTCTTCTATTTTTTCTTCAATGTCTGGACATTTCTCTTCCATCTCCTGTATTCTACTGGTGAAGCTGGCCTCTGAACTTTTTGTTAGAGTTCCTAAATCTTTCATTTACAGATTTTCCTTGGAATACATTTTCTTTATTGATTCTATTTCAACTTTCAGTTCTTAAATGACTTATTTCATTTCCTTCCACTGTTTCCTTTTGTTTTCATACATTTCTTGAAGAGAATCATTTGTTTTCTGTTTAAGGAACTTTATCATATCCATAAAGACTGTTTTAAACTTTTTTTTACTTATGCTTCAGTTTTGTTGGAATATTCAAGGCCTGCTATGGTAGGGTTTCTAGGCTCTAGTGGAGACATAATATTCTGGCTTTTATTGATGCTGCTTTTATTCTAGGCCTCTTAGTTTGGGAAGATTGTAGACTAGGTGGTACTATCTGATGATGTCTTTGTTAGGTGGGTGTTTTGTTCATTGGTTTCTGTTTCTTCCATGGTTCTTAGGAGAGTGTGGTGATTGTGTGTTACCTATAGGAAAAATCTTCATTTTTCATAATAAATATGGGCACAGGGGCTTCCAGGTAAAATATGTTTCTTGGTATTTTGACCTAAAACTTAGGAATAAGGAGGGCTGAGTGTGGTGAGGGAGATTTACAAAAGGGAATGAATCGGAGTATTTCACCAGGATCTTCTTAGTTGGTCCCCTAGTCTTGGGAGCAGAAAACGAGGGAAAGTCACAGTAGAATGTTTTCTGAAGAGCTAGGTATGAAACACAGGTATTGGACTTGGAGGGACAGAAGAAGTGAAGATTTGCAGTTAGCTTACTTGCTTCCCTGGTCATAGTGGCTAGAAGGTTTCTACAGAGTTCCTGCTGGTGTTGGGGTTGTAACAAAGCAATTAATGGAGGAAGAAATTTTGGAGTAGATCTGATGATTAACTGGAGATGGTGTAATAGGGAAAGGTAGACCATAGCTGATATTATTCTGCAGAACTAGGTATGAGACTGGGAGATTTGACTTGGAGAAATGGAGGGAGAGCTGAAGATCTGCAGTTAGTCTACCTGCTTCTTTAGCAGTAGTTGGCCTGCAAATTTACATAGACTATCTCCTGGAGTTGGGGAATGGGATAAAGTAAGTATGACCAGAAGGGAAGTTAAGATGGTAATACATGGTTGGAGTGAGACTAGACCTCAGAAGATGCTCTGTTGCAGTACTAAGGATAAGACCATGCAATTAAAGGGAATGTTATGAGCCAGTACCACCATTTTCTATCCCTGAAATGGATGACTCTAACTCTTGCTGAATGCTGCAGCAGGAGAAATGGCTCCACCTCTCAGGGTAAAACCAAGGGCCCTGCCCCTAAACCCCTGTACATCCCTCTGCACTTGGGAAAGATGGCCCCACTCCCATGTATGTGCAAGTCACCAGGGGAGAACACTAGAGCTGAACCTATCATAGGGGACACAGGTGAGTCAACTCTGAGAATATGAGAGCAGGAGAGTTAATCCACATCCACGTTGTATAACTTCTCTAGCAGTTGGGAAAGAGGACACCTCACTTTGGCAAAATACTAGAACTCTCCCTGATGGTATGGTGTGTGGGGATCAGATCTGGGGACATACAAAATCAGGAGAACTGGCCCAACCCTTGCTACAGGCTGCACTGGGTGAACTTATCCAGGTAG
Source organism: Alexandromys fortis (assembly GCF_014885135.2). NCBI lineage: Eukaryota > Metazoa > Chordata > Mammalia > Rodentia > Cricetidae > Alexandromys > Alexandromys fortis. The sequence continues at coordinate 625,100 of NW_026068076.1, read as the reverse complement.
GGCTTGAGAGCTTTTCCAGGTAGTGATGATGGGGGAATGCTAACACTCTGATGAGTCAGCTATCATCCAGTCCAGATCTAGGGCTATGAGATGCCCCATCCCAACATCAAACTCATCTATGAACCATTGGAGCAAGTGAAGTGGAGGAACCTACAGATCCAAAACTGCAGGGTCTCCATGACACAGAACAACAACAGGATATCCAAAAGAAGCCCCATAGAATAGACAGTGTAGCAGAAGCCAAAGGTCTCAAACCAAGCCAGTGACTCAAGGCTATCAACACTTGCCACTAAAGATGAGTGGACAAAAGGGCAAACTGTGTGATTCAGCAGGCCACACTACAGCTTCCATGATTAGACTCACTGTTAAATTTTATTTTGTTTTGGGAGGAAGTCTCATGGGCAAAGGGCAGAAGCAAGTGTTCAAAGAGATAAATGAGACTCAGATGCATGATGTGAAACTCACAAAGATTCAAAAAACAGTTGAAAGAAAAAGAAGACCAGGGGTTTCAATTTGCAGGAGCTGAGGGAAAGGTGAAGATCTGATCTTAGCCTACCCATTTCCATGAGCAGAGTGGGCTGTGACTTTACGAGGAGTACCTGATGAAGTCGGGGGTCTGGGGAAAAACAATGAGTCTGGAAAGGTATCTCTGTGGCTTCCACTAGAGATGATATGGATGTGAGGCTGTTGGAAGTATTCTGCAGAGGTGTGGATGAGACAGGTTGGACTTGGAAGAATGGAGGGATAGGTGTAGTTCTACCTGTTTCCTGGGTGGAGTGCTTCTGATAGTCTTTCTAAGCATTTTTTTTATTGGCTTTGTTCTCTATATTCTACTCTTATATTCTTGACATCTGTAAAACATTGACTTTTCTTTTAGACTTGTTGGCATGCAACTTTGGCCCCAAAACTCGATAATCAAAGGCAGGTGGATTTCTGAGTTCAAGGCCAGTGTGGTCTATAGAGTGAGTTACAGTGCAGCCAAGGGTACACATAAAAACCCTGTCTCAAAAAAAGTAGTGGTAATTATAATAATATTAATAATAATATTTTGTGTATATGAAATTTAGACATAAATCCTGTTTCTATATCACTTTTACCTTTACTTCCCACCTCCAAATCCTTTTGTGTTTTCAATGGTATAAAGATGCATAATAATGTTGCACATTATAGGGGTGAACTTCATTGTGAATAAGAGCTTTTAGCATGGCTCTTTGGGTAATTGGAATGGATGGTGTTGTACAAGAGGATCCTCTAAGTCTAACTACACCACCTTCAAAAGTTATGCTGGGTCTACTCACCTTATCTCATAGAAGGATTGGAAAGTGTCATGGGACTTCACCTGAGTACACAACCACCCTTCCCAACAAGTTGAATGCCATTATGCTTTAACTATACATGGTCTTTGGAAATAAGCTAGAGAAAGTAGTGGGGAGAAGGATGAAGGGAGAGATTTTAACCTATGCGGCCAGGACGAAGTCATCATTCCTGCTCACACAGATCTCCCAGTTTGGGTACTTTTTAAGGTCACCTATACTCCTGCCCATAACCTCCCACCCTTTGCTGTGTGAGTAAGTCTTATAAACATTGGTTCCCAGAGGTGAACTTTGGAATCATATCTCAGTTTGCTATTGAGCCCTAAGAGGAAGAGTAGATATTGTTTGAGTCTCTTTCAGAGATGGAATTTTAGGCAAAGATGAGAGGAAAATTTAAACCTTAGAAATACTGAAGAAAAGTTATTTCCCTTCATGCCACCCCACAAGGTTAAGAGCTACTAATTTCCCTTTAAAAACTCAGAAAGCTCAAAGTAGCTACCCTGATGGAGGAAGGTCATTGGCTAATAAAGAAACTGGCTTGGCCCATTTTATTGGTTAGAACATAGGTGGGTGGAGTAAACAGAAGAGAATGCTGGGAGGAAGAGGAAGTGAGGTCAGAAGTAATGCAGCTCCTCTCAGAGCCAGATGCCTCAGACAGAGAGGCATGCTCCGCTCTCCCAGGCAGATGCATGCAATGAAGCTCCTCCGACCCAGGATGGATGTAGGCTAGAATCTTCCTGGTAAGTGCACCTTGGGGTGCTTACACAGATGATTAGAAATGGGCTAAATTAATATGTGAGAATTAGCCTAGAAGAGGCTAGATAGAAATGGGTCAAGCAGTGTTTAAATGAATACAGTTTGTGTGTTGTTATTTTGGGCATAAGCTAGCCAGGCGGCCGGGGTGCTGGGGACGCAGCCCCGGCTCCCTATTTTAACACTACCCTACATAAAAGTACTGTGTAATTTGTGATTTATGCCATCATACCCAAAAATTTCTACCTTTTTTACCCATTGTAGGAACTGGACAGTTTCTGCAAGAATACAGTGAATTAAAATGTCCCCCAAAGTTATAAGAATGAGTCAGACTTTATTCATGTTTTTATGATTAGGGGAGAAAGACTCAGCTCCATTTCAAGAAAACAAAATGTGTTGAGTGCATTAAATCATTGTTGAGTTTTCAAATGTTTTCCTCTGTTTTGACAATTTGTTCTCATTCATTTAGGTCCTTATCTACTTAGAGAAATTGGAAGATGGGGCCCGCCTTCCTTAATGAAATATTTCAAAGGGATGATCCTTAGGTCCTAAAGAGAGACATATTCTGAGCTATAAAACACACAACAGGCTGAGAAAAGATTTGTGTACATTTTAAAGGAGCAGATAATGAAAGGACAATTACAAAATTCCTAAAGCAAGTAGTAAAAGACAAGCCAGAAAAGAAAACAGAGAGAAACCTACCTAAATTTCACCTCATGATTTTAAATGAAGCCTTTATCCCACTCAACATAAATAAACCATATCAAATAGATTGGATACAACAATATTATCAAAAAGGGTACAAGGTATCAGAGGCAGTTTTACTATTCTAATCCATAGTCTTCCATCCAGATTCCTCCTTAATAAAAGATCACAGGAGTTCAGAGAAAAAGAATTGTGCTATTTGTGGGTGGCATGACCCTACAGATTCCAGGTGGGTTTCTTTAGTAGCATAGGGGCCTACTGCCATTTTAAACAAAGAATAGACATAGTAGAAAGAAAAGCATATGAACTAGTTGCTATGGTTACCTATTAGACTGATGAGAACTAGGTAATGCAAACTCTCTGATGAGACTGTGACCATCCTCAGGTCATTGGTATATACTGACACATTTTCTGTGTCATGTGGAAAAGGTGCAACTCACAGTGGAATATATGGAGTTATAAAAAAATCATTTAGTTGCCATTTCATGTCACTGTAACTGGGCTTCAATTACTACACAGTCTACCAAATTACTGGGTATTTCTGTGAGAAAGCTTTATTAAGATTGACATTAATTTCAGGAAAAATTTGAGTAAAGATCATGTGGAGTGGCTTGTCCCATATGTAACTTCAGGCATGACTGCAGTAAAAGTCAAGTCTGACTTCTTCTGACCAAAGAGAAATTTGGCAATTAATGGCCATCAAATTTGAACTGGGGCATTAGTATTTTCCTGGGTCTCTTTCCTCTCATATATCTTTGCAGACTTTGCATTTTCTATCTGCCATAATATCTTAAGCATATTTCTGTGTTTTATTCATTATAATTGTTCCTTGAAAATTTCATACATAAAAGATGATAATCCTTTGGGAGAACTTACTACTGTTACTTAGTAATGTATTCTGATTCTTTCACCTCTCATTTTTTCTTTCCTCCCAACCCATCAACCCTCCCACATTCATGTTTTTTTTTCTCTTCCATATTCATGTATTTTGTTTCCTGCCCAGTCCTGCAACCATTCAGTCCCAAAAAAGCATACAGAGGATTACTTTAATAATAAACTGCTTGGCCTATTAACTCAGGATTCTTATCAACTAACTCATACATCTTAAATTAACCCAAAATTCTTGTCTTTGCTGGCCACATTGCTTGGTACCTTTTATCATTGAGGCATTCTCATCTTGCTTTCTTTGCACCTGGGTGCGACTGCAGACTGAGCCTTTCATCTTGCAGGAATTCTCCTAGTCTGGTTGCTCTGTCTATACTTCCTGCCTGGCCAATCAGTGTTTTATTAAACCAATACAAGTGACAAACAGGGTATAAGACCATTGTCCCACAGTAGTTGTCTAAGTGACCATGTGTATGGGACTATCCAAAGGAAACTAATGGGCTTATCAGTAAGTATATATATATGAAGATAATGGCAACTCTTTACTCTGGAATCTATCAGCAACCAGTAGTAGTTAAGCAAAGAGACGTAGGGCCCATGATCCCTTTCTGAACCTACAATTAGCTATTGAAAGGACCAGTCTTGTAAATTAAGTGCAGGTAACTGCAGCTACATTTTTCAGAGGCTGTGTCATGAACAGAATTTAACAGTTTATAGCCTTTCACTCCTTCTTCTAGGTCTGACACACTTTCCGTCCCTTTTTCTGAGATACTACCTATGCTCCTTGCTTGTGAGATATGGAGAAATAAAGCAGGGACTGGGCTGGAAGCATCCTTTCTGCTTACTATATTATATTTGGCAAAGAGAACTATGAAGGCTTCTGGAAGAGGAAGGCATTAACAATCTTACAATACCAACATACCAGTCAAGATAGGTCCATTGCTGCAATAATGGTATAATTCTTATGGGAGCCAAGGAAAGAATCTCTGGGTTTCTTTAAGGATTAATCTCTAGGGATGAATTCATGACTGGAGGAGTCATAAGTCCTGAGGGGGAACTTAATACCATTACTTAACTAAATTGAAATGAAGTCAAACATCCTTCTTAACCTCTGGAGAAGTTTAAATAGAAATGGCTCTCATAAACTTAATAAAACCCTATTTTGAAATAACAAATTCAAAAGATGCTGTGGCTACAGGCCAATGGTAAGGTGGTTGTTTTTCAAGTCTGTGGGGGCCCATGACTCAATAAAATAAGGTAATTAAAAAAAAAATAAATGGCCCTCATAGACTCATGTGTTTGAATGCTTAGCCCATAGGAAGTGACACTATTAGGAGGTGTGGTCTTGTTGGAGGAAGTGTGTCACTGTGAGGGCAAGATTTAAGGTCACAGATGCTCAAGCTAGGCCTACACAGACACACAGACCCCCCCCCCCACACACCTTGTTAATTCTGGAGTCTTCAACTAATATACCCAGGCCATAAAACCATAGTCTCAGCAGTAAGTTCCTAATTTTTCTACCTATTCAAGGAACAATCTGTGTGCAAACTTTTTCACAGGACCAAACAAAGGATCAGAACACATCTGACTGAAGAATATGTTGTCACAAAGTTGTTTTTTAAGTGACATTCAGTCTTTTTTTTTATTTTAGAGAAATCTTTTGTGCACTGTATTTTGGTTTACCTTTGAAAAGGGGAATGATAAATAATGATGAGCTGCAAACACTTTATTGATTAACTACTAATAGGAGTTCTGCCTACTTAGGTTCAGAAGACCCTCTATGGTTCTATGTTGAAAGTGACCATATACTTTCCAAATTTTCTTTCATTTTTTTTAAAAACTTGTACCAGTAAAATTTAAAATGCTTTGAAGAAATTTGAAGAGAACTATGATTTAAAATATACCTTGTAATAATATGAAAGGGGGCTTAAGAACAAGTGATCTATCAAGTAAATGACAGCTAATATTTTTGTTTACTAAAAGGAAGCAAACATGGGGCTACTGCGTAGAGATGCAAAGGAGTAAAGGTTCCAGACAATAACTCATTCTGGGAAAAGTTTCTTGTACTCAAAGCTTTGGTCTTCTGAGGAGGCAGCGAGTTCCATTTTATTTACAGTGTAGTGGATATTTCAGATGTATTATTTTATTAGTGAAAGAGCATAATGCTTTCGAGGCTATATTAAGTTATAAAATTGTGTAGTTTTAGATATATCTTTTAAAAATAATAATGTAAAAATGTTCAGTGTTTTATTCCCACAACTAAATAAAAACAAAGGAAAAAAATGCTTGTCAAACATGGCAGTTTCTCACCTAAGCCATATCCTGGACAAATTAGTAATTCTCTGCAGAGTCCTTGAAGGGTAGTGAGGTCAGCTTGGGATCACATGATAGAGACTTTATGAGAGGACAGTAAGACAGTGGTGAACCTTCATGCCCGTCGCTCCTAGCTCTAAATGCTCAAATGTTCTATACTTACAGGGAAGGGGAAAGATGCAATCAGAATCACAGTAGAAAAGGTGACTTGGGGGATCTCAAATGCCACCTCCCTAGTTCACAAATGAGCAATCAGGGAATTTCATCAGGTTCATCAGACCCTAAGACAAGAGCAAACACATTGACTTTTTCATCCTTCACCATATAAATTTTGCACCATTTCTGATGTTGAAATATCTGTAAAAATCTCTAATATGCTTTTGTATATGTAAGTATTTAAAGACTAATTAAAATATGCAAACCCTAAAACATCCTCTTTTCTTGAAAAACACTGTGTACAATGTGAGCAACAAAAAGGATATCTCACTAACTCAGAGGTCAAAGGCACATGGGAATGTCAGAAAGAGCCCAGGACAGTATCTTACAACAGAATTCACCTATTTTAATATTTTCTTTTCATCTTTTCACATTTGCTCAACAAAGATCTACTGAATAAATATGAGGAATTAGACACCCCAATCATCAGAATTGACACCACATAAAATGTGTAGGCAATTGAACGGTTTGTGATGGCTTGAAGATATTCTCAAGTAAGATTGAAGGTTCCAGTACCAATTTTACTTTTCAGTACCATTCGAACTGGAAAATTGTCTTAGGCAGTGAAGGTCCTCTTACCACTCAGCAAATAATATGGACTAATCAATTCTACAAAAGAAGGGTTGTAAACTGCTTTAAAAATTGCCTAGTTGAAATATTTTAAACTTTTTTGGTAAGAGAGAATTAGTAATGAAGAACAAGAAACAAAACTTGGCATGTTTTAACATTAACTTACAAAGTCTGTGTATCTCAAAAATGCTCCAATCAGTATGAAGGTGATTAATGACCTGAATATGCTCCCAAGGGTCATCCTAAAACAAAGTATATAATCACTAGAGTCACCTAAATATTAAGTATTTGTATGCAAGGGAAGCTATGAATCCAACAAGGAAATCTTTGAGGAGAAAGAAAATAACTCACTTTCACGGGATTCAGAGTACCGTATTGTGTTTCCTGGAGCAGTTGAAGAGCAGATGGTGAAGGATAAATTTAAGTCTGTAGAATAAGCTAGTGCATCATCAGGGGAAAGCAGTTACCAGCATGCAGAATGTGTTGCCCTTTTATTTTTAGAATGAACTATAATGTAATTCCCTGAAATAGCAGTAGGCTATCATAAATATTCTTGTAATTATGGGGTTTTCTCAGTGTGTGACCAAAGGAATCTGCATGATCACTGCAAGGACTAGATAGCTAGAAATAATCAAGGAATCCTTGCAGCTTTTGAAGGTCTTTTGCCATTTAAAAAAGAGGAAAAGACAGAGAAGAATGGAAATTAAAGCTCCAGAATAAAGTCAAATGGTATAAAGCCATTGAAAGAGGGTCTGTTTATATCCATGAAGAACTTGACAAACAATGTGTGAAGATCACAAGATTGCAATGAATGAAAAAAAAAAACTTAGAGGATTCTGCTTTGAAACACATAAAGGCAGTCCTACAACTTTTATCAGTCACTGCTGACAGTTTTTTAATGATAATGATTGTCTGTGATTTCACTCATTATTTTTTCAAATTGCTAACATAATTTATCCTCTCACTACTTTACATATAAATTGTGGTTGATACATGAGTGCATAGTGGGGTCAGAAGTGTAAGTCATTATCACTCAGAGATGAAGTATGATCTATCAAGTTCATTCGCATTGTAAGTGTGGCTTACAACCAACTTTATCATTATTTTAATCCAGATATAAATTTTATGTTATAGGCATTAATTACATTGTAAAGCAACCGATAGTAACACGATATCTTTCCATAAGTAAACTGGATGATTAGTATAGACCACGGAATCTATGTATAAGACCTTGGAGCAGAGTGTAGCTGTCATTAAATTACCTAGACTAATTTCAGCATGCTTAGAATGGTGAAACTCATAAAGGCCTAACCATTAATAGGATTCATTGTTGGTTTTCTTTAAACTATTCTGCAACAAGTAGTATGATCCATACAGAGCTAAACTTCTTAGCATTCTGCATCTGAGCAGAGCACTTGCCATTTACTAGATGAGCAATTTCTCTATCTTAACTGAGTGGCTTAAGAGCAACAAAGAAAGGATGAGTTACTCCACTAGACTTTATGTTCTTTTTTATGGTTTAATATCTATAACACAGATTATCCCATGAATGTATTTTACCATGTCAAAGAAAAACATATTATTCCAATATTAAATGGAAATGCCACAAAATGCTGTATTCTATATTTGTGATTATTTTGAAATAGGTTCCATTCAATTTTTTATAAATGAAAAATTGAGTATATTTTTGAATGTTTTATATAAGCATGCATCAGAATGACAAAAATTACTTGTTTTGTCAGAGGAAAGGAAGGACAGTTAGCTTCTGAAAAACTACACAGAAAATGAAAGAGAAAGAACGCTATATGCTTCTAATGTGTCTTTTCAGTCAATAAGCCACTGGAAATATACTGCATATTTGCTAAGCTCCCATGGTATTTGTTAGTAATTCATATCAACATATTGAAAAGCTTTCCCAATGTATCATTCGGAGGACAGGAAATTTTTATTTTACAGTTTTCATTTTCCAGAAAAGCAAAACCTTTCTGACTGTGATAGCTGTTCTTGGTTGTCAACTTGACTAACCTGGAATTAAGTAATTTGCAAACATTCATTCATTAAGCAAATATGTATCTTACCCTATATGACAGTAATATCTTTGACAATAAAATAAAAAAGGAAGTAGAGAGCGAAAGTCCTATCATATTTATAAACATATTCTCTCAGAAATTCAAACAGTAAACAATGCTGTAACCAATTTACTGTAAGATATAACACAGCACCAATACAGACAATGGAAGAAATCTTATGTTAACACATCGAGGTTATGGATGGCGTAGGAGTGGAAGATGTTATTTATGGAGCTAGTGTATTATTCAAGGTGTTCAATAACAGAAATTATATAACAAATCTTTTTTTACAGAAAAGTTTTGTTAGAATAGCTTACATGTTGAAAGACTTAGTACAACAATGAGAAAGTTTAAGAATCCAGTAATTGTTCAGTCCACAAGACCAGGTGTGTCTGCTGCCTCTCTGTATACAACAGAATACATAAAAGCAGGCTCTAATGCCAGTGAAGAAATGGACCTGCTAGGAAGAGCAAATAGGCAAAGAGAGAGGCTTCCTTCTTCTATGTCCTTTACATAGGCTGCCAGCAGAAGCTAAGGTCCCGATTATAAGTGGACCTTCTTACCCCAAAGATATGGATTACAAGTGGGTCTTCCCACTTCAAATAATTTAATTAAGAAAAATATCCCTCACAAGTGTGCCCAGCCATTTGGGTTTACTTAATTCCAGGTTAGTCAAGTTGACAACCAAGAACAGCTATCACAGTCAGAAATATTTTCTAAGAAGAAAACTGCCCTGTGTGAAATCCAGAGGAAGGACTCAAGAGGTAAAGAAAGTGTAAAAGAGATCATCTAAAATGGGAAAGCCTTTGCTTTCTATGTAGCCAAAGGGTCTTGTAGCTAGAGCTCTGTTAGGGAGAAATGTGGAAAGCGGGGGTGGAGATATCAGCGGTCCCCAGGCCTTGGGTCTGTAGGGCCTTACGGGACACTCAGTGCTAAAGCATTCAGTCTTCAGTTTCACAGTGTGAGTACTTAAATAAGCCACTCTACCTGTCATTTAAACTTATTTCTTCTGCAAGTCAAGTGAGCTTCTGAGCTCTCTTTAGTTATCATGTGGTTAAAGGTTTTATGTCTGTGTTGAAATCAACCTTCATTCTATCGCCATAGAAATAGTCCGTACTGTCCCTATTTTTAGACATTAGTCTCCATTTGATATCAATCTGTTTTTCCTTAGGTAATAATTGGATGACTCTGTGCTCTTCTGTTTAACTATAACTTCTTTCCATCCTTCAGAAATTGCAATTTAAATGTCTTCATTTTACCTAATAATACGTTAGGAATTCACTACCTTATATTTTTAAGTATTTGAGTGAAAACTTTTAGTAATTAAAACCCATTCAAAACATAATATCTGATTTATAAAGAACATGTGGGAATGGGGAGATGGTTTGGTGGTTAAGAGTGCTGCCTGCTCTTTCAGTACCCAAGCTTAAAAGTACCTATAACTCAAACTCCAAGAAATTTGATGCCATTCTTCGGCCTTGAGGGGCACCTAATTTACATGAACATCCCCAAATACATACACACATTTACACACACACACATAAACATTACCTTGGGCAGCAGAGGAGATGGCGTCAGAACTGGCCTTCTCCCATAGCCACACTGATGAATATCTTGCATATCACCATAGAACCTTCATCTAGCGATAGATGGAGATAGAGACAGAGACCCACATTGGAGCACTGGACTGAGCTCCCAAGGCCCAGATGAAGAGCAGAAGAAGGGAGAACATGAGCAAGGAAGTCAGGACCACGAGGGGTGCATCCACCCACGGAGATGGTAGGACTGATCTAATGGGAGCTCACCAAGGCCAGTTGGACTGGGACTGAACGAGCATGTGATCAAACCGGACTCTCTGAATGTGGCTAATAATGAGGATGGACTGAGAAGGCAGTGATAGTGATACGGGGTTTTGATTCTACTGCATATACTGGCTTTTTGGGAGCTTTGTTTGTTTGGATGCTCACCTTCCTTGACCTGGATGGAGAGGGGAGGGCCTTGGACTTCCCACAGGGCAGGGCACCCCGACTTCTCTTTGAACTGGAGAGCAAGGGGGAGGGGAATTAGGGGGAGTGGGAGGGAAATGGGAGGATGGAGGAGGTGGAAATTTTTAATAAATAAATATAAAAAAGAAGAATTAAGTTCCAAAGAGCAAAGTCCTAAAATAATAAAAGAAACTTTTATTTGAAGAGTTGATACAATCTTAAGGGTTTTTCTGAGGACTTCACAAGGTATTATATTATCCTGGATTTTACCTTAAATCTGAGGCCTCATTTTATTTAGGGCAACTTTGTTTAAATGGAAATCCTTCCTCATACCGTCCACATTGGGAGAATATGTTGAAGTCCTATAAATGATTTTAAATTGTGTTTGCAAACTAACAAATTTTAAAGTTAATTTATCTTTATTTTGTTATTATTAGCAGTAAGAAATGTTTGAGGACAAGGAATATAATTCAGTGGAGAAGTACTTGCTTTCAAAACAAACAATCAAACAAACAAAAAATAAATGGTTTCAAGAAAAAAAAGATTTTAAAGAAATTATAAATCTTAAACATGTGAAGGGTACTTTTAAAAGCATACTCTCTTTTTAAACTATTATCTTCAAGGAAACCCCAGATATTGATAAAGGATGTTCTTCTTAAAAACAAGCTGGGTTAGTTGCCTTCAGTCTCTGGTGATGTTGTACAAGACAGTAGCAGCAGGAGGGATGTCTTCTCAGATTCACAGTCTTACAGGGGCTTTAGTGCACTGTGTTGGGAATGCAGAGAAGGGGTGTGGCTCCACCCTTCCCAGCAAGAAAGATCAGGAACCCCTGCAGGAAGCAGAGGGAGCTAACTCCAGTTCTGCTCAAGCTCTTCTCAGTGCTAGACTTGACTTTCGGAAAGGGTTCTGTTAGGAATATTTCCTAATATTAGCTCCCTGCTGGCACAAAAATTCCCAATCAAGCCAAATCAAAACAAGCCAAATAAAGAAATACCCAGGTTTAATGGGGGATCTGCGCTCTCAGGTGGCCCCGAGAGGGAAACCGGGAAGCTGCAGGAACCTAACTCCCGGGAAGAAGAAAGGGAGACCACGTTTTCTTCTTTTGGGGGATCACTTAAGTGACTTGGAGAGTGGTCCTGAGACCAGGCCTGGGGGCTAAGATAGATGCAAGGGACTGGGACCTACGCTCCCAACCTAACATTCCAGACTCTTTGGAATGGTAATTATAACAAACATTTAGGCTCTCTTTTGAAAAAGGGCATAGACTCAAATCTGGCTACTTCCTACGGGCATGGGGCAGTGTGGGGAAGGGGAGAGTCAGGTGTCCCCGTTTAGTGAGAGGTGTGGCTGGAAAGGCATACCATGAAGTGCCATCCTGGAGAAGCAAACATCTGTTCCTTGGGGGAGATGAGAAGGCAGGTGTCTAGGGGAAAAAAGTTGTTATCGATAAAGATGAGTGTGCCAGAATGAGGAGCAGGTAGGCAGGTAGGATTATGGTATCCTAGAAAACAGGTGGAAGGTCCTGTCTGCTGGACAGACCAAGTGTCTTGAGTAGGTGCCCGCTTGAGCCTGGAGAGATGGTACCAGCATGGGTGTCCCAAGAGCTTGGCAACCAAGGGTGTGGTGAGGATTACCGTGTGAGGTCCTGTCCATTGAGGTTCAAGAGACCTAGGAGTTAACTGTTTGGGGAGTACTCTGTCCCCTGGGGAAAGCAGGGCAGGTTTAGGGGCATTAGGGTCCACTGGTGTGGGGGCAGGAAGACAACTGTCAGCGTGTGAATGGAGAAGAGACCTTAAAAAGGGAGAGGTAGGGTAGGTGCCCTGCCAATGGAGGAGTTTGAACTGGGAGGTGATGGTTAAGGAGAAAGAGCTTGCCATAAAGCAACTCAAAAGAGCTCAGGCCCATAGGGGAACACTGGGTGGCCCTGAGGCGAGGGCCAAGATAACCTGAGTTCAGTGAAGAGCTTTGATAGCTGTAGTATGATGATCCCATTGTCCAGGAGATGTTGAGAGCTTCTGACACGAGCTCCATGACCCTGAGCCACTGCATCTGCTGTTTCCCTGGAGACTGGAAATGCTTCTATTCATTCTGTAAAAGCATCCACAAGTGTTAAGAGATAACGAAGTTTTTTATGGGTGAAATTAACCTGTCAATCTTTGTCCGGTTGGTGTCCATGAAGCTGGTCTATGTGGAGAGCTCTTTGTGGGTTGACCTGGGCACCTATCTGGAAGGAGTGAACCTTTAAAATAGAATTTTGGAGATGGGTGGTGTTAAAAGGGACTCCAGGAAACAGAAAAAAGCTTTGGAGAAGCCACTAAGGATATCACCACCCAGTAAGGGTGCTGGGCAAGCAGGTATCACTAAGAAAGAATGGGAGAGAAATTGTCCTACAAAAATGTAGGGCAGTGGCAGAGTTTTAAGTGGGAAGGAACTGGTCCCATCTTCCCTCATAACTGAAATTGGTGAGGGAAACTTAAGGCCCGAGTGAGAAAAAAATAATGGACTTACCAGCCACTTGTAGGATGACCCTAGGCTAGGAGAGGGTTATGAACATCGTCAATCCTCTGCAAGGATGAGATGTTTGAAGGCTGGCACAGTTTCACTTGCCGATGGTGATGAGGCTGGACCTCCGTGGCTTGGCACAAAGAATAAGCCCGCATGGGGGCATTGTGATTTCCAGTGTCCAGGTTGCTGGCAGATAGAGCACAACCTCAGAGCAGGTGTAGTGCAATATTATGCCATGTGATCATTTAGGCCACACTTGATAGAGCCCTGTGATTGACTTCCCTTATCCCACTTCCTGTGACCTTAGGGCAGCTGGTAAGGCCTGGGCCTATAAATTGTTTTAGCTTTGTCTGTCGGGAAGACTTGGGTGATTTTTTTTCGGGCATTAAAAACTTTAGAGGCCATTTTCACCAATTTCCATATAGAAGTTTGGGGACCATCCTCAACCATTTTTTTTTTAAAACTCTTTTTTTTAATAACTGGTACTGACTGACAAAGCAGAATGATTAGTAGTGCCAAGTCATGGCACCAATTTTATGAATTTTTAAAAATGCTGGTGGGTCTCCGGCGGGCCATGTGGCAGCAGGCAGTGGGCTCTGGGAGCAGCCAGTCCCAGACAGAGACAGCTGCTGGTTCCCAGAGGTCCTGCCAAGTGCAGTGCTGCTGAGCCAGCTGGTCCCGCCATGTGGGCAGGTGTGAGCAGGCAGCAGGTAGAAAGCACATAAACACATTGTACAGAATAGAATTAGATATTTATTACTTAGAGGAGAGAGAAAGAAAGAGGAAGAGAAAGAAACAAAGAAGAGAGGAAGCAGTGAGAGGGAAGCATGGGCACCAGGAAGGGAACAGTGAGAGGTCCAAGATGGCGGGGAGGAGGGAGCTGGGGTTGCTGGGAGTGGGCATGGCTTGCCTCTTAATGAGACAAAAACCATAACAGGTTCCTCTTCCACTGAAGTAACTCTACAAGCAAGCACCAAATATTGAAAATATGAACCTATAGTGGGCATTTGGGATTCAAAACATAACACAATGTTGCATTTTTTTCAATGTTTATTAAAAAGTGTTGATTTTTTATATTTAAGAAACAGTTCAACTTGATAAACTTTTGAGACAGGGGTTATCTACAAAGCACTGAAAACTGACTATATACTTTTCCACTATATATTTAGAAACATTTTTAAAGACTGGGTGACTTTGAATGATACTCTTCAATCTTCAAAATACCCAGAAACTTCAGTATCCAAATACAAAATAATGCTTTTTCAGTACCAGTCCATCTGGCTTTGGTGAGCTCCCATTAGATCAGCCCCACTGTCTCAGTGGGTGGGTGCACCCCTCGTGGTCCTGACTTCCTTGCTCATGTTCTCCCTCCTTCTGATCCTCATTGGGACCTTGGGAGCTCAGTCCAGTGCTGCAATGTGGGTCTCTGTCTCTTTCTCCATCCACCGCCCGATAAAGGTTCTATGGTGATATACAAGATATTCATTAGAATGACTATAGGATCGGGCCATTTCAGGCTCTCTCTCCTCAGCTGCCCAGGAAACAAGCTGGGGACATCTCTCTGAAACCCTGGGAACTCCTCTAGAGTCAAGACTCTTGCCAACCCTAAAATGGCTCCCTTAATTAAGATATATACTTTCCTGCTCCCATATCAACCCTTCCTTTATCCCAACAATCTCATTCCACCAAGCTCTCCCCATCTTCCCCTTCTCACTTTTCTCTCCCCATCTCCCCTTTCCCCCATCTTGTCCCACCCCCCAGTTCCCAATTTTTGCCTAGCAATCTTGTCTACTTCCAATATCCAGGAGGATAACTATATGTTTTTCTTTGGATTTACCTTTTTATTTACTTTCTCTAGGATCACGAATTATAGGCTCAATGTCCTTTATTTATGGCTAGAGAGCAATTATGAGTGATACATCCCATTTTCATCTTTTTGGGTCTGGGTTACCTCGCTCAGGATAGTGTTTTCTATTTCCATCCATTTGCATGCAAAATTCAAGATGTCATTGTTTTTTACCGCTGAGTAGTAATCTAATATGTATATATTCCACACTTTCTTCATCCATTCTTCCATGGAAGGGCATCTAGGTTGTTTCCAGGTTCTGGTTATTACAAATAATGCTGCTATGAACATAGTTGAACAAATACTTTTGTAGTATGATAGGGCATCTCTTGGATATATTCCCAAGAGTGGTATTGCTGGGTCCTGGGGTAGATTGTTCCCAAATTTCCTGAGAAACCACCACACTGCTTTCCAAAGTGGTTGCACAAGTTTACATTCCCACCAGCAATGGATGAGGGTACCCCTTACTCTACATCCGCTCCAGCAAAGGCTATCATTGTGTTTTTGATTTTAGCCATTCTGACAGGTGTAAGATGGTATCTCAAAGTTGTTTTGATTTGCATTTCCCTGATCGCCAAGGAGGTTGAGCATGACCTTAAGTGTCCTTTGGCCATTTGAAATTCTTCTGTTGAGAATTCTCTGTTCATTTCAGTGCCCCATTTTTTAATTGAGTTAATTAGCATTTTAAGGTCTAGTTTCTTGAGTTCTTTATATAATTTGGCGATCAGACCTTTGTCTGTTGCGGGGTTGATGAAGATCTTCTCCCAGTCAGTGGGTTGCCTTTTTGATTTAGTGACCTTTTTAAATATATAGTTTGATTTAATCTGTCAGATTTTATAATTCATTATCTCTTACCAGCTAAAAAATTCAAAGACAACATTATAAAGTACAAGATCCAGATTCTCTGTGCATTACCCATCCTCACATAGCTTTTTTTCCCCTTTTACATTACCTTACTCCTTTTGTGGGGGGGGAGTTGATTTATTATTTTAAAATTACAAATTTCCTTTTAATGATTGTCTATACCTTTTAGTCTTTTCTCTCCCAAACTATTGTACATTTTTAAACACACTGTAACCCATTTAAAGCTTTTTTTTTTTTATGTCTGAATCTGTCTTTACTATAGCCATTAACCACACGAGCCTTTAAATTGCTTTAAAGTTGTATGGTTAGGACTTCTGCTTCTGTTTTGGCAGCTGGCTCTGCCCAACTTAGTTCTGAGAGGCAAGCTTCATGATGGAGGTACTAGAGAGAGCCATATTTACCACCAGAATTCTGAGGAGATTTTGGGTCCACACTGTCACTGAGTAATGTGCCACCAACTGCACAAACCACATTTTAGTGTTTGTTAGGAGGACCTCTTAAAGGAGCTGCAACTCTACTACTAGCAAACAAAGTCTACCCAGGAAAAAGTGGTTACCAAGGAGCTGGGTTGACTCTGGGGTGTTTTTTTAATTTTTTTAAGTTTTTTTTTTGGATTTATTTGGATCTACTTTGCAGAACACTTGGGAGCCATTTGTTGGAGGGGATTTTCAGTCCTTCAGCAGCCATTCTCAAATAACTACAGAGAGGATTAATATTAATTATAAATATTCAGCTAGTATCTCATGCTTGTTACCAGCTCCCTCTTATGACTTAAATTAGCCCATTTTTTTAAACTATATTTTTCCACACTATATTACCTCTTTCATTTTGCCACTCCAGTCTGTCTCCATGTCTCACTGGTAACTCCTCTGATTTCACCTTTCTCTTTCCCAGTACCTTTAGTCTAATTTCCTGCTTAAACTTATCATGTCCAGCTACTGGCCAGTCAGCTTCTTTATTAAATCAATCACAGTGTAACTTATACAGTGTATAGAAGAACTAGTTCACAGCATTTACTCTTCCTTCAGGCACTTGATTTCTTACTGTATGAAATAATTATATTTTAAAATGGAAAATTTGCCTGTGTATAATTTGCTATACCATTTCCTAGAGAAAGATTAAGGGAAACACTGATGTTATGACAGTTTTGAGAAATAAAATTAAATTCTTTATAGAAAGTAAAGATTAGGAAGTTAGTAAATGTTTTGCTCCCAATTTTTGGTTGTAAACTATTTCAAATGACAGAGTAGACTTAATTCAAATAGCGCTAAATTCAAATAAGAGTTCACCTGAATTAGAAGTGTGTACCTTCAAGACCAAGTCTGCAGCTGAAGTAGATCTCATAAGTCAACTTTATAATGAAGATAGTAATAAACCATTCTTCCTATGAAAGGGCAGTACCAACTTGTTTCAAATCATGCATAGCAAGATTTCTACAACAGAACAATTGTCAGAAGTACATAAGGAGATTGAATGTACATACATTTTAAGATCATGGGCAGAATTTATACAATAGTAAGGGATACGTGACATAGGAATGTAGAAATCACTCATGGTTGCTTCGTGCTAATGTGGGGGTGAAGACTGGAATGCAATAAAAACCTTGGAGGAGCAATCTGTTTCATTTGTTGTCCATGTAGGCAGCAATTGCATCAGTCTATGTTGAGAGAATGTCAGGAGAGTGGGACACAGAGTACCAGTGAGATGACTAAGCAATCTGTAATAATTTAAATATTAGAATTTCTTTTGTAACAAATATATATTTGATGTGGGATGTACTGTATATATGCTTCTTTTATTAGTTGATGTAGAAAACTAAAGTCAGACAGAAAATCCAAACAGAGAAAGAGAGAGAGAGAAGGCAGAGTCAAAGAGATGCAATGTGGGTGCGGAAGCAGAAAGACACCCATATGAATCTTAGTAGCAGGCCATAGCATCATGGTGATACACAGATTAATAGAAATTGGTTAATTTAAGATGTAAGAACTTACTAGAAATATGCCTAAACTATTGGCCAAGCAGTGTTGTAATTAATATAGTTTCTGTGTGATTAGGAAATGAATGAGCAGCCTCTATTTACATATATTAATAAAAAAATGAAGTTATGAAATTTTAAAGAGGAAACTATTTCTGTTAGGTGTATATTTGAACTTCTTAAGTGTATGGTTTTAGCAGATGAGAGAAGAATATTCCAGGTCAGGGAGAGAGGGAAAGAAAAGTGATGGAGATCAAAGAATAATACATTGCCTCCATTGTAAAGAAAGAAAATAAGGGTGGAGGAAAAAAGAGCAAGGACACTAATAGATTTTCTGCTTGAGCTGAGAATTGATTTTCAACATCTAATATGGTTTGACCTATCTATTCAATATAGATCCATGAATATTTGAATTTCTTTATTTAGTTAAGCAGAAAAAAAGTGCATTGCCCTATTTCCAACCTTGTGAAGTTCCCCACCATCCTGAAGCATCTGGCCTGACAGAAAAAGGTATAATGACCTTTAAAAGACACTGTTTAGTACAAATTTGGTGGCAGCTGAGGCAGCATACTCCGGAAGGCAGTATATGCTCTGAATAAGAAAAGTCCAGTACCTGATTCTGTCTCTCCTATAGCCAGAATCTATGGGTTCTGGAAACAAGGTATGGAAAAGGAAGTAGTTCCATTCACTGTCACACCTAATGATCCTGTAGAAAAATTTTTTCTTTCTATTCCTGCAAGCCTAAATTCTAGAGGCCTAGGAGTTTGGGTTCCAGAAAGGGAAATACTCCAGTTAGAAGCCACAGCAATCTCTCCATTGAAATGGAAACTCAGACTTCCTTCTGGCCACTTTGGCCTCCTGATGCCCTAGAGCAAACAGGCTAAAAAACAAATAACAAGGTTAGGTGGGGTGATTGATCCAGATTACAGTGGAGAAACTGAGCTGCTTTTCCACACTGGAGCTAAGAAAGAGGATGTCTGGAATTCAAGAGATCCCTTAGGTTAACCATTGCTGTGTTATATCTTTCTTTGAAGTCAATGGGAAGCTACAACAACCTAATCCATGGAGAATAACAAATGACAAAGCCAGGAATGAAGGTATGTGTCACTTCCCACTCTGCTGATTTACTTTGAGCAGCTGAGCTACAGTCTGGGGAATATCCTGCTCAGCTAATATCTACCTTGAGGCCCAGCACAGAATAGAGTTGGTTTTGTCCCTTCCAAGGACAGTCACAGTGGTCACACAGAGAAATCCTGTCTTAAAAAAAACTAAAAAAAAGAAAGAAAAGAAAAAAAGGAAGAAAGAAAATATCAGTGTTTAATCACATTTAAGTTTGAGATACTAAAAGAATGACCCTCATTTACCATGTATTCTAAATTTATAATTTGCTTGAGACTGTACAAGGGATCATTATGCATGTTAAATGTTGTAATGGTCTGTCCTGTGCCTTTAAGAGACAAACCCTACCCATTCCCTCCCCCCTCCACTGCTGAGGCAGGCTGATCTTCCTTCCTGCTTGCAGCTTGAGTCCCTCCCTTTTCATCTCTCTCCCAAAGAGGTAGCTTCTGCCTCTCTCCCTTCTCTCCACTTCTCTCCTTCCCTTCTCTCTGTTTCTCTCTCTCTCCCTCTCTCTTTCTCTACCTCTCTCTGCTCTTTCCACTCTACCTCTCTCTACCCTTTCTCTTTCCTTCTGTAACCCACTAATAAATGTCCAATCTCACTCTGCATGTGTGTCTATCCATCTCAGTCTCTCACCCACCATGCGGCTCTGTACCTAGAACCCACTGTCCCTCATGGCCCTGCTGCCTGCCACCACTCAGAGACCTCTGGCATGGTCTCATGGCCCACATCCCACTGCTGTCACTTGGGGAACTACAGCATTTTATTTAAGTCATAACATTAGTACCATGACTCAGGAGGCTCCCCCACCCCTCTCCTGGGGTTGGAATCCAGAACAGGGTGTTTTTCCACAACAACCATATGTTCCATCTACCTGAACGCTGACCTCTACATAGTCTATCAGCTTAAGTGGTGAGTTTTCCCCTTCTAGCCCCCAACCACAGCATTCACAGCTATAGTTGAGCCCTTTACTGCTTTCCATAGCTAAAAACGTGACCAGACAACCCAGGTTCAGTCCTTCTGCTAGCACTGCACATGTTGTGTGATGTATTTGACTGGGGGCCCAGGATCCCTCAAATTTTCTTTCTCCTTTTTTCATTTCTTTTTCTGGCAGGCCCTGTGCTAAACAGCAAAAGAAAAATATGACCTTCAGTGACCATGGAGGACCCTGAGGAGTAACTCTAGGCGCCAACAAAGTAAATTCTCTGTCATTTTTAAATCATTAACTCAAGTAAAATTTTATCCTTCTCAAAAGATTTCTGATGTAGTCTGACAGCTGAGAGGTTTTGTCAGTTTAAAAGGACAGCCTCGCTAAGCACATTTCTACAACTACAAGTTATTAAATCAATCCCACACTGCCTTCCATAGTCTTAAAAGTACTTTTCATTGTGCAAAAACATCTGTTACAGTCATTCTGACATGAATATGCTACTGTTTATACAATGCATATGTTTAAAACTTATGTTTTCACAAGCCCAAAGAATTTTTGTGAGTTCCACCAAGCTGAATTAAAGGATCCACCTTAAATAGGTCAGATATATTCCTCTCAATTCCCTGGTCCTAATTTTTCCCCCCCAACTTAACTTTGTCCTCTGTTTTGGCAATATCTTAAACAGGTGTAAGAGACAACGGACCTTTCCATACCACAAACACTGGACAGGAGCAAAGAGATCAGCTATGCCAAGATGTGACCAGCACCTAGCTTTTTCAGGTAACTCCCCAAAATGGCACCCACAAATAAGCAGGAAGTAGTCTTGAGAATTTGCCACCCCAATTCCTTTAACTTGTTGTGCCTAACCTTTTTATTATAAAAAAAAAAAAAAGATGGGAATGTAATGGTCTGTCCTGTCCCTTTAAAAGACAATCCCACCCATTCTCTCTCCCATTCACCACTGAGGCAGGCTGATCTTCCTTCCTGCTTGCAGCTTGAGTCCCTTCCTTTCTATCTTTCTCCCAAAGAGGCAGATTCTGCCTTTTTCCTTTCTCCCCACTTCTCCCCTTCCCACCCTCTCTGTTTCTTTCTTTCCACCTCATGGCCTGATGCCTGCCACCACTTGGGGACCTGTGGCATTGTCTCATGGCCCGTTACCTACTGCTGCCACTTGGGTAATTGCAGTGTTTCTGCTGCTGGCCCCTTGGGGACCTGTAGTGTTTTATTTTTATCATTACAGATGTAAATACGATTCTTTTATAGTTTTCATTTGAAAATTAAATAAGAAATAATTATATGTCAAATTGGCAAGGGATGGATTTGTGATGGCTGTTCTTGGTTGTCAACTTGCCTACATTTGGAATTAACTAAAATGCAATTGGCTGGGTATATCTGTGAGGGACATTTTTAAATTAAATTATTTGAAGTGGGAAGACCCACTTCTAATCCAGATCTTTGAGGTAAGAACATCCACTTTTAATTGGCTCTCATCTTCTGCTGGCAGCCTATGTAAAGGGCATGGAAAAAGGAAACACTTTCTCCTTGCCTCCTTGCTCTTCCTAGCAAATGCAAATTCTCTTCCAGGTATACTAAAGACCAGCTGAGACATCCAACCTTGTGTAACAATGACCATGTCAGAGGAGCAGCATGTGGTAATTGAAGTTCAAGGTGTCAGCCTACCAGGAAAAAAAAAAAAAGAAAAAAACTGCTGATGGGTCAATCTTGGACAGTCAAGGCACCTAGACTACAGATCCTCCAGTGGAAGAGTCTTTTGTTTCTGCTGTGCATTTACATGTTTGCTGCTGCAATCTTTCTCTGGTATCTGACATGGTGTGAGTAGATATGGGGAGACCCACACTTCCTGTAATATAGTGTATCTATCTCATAGAGATATACTGATCTATTGGGCATTTTTATCTGTAAGTCAGCATAAAGATGATTCTTCCCTACGCTGTACTCTCTAATTGATGATAATAATAATAATAATGTTAGATTATACAGAGTTTTGATAAATAAAAATAAATACCAAAAAAAGCTACAAAGCCAGAGCATGTTAGTTTTACCTAAGGAATGGCAAAAATTGTAGCTCAAGTTAATGATTAAGAAAAACCATTGAGTCCCAGTAGGCTAGCTGGTTTAAATGCCTTTAACCTTAATGGTGGCAGATGTGTTCACAGGTTTCAGAGTACACCAGAGTTGAAACAAAGCTTTGGAAATAACAAAGTTAGACTAAGTTGCTTTTGTTAAATTGTTTTTAGGGGGAAAACCCAAGAATTCAATCTGAAGTTTTAAAAAGGCACATAGTTAAATATGGAATGTATTAAAGTCAGGGAACAAGAACAAAGCAGACCAGTTACCATTGACTCGTGTACCTTTCTTACTAGAATTGTTTGATGACCAAAGGTGATGAATAAATTTCTATAACCATTTTGCCCTCAATCACCTGATACAGAAAAGCAAAACTATGAGTAGGTATGTAAACTCAAGATTGAAAATATAAATAAAAATCTTTTTCACATAAAAAAGTTTAGGTTTGTGATTCCTTTAAGATTTCTTATAAAATTATCTTTCAAAAGAAGTAATAAAGTAATTGGTCCTTTCTTTGTTACTGCAAAATGCAGCCTTCCAGTAAAAGACCTGACAAGAATAACTTACTTGTCCATATAGTTAATCTATAGCAAGTTGCTTGGGGATAAATATATGTGGGTTCTTGGATAATTTGTTTTTCATCTGTAATAAACAAAATGTATGATCATGTGAGGGATATGAAAAACATGTTGCTTTTTACTTGTAAACATTATTTTAAAAAACAGATTGTATCCACACTGTAATTTTTATATTGCCTGAAATAATTTGCTGAGGTATATAAGCTGTAAGGGAAAAATCAGGTTAGAGTTAGAAAGAGTTAAAATGCATTAGAAGGAAAAGATCAGAAATGAGGGACTTAAAAGGAATTAGAAAAGAAACATCAAGAGGAAAAATACAGTTAAAAAGAAAACATCTGATCGCCAAGGAGGTTGAGCATGACCTTAAGTGTTTGTTGGCCAATTGAACTTCCTCTGTTGAGAATTCTCTTTTCAGTTCAGTGCCCCATTTTTTAATTGGGTTAATTAGCATTTTACAGTCTAGTTTCCTGAGTTCTTTATATATTTTGGAGATCAGACCTTTGTCAGTTGCGGGG
This sequence comes from Alexandromys fortis, assembly GCF_014885135.2. Classification (NCBI taxonomy): domain Eukaryota; kingdom Metazoa; phylum Chordata; class Mammalia; order Rodentia; family Cricetidae; genus Alexandromys; species Alexandromys fortis. The sequence goes on along the minus strand of NW_026068076.1, from coordinate 601,870 downwards.
TTGGTGAAGATCTTCTCCATTTCAGTAGGTTGCCTTTTTATCTTAGTGACAGTGTTCTTTGGTTTACAGAAGCTCAGTTTCAGGAGGTCCCATTTATTCAATGTTGCCCTTAATGTCTGTGCTGCTGGGGTTACACATAGGAAGTGATCTCCTGTGCCCATATGTTGTAGAGTACTTCTCACTTTCTCTTCTATAAGGTTCAGTGTGTTCAGATTGATATTGAGGTCTTTGATCCATTTGGACTTGAGTTTTGTGCATGGTGACAGTTGTGGATCTATTTTCATTTTTCTACAGGTTGACATCCAGTTGTGCCAGCATCATTTATTGAAGATGCATTCTTTCTTCCATCATATACTTTTAACTCCTTCATTGAAAATCAGGTGTTCATAGGATTGAGTGTTAAAATCCAGGTCTTCTATTAGATTCCATTGGTCAACTTCTCTGTTTTTACGTCAATACCAAGCTGTTTTCAATACTGTAGCTCTGTAATAGAGTTTGAATTTTGCATGCAAATGGATGGAAATAGAAAACACTAGCCTGAGTGAGGTAACCCAGACACAAAAAGATGAACATGATGGGATGTACTCACTCATAATTAGTTTCTAGCCATCAATAAAGGACATTGAGCCTATGATTTGTGATCCTAGAGAAGCTAAATAAGAAGGTGAACCCAAAGAAAAATAAATAGTTATCCTCTTGGATAATATAGACAAGATAAAATAGACAAGATTTCCAGGCAAAAATTGGGAACTTGGGGGTGGGGTGGGATGAGGATAAGGGAAAATGGGGAGAGAAATGTGAGAAGGGGAGGGTGGGGGGAGCTTGGGGGAATGGGATGGTTGGGATAAAGGAAGGGTGGATATGGGAGCAAGGAAGTATATATCTTAATTAATGGAGCCATCTTAGGGTTTGCAAGAGACTTAACTCTATAGGGGTTCCCAGGGGTCAAGGGAGATGTCCCCAGTTAGTTCCTTGGGCAGCTGAGGATAGGGAACCTGAAATGGCCCTGTCTTATAGCCACACTGATGAATATCTTGCATATCACCATAGAACCTTCATTTGGTGATGGATGGAGATAGAGACAGAGACCCACATTGGAGCACCAGACTGAGCTCCAAGGTCCAAATGAGGAGCAGAATGAGGGACAACATGAGCATGGAAGTCAGTACCACAAGGGGTGCTCCCACCCACTGAAAGAGTGGGGCCGATCTATTGAAAACTCACTAAGGCCAACTGGAGTGGGGTTGAAAAACCATGGGATAAAACCAGACTCTCTGAACATGGCAGACAATGAGGACTGATGAGAAGCCAAGGCAATGGCACTGGGTTTTGATCCTACTGCATGTACTGGCTTTGTGGGAGCCTAGCCTGTTTGGATGCTCACCTGCCGAGACCTGGATGGAGGGTGGAGAACCTGGGACTTCCCACAGGGCAGGGAACCCTGACTGCTCTTTGGATTGGAGAGGGAGGGGAAGGGGGGAGAGGTGTGGGGAGAGGGAGGAGGGAAATGGGAGGCGGGGAGGAGGCAGAGTTCTTTTAAATAAAAAAAAAGAAAACAGAAATGATAGAAGGAATAGAGAATATAAAGAAGAATAATGAAAAGGTTTGAAGGAAACCACAAGAGAGTGTGTGCGTGTCTTTTTTCCTAACCCCCTTAGCTAGAAAAGTCTAGTATCGGCCAAAGCTGTGGATTCCTTTCGAGCTCTCTGCTTTCTAGAGGCTGGTCCACAGGCAGCCACCCTTACAGATTGAACAACTACTCAATTCTTAGACTTTCTGTTAGTAGACAGCCATTATTGAATTAGCTGAACCACAGCCTATAAGCCAGTATAATAAATTCCATAGAAATATAAAGACTACACACACACACACATATTTGAGCACATATGTATGTGTATACTCTGTAAGTTCTGTTTCTCTAGAACCCTCACTAATATACAACCTTCCATCATAGGCTCCTGAAGGATGTGCTTAGCAAAGTATTTACAGTATGTTTTACTTAATATAATAAAATATTTCAAGGGTTTCATTTGTACTTATAAATAATATAGCTTTTTTTAGTTTTAATATATTTTATATTTCTGTTTCAATGAAATTATATATAAAATATATTGTTTATCTCTTCTCAATATTATGAATAGTATCTTGTATATGACAAGGCACATTTATCCTTTTGAAGGGTATATGTTTTGAACTGTAGTCTGATTATGCAACCCAGGTTAGCACCAAGCTCAAGGCAACCCTCCTGCGTCATTCTCTCAATTTCTGTGGCATTTTTCTTACACAGATGTCAAGATTCTTTCTCTGTTTCCGACATCTAAGAATTTGACAGTTGTTGAAAATTGCTAAAGGTCTCTTTAAGATTCATATATTAAGAGGCCCAAGCTTCATTAATCTTGATGTTAATTTCATTTGTAGATTTGGGAATATGAGTAAATTCTTTTGGAAAGTCTTGGTTCTCTTTACCTCTTTCACTAAAATGACAATGAAGGTTCGTTCCCCCATTTGAAATGCTTTAAATTAAAAACAGTTCTGTGGATATAGATAAATGATACAGTGGTATATGATGTTTAATGCTGCAGGTTCAATTCCTTGCATAACTCACAACCCTACAAGAGAGAAGAGAGATAAAGAAAGAATGAGGAATGAAAAAGAGAAAGAGAGATATGAAATACAGAGCATTTTATATCTCAACTAAAGGTTGAGATATATCCACTTAAAATGTATCCTCTTGATGGGGTCTTGTATCTTTGATTTTCTTTTTTTTTTAATTTTTATTTCTCTGGTTGGATCATTTTTAAATGACTTGTTCTCAAGATTGGCACTTCTTCCTATTGATAAAGTCTGGTCTTCAAGGTTGAAAGCTCACAATCAGGGTCATGAATGATGGTGGATATGTAGGAAACTAGAAGTGGGAGCCTACATGTGACAGATCAGGAAAGACTATTGAGGTTCTGAATATATACCAGCCTTGAAACACAGATCCTCTGTAATCCCCAATATTTTAGGCCTTTGATAGTTTAGAGGACACACTCTTCTGACTGAGGGAAATGTTTCTGATTAGGGGATGTGAACTTGAACCCACAACAGAATGTGCTACTGAAAGGAATTATAATTCGTGTCTTCAGCAGTCTGTCTTCTGTAGTCTATTGGCAACAACTGAAACAATTCCAAGATCTAGGTGTACTAAGAAAACATAATTTTGTTATAAACAGAAGTAAGGTACAGAGCAAATCCCTCTAGAAATTATTGGAATATTCAGAGTGAAACTACTGATAAATCCTCTGTTATTATCCTTTCCATACACTTCATTACAGGTTGAGGGCACAGAATAAGCAAAATTGGCACAAGGAACAAAAAATAAGTCTTAGCAATTAAACTTCAAAAGCAAAATGAATCTTAAATATATATTTTATGAGAGTATATTTTATAATAAAAAGAACAATAACAACATATGTATATCAGAAATCTTTTTTTTCAATACTCAAGAATTTTATTCCTTATCTAACTAACCTGCAGTCTTCTTTGAAGAGATCCTTTGACTTTTTTTTTCTTTTTTTTTTAATTGAGAAAAGTAAAAAAAGGTTTCTGCCTCCTCCCAGCCTCCCATTTCACTCCCCCTCCTCCCACCATTCTCCCCCTACCCCCACTCTTCTCCCCCTCCCTCTCCAGTCCAAAGAGCATTCAGGGTTCCATGCCCTGTGGAACGTCCAAGGTCCTCCCCCCTCCGTTCATGTCTACGAAGGTGAACATCCAAACTGGCTAGGTTTTCACCAAGCCAGAACATGAAGTGGGATCAAAACCCAGTGCCATTGTCCTTGGCTTCTCAGCAGCCCTCATTGTTCATCTTGATCAGAGAGTCCGTTTTTATCCCATGTTTTTTCAGTCACAGTCCAGCTGGCCTTTTTGAGCTCCCAATAGATCAGCACCACTGACTCAGTGGGTGGGTGCACCCCTCGTGGTCCTGACATCCTTGCTCGTGTTCTCCCTCCATCCACTCCTCATTGGGACCTTGGGAGCTCAGTCCAGTGCTCCAGTGTGGGTCTCTGTCTCTATCTCCATCCATCACCAGATGAAGGTTCTATGGTGATATGCAAGATATTCGTCAATATTGCTATAGGATAGGGTCATTTCAGGTTCCCTATCCTCAGCTTCCCAAGGGACTAACTGGGGACATCGCCTTGGGCTCCTGGGAGCCACTCTAGGTTCAAGTCTCTTACCAACCCTAAGGTGGCTCCTTAACTAAGGTATGTGCTTCCCTGCTCCCCTATCCAACCTTCCTTTATTCCAATCATCCTGTTTCCCCAAGTTCCCCCAATCCTCCCCTTCTCACTTTTCTCTCCCCATCCCCCCTTATCCCCATCCCAACCCACCCCTAGATTCCAGTTTTCTCTCTGGCAATTTTGTCTACTTCCCATAGCCAAGATGATAACTATATGATTTTCCTTGGGTTCACCTTCTTATTTAGCTTCTTTAGGTTCACCAGGGATACACTCCATGACCTTTATTCATGGCTAGAAACCAATTATGAGTGAATACATCCTATGTTCATCTTTTTGGGTCTGGGTTACCTTGCTCAGGATAGTGTTTTCTATTTCCATCCATTTGCATGCAAAATTTGAGAAGTCATTGTTTTTTACCACAGCATAGTACTCTAATGTGTATATATTCCAGACTTTCTTCATCCATTCTTCCATTGAAGGGCATCTAGGTTGTTTTTAGGTTCTGGCTATTACAAATAATGCTGCTATGAACATAGTTGAACAAATACTTTTGTCATATGATAGGGCATTTCTTGGATATATTCCCAAGAGTGGTATTGCTGGGTCCAGGGGTAGGTTGATCCCGAATTTCCTGAGAAACCGCCACACTGATTTCCAAAGTGGTTGCACAAGATTGCATTCCCACCAGCAATGGATGAGGGTACCCCTTCCTCCACAGCCTCTCCAGCAAAGGCTATCATCGGTGCTTTTGATTTTAGCCATTCTGACAGGTGTGAGATGATATCTCAAAGTTGTTTTGATTTGCATTTCCCTGATTGCTAATGAGGTTGAGCATGACCTTAGGTGTCTTTTGGCCATTTGAACTTCTTCTTTTGAGAATTCTCTGTTCAGTTCAGTGCCCCATTTTTTAATTGGGTTAATTAGCATTTTAGAGTCTAGTTTCTTGAGTTCTCTATATATTTTGGAGATCAGACCTTTGTCTGTTGCGGGGTTGGTGAAGATCTTCTCCCAGTCAGTAGGTTGCCTTTTTGTCTTAGTGACAGTGTCCTTTGCTTTACAGAAGCTTCTCAGCTTTAGTAGGTCCCATTTATTCAATGTTGTCCTTAGTGTCTGTGCTGCTGGGGTTATACTTAAGAAGCGATCTCCTGTGCCCATCTGTTGTAGGGTACTTCCCACTTTCTCTTCTATCAGGTTCAGTGTGTTCGGACTGATATTGAGGTCTTTGATCCATTTGGACTTGAGTTTTGTGCAAGGTGATAGATATGGGTCTAATTTCAATCTTCTACAGGTTGACATCCAGTTGTGCCAGCACCATTTGTTGAAGATGCTTTCTTTCTTCCATTGTATACTTTTAGCTCCTTTGTCGAAAATGAGGTGTTCATAGGTTTGGGGATTAAATTCCGGGTCTTCTATGCGATTCCATTGGTCGACTTCTCTGTTTTTATGCCAATACCACACTGTTTTCATTACTGTAGCTCTGTGATAGAGTTTGAAGTCAGGGATGGTAATGCCTCCAGAAGATCCTTTATTGTATAGGATTGTTTTGGCTATCCTGGGTTTTTTATTTTTCCATATAAAATTGATTATTGTCCTCTCAAGATCCGTGAAGAATTTTGATGGGACCTTGATGGGAATTGCATTGAATCTATAAATTGCCTTTGGTAGAATTGCCATTTTTACTATGTTGATCCTCCCAATCCAAGAGCAAGGGAGGTCCTTCCATTTTCTGGTATCCTCATCAATTTCTTTCTTCAATGCTTTAAAGTTCTTGTCAAATAGATCTTTCACTTCCTTGGTTAGAGTTACCCCGAGATATTTTATGCTGTTTGTGGCTATTGTGAAAGGTGAAGCTTCTCTGATTTCCCTCTCTGCTTCCATATCCTTTGTGTATAAGAGGGCGACTGATTTTTTGGAGTTGATCTTGTATCCTGCCACATTACTAAAGGTATTTATCAGCTGTAAAAGTTTCTTGGTGGAGTTTTGAGGGTCACTTATGTACACTATCATATCATCTGCAAATAACGAAAGTTTAACTTCTTCCTTTCCAAGTCAAATCCCCTTGATCCCCTTATGTTGTCTTATTGCTATTGCTAGAACTTCAAGCACTATGTTGAAGAGGTATGGCGAGAGTGGGTTTCTGAGTTTAGTGTTCCTGAGTTTAGTGGGATGGCTTTGAGTTTCTCTCCGTTTAATTTGATGTTAGCTGTCGGCTTGCTGTATATAGCTTTTATTATATTTAGGTATGACCCTTGTATCCCTAGTCTCTCCAAGACTTTTATCATAAAGGGATGTTGAATTTTGTCAAATACTTTTTCAGCATCTAATGAAATGATCATATGGTTTTTTTCTTTCAGCTTATTTATATGATGGATTACATTGATAGATTTTCGTATGTTGAACCAGCCCTGCATCTCTGGGATGAAGCCTACTTGATCATAATGGATAATTTTTCTAATGTGTTCTTGGATTCGGTTTGCCAGTATTTTGTTGAGGATTTTTGCGTCGATGTTCATGAGTGAGATTGGCCTGTAATTCTCTTTCTTGGTTGAGTCTTTGTGTGGTTTTGGTATCAGAGTGACTGTAGCTTCATAAAAGGAATTTGGCAATGACTCTTCTGCTTCTATATTGTGAAATACATTAAGGAGTATAGGTATTAGGTCTTCTTGGAAGTTCTGGTAGAATTTCGCATTGAAACCATCAGGTCCTGGGCTTTTTTTGGTAGGGAGGTTTTTGATAACAGCTTCTAGTTCTTCGTGACTAACAGGTCTATTTAGGTTGTTCACCTGGTCCTGGTTTAACTTTGGTATATGGTATTTATCTAAAAACGTGTCCATTTCTTTTACATTTTCCAGTTTTGTGCCATACAGGCCTTTGTAGTAAGATCTAATGATTCTTTGAATTTCCTCTGTGTCTGTGGTTATGTCCCCCTTTTCATTTCTGATCTTATTAATTTGCATATTCACTCTCTGGCGTTTTATTAGTTTGGATAGAGGTTTATCAATCTTGTTGATTTTCTCCAGGAACCAGCTTTTTGTTTCATTGATTCTTTGGATTGTTTTCTGTGTTTCTATTTTGTTGATTTCAGCCCTCAGTTTGATTATTTCCAGTCTTCTACTCCTCCTAGGTGAGTCTGCTTCTTTTTTTTCTAGAGCTTTCAGGTGGGCTGTTAAGTCTCCAATGTGTGCCTTCTCTGTTTTCTTTAAGTGGGCACTTAGTGCTATGAACTTTCCTCTCAGGACTGCTTTCATAGTGTCCCATAAGTTTGAGTAGGTTGTTTCTTTATTTTCATTGAATTCAAGGAAGACTTTAATTTCTTTCTTTATTTCTTCCTTGATCCAGGTGTGGTTCAGTAGTTGACTGTTCAGTTTCCATGAGTTTGTAGGCTTTCTGGGGGTAGGGTTGTTGTTGAATTCTAACTTTAATCCATGGTGATCTGATAAGATACAGGTGGTTACTAATATGTTTTTGTACCTGTGGAAGTTTGCTTTGTTACCGAGTATGTGGTCAATTTTCGAGAAGGTTCCATGAGCTGCAGAGAAGAAGGTATATTCTTTCCGATTTGGGTGGAATATTCTATAGATGTCTGTCAAGTCCAATTGATTCATTACCTCCATTAATTCTCTTAGTTCTCTGTTAGGTTTCTGTCTGATTGACCTGTCCATTGGTGAGAGAGGAGTGTTGAAGTCTCCCACTATTAGTGTGTGCGGTTTGATGGCTGCCTTGAGTTTTAGTAATGTTTCTTTTACGTACGTGGGTGCTTTTATATTAGGGACGTAGATATTCAGGATTGAGACTTCCTCCTGATGAATTGTTCCTGTTATGAGTATAAATGTCCCTCTCCGTCTCTTCTGATTGATTTAAGTTTGAAGTCAAGTTTGTTAGAAATTAGTATGGCCACACCTGCTTGTTTCTTAGGTCCATTTGCTTGATAAGCTTTTAGACAGCCCTTTACTCTGAGTAGGTACCTGTCTTTGTGTTTGAAGTGTGTTTCTTGGAAACAGAAACATATGTTGGATCCTGTTTTTGTATCCAATCTCTTAGCCTGTGCCTTTTTATAGGTGAGTTCAGCCCATTGGCATTAAGTGATATTAATGACCAGGGCTTGTTAACTCCGGTCACTTTTTTAGTAGTAGAGTTCGGGTGCATCCCTTCTTTGAGTTGTGCTGGTGAAGGGTCTCTAGATGTCTGAGTTATTGTGGTCATTGTTGGACACCTTGGTTAGTGATTTTCCTTCTATTACTTTCTGTAAGGCTGGATTTGTGGCTACGTATTGTTTAATTTTTTTCATCATGGAAAATATTGTTTTCTCCATTTATGGTGAATGAAAGCTTGGCTGGGTATAGTAGTCTGGGCTTGCATCCATGGTCTCTTAGTTTTTGCAGTACATCTATCCAGGACCTTCTGGCTTTCATGGTTTCCATAGAGAAGTCAGTTGTAAACCTGATAGGTTTATCTTTGCAAGTAACTTGGCCTTTTTCCTTTGTGGCTCTTAATATTCTTTCTTTATTCTCTATGCTTTGTGTTTTGATTATTATATGGCGAGGGGATTTTTTTTTTTTTGACCCAGCCTATTCGGTGTTCTGTATGCTTCTTGAACCTTCACAGGTACACCTTTCTTTAGGTTGGGAAAGTTTTCTTCTATAATTTTATTAAATATATTTTCTGGACCGTTGAACTGCATTTCTTCTCCTTCTTCTACTCCAATTATTCTTAGGTTTGGTCTTTTTTATTGTTTCCCATATTTCCTGAATGTTTTGTGGTGATAATTTGTTGGTTTTGCTGTTTTCTTTGATCAGTGTGTTTATTTTCTCTATGGTATCTTCAGTGTCTGATATTCTTTCTTCTATCTCTTGTATTCTGTTGGTAGTACTTGTCTCTGTAGTTCCTGTTCATTTCCCAATTTTTCCATCTCCAACCTTCCCTCAGTTTGTGTTTTCTTCATTACTTCCATTTCATTCTTCAGGTCTTGAACTGTTTCCCTTACCTGTTTGATTGCTTTTTCTTGTTTCTCTTGGTTTTCTTGGGTATCTTTGAGCGATTTATTCTTTTCCTCTACCTTTTTGTTTGTTATCTCTAATTGTTTATGGCAGTTTTTCACCTCCTGTTTAAGGTCTTCTATTATTTTCATATAATTCACTTTTGAGTCGATTTCTTCTAATTCTTCTGGAGTAGGGTGTACAATTCTTCTTATTTCGGGATCCCTTGATTCTGGTGAAGTCATGTTGCCTTTCAAGTTGTTGGAGGAAGTCTTGCATTGGCGCCTTCCCATCTCCTCCTTCAAATGGAGCCAGGAGAGGCCTGGTGTCTTGGTCCATTCTTTGCTGTGACTGAGTCTCTGGGTGTATCTCTTCAGTGTAGAATCAGGGACCATCCCGTCGAGCTGGAACTCCTCAGCACCCAAACATGGACGACCCAATGATGTCTCTCCTGGTGCCCGGATTGGATCTCTTTGCTGCTTGGGTGGCTCGCAAACAAAGGGCCTACCTTGCTTGCTGCAGGCAGGCTATTGAGACAAAGGAGCTACCACCCTCCCGTTTTGGATTTGGTCCCAGTGCCGGGACAGGCTGGGCTGCGAGATGTTATGTGGTCAAAGAAGGGAGGGAGTCAGGCGGAGGGGGGGAGGGTTGTGGATGCAATTTGGGTGGGATAGGAAGAGAGAGGAGGTATTGGGCAGTGTAGCCCCTGCAGGATGACCAGGAAGTGTAGCAGGGATGAGGAATGTCTGAGTTCCCTGTTCTGGGCTGCTGCTGTGGTCAGAAACTCACTCACCCCAATGATGTCTTTCCTGGTGCCCTGATTGGATCTCCTTGCTGCTTGGGTGGCTAGTAAACAAAGGGCCAACCTTACTTGCTGCAGGCAGGCTATTGAGACAAAGGAGCTACCACCCTCCTGATTCAGATTCGGTCCCAGCGCCCGAACAGGCTGAGCTGGGAGATGTTATGTGGTCAAAGAGGGGAGGGCTATATCAGAAATCTTAAAAACTATTTCAAGATGTTTAATTTTGTTTTTAGTGAGAAACACATTAATATTTATTCTTTTCCTTTGTTTGAATATTTTCTTGTAGGTGTTCCTCTGGATGAAACATGATCCTTGAATGAGTTGTACATGTGGGAAAAAGGAAGTAAAATAATAAATAATAAAGGTTGTTCAGGCATACTGTATATTAATCACTTAAAGCAAATCAAATTATTCAATTAGAATTTTTCATATTCAAAATTAAAATGCAGTTTCTATAACCTATGGAGTATTTTGCAAAAGAATATTCTTATTGTGTACCCTTTCATTGTTTTTCAAATACATTATAGAAGAAAAATAAGTTGTTGTAGAAAAGAAAGTAATTAACCAATAAATTACCCATACTGGCACTTATACCCTGACAAGTACAACTCACTCAATGAGGAAAGCAATTTGCTTTTGCACAAACTAGATAGACATTAACAATCCCAACTGATTACACATTCAAATATACTTCCAAATGACTGCATGAGAAGGTGATGTTAGCATCCCTCCAAACAAGTCATTTCGTATAGGCAGCTGCAGTCACTTCCTCAGGACTGTCTGCCTTCCAGCTTTCCTCTGCAACCTGAGCCTGAAACAAAAGGACAAGATCAATTTTAGTATTTGTTATTTGCCTTCCCCTGGAAGAACTGGAACTTTTTATGTGGTAAACATTTGTTCTTTGCAGTGTGCCTGTAAGAAGCATTTATACTGCAAGCATCTTACTGCTGAGCAGATGGATGTGCAGTGGGGAGTGTTGTACTCAAGTCAAAGGGGAGTGGCCTGAAGTTAGTATGTGAGTGTGTGTATGTGTGTGTGTTTGTGTGTCCCTCACTGTGTTCACTGGCCTTTAGACTTTGGAACAGTTCTTCTCCCTCACATCTGGGCTAGGTTTCTCTTTTTGATGTAGGAGACAGATCCTTTTACTCTAAGAGCTGTGAGGCTGAGGTAGCAGTCCCTTCCCCAAGGTACTACTCAGGTAAGGTAATGCCAGTCACTTCTGGTGATGAACTCAGTATTGTCATGTGATCCATCCTCACTTAAGACTTTCTCCATTCTCGTCACCATCATGACACTTTCCTCCTTCTCTACCTAGTACTACTTTGGAACTTTTCTTAAAAAAGTTGTTCCTACAGGACTCCCATTAGGCTGGAGATTTATGCAGCTTTCCAGGACAGCCAGGGAAACCTTTTCATATTGAACCACTTCTAATTTGGACCTACTTTTGTGGAAATGGGGGAGGGGTATCATCTGCTGGATTTTCAGCATACTTGTATATAAGAAAATGCTAAGATTTAGAAAAAAGTACAAAACCAAATGCTATCCTAAAGGTTCATATTCCTAATTAAATAATCACAAGTGAATGCCTTCAAAAGGTAAAACTTACCTAGAATAAAAGCCTGGTGAAACCCCATTACTATACTACTTAAGCTTGAGGCTAATTTGATAAACAATGACAAAAACACAAAGCAGGAAGATTTTTAGGTTAGCAATCCTAGTAGCTGCCCAGAGAAGGAAGATAGTAAGGAAGTTAAGTTGTTTGCATTAAACCTGTCTGGAGGTGAGCAGCAGGAAGGCGGGCAGCCATACAAGCTGGGGAGGAACATTCTAGGGAAGGAAGACTAGAGTATGAGCTGGGGCTAGGGGTGACAATTCAGATCACAGCCAGGATCAGAAAGAGAGAGAAAAGGAAAAAGTGTGCCTTTGATTCTGAAAGGTGGGCAGACAGACCCAGAGGATCCTTGGGTAGCTTGTAGGACTTCCTGGTTTAGGATTTTAATCTGCATGCTGAGACAATGGAGATGTTCTATCAGGAACTCACCAAGGCCAGCTGGCCTGGGTCTGAAAAAACATGGGATAAAACCTGACTAGCTGAACATAGTGAACAATAAGGACTACTGAGAACTCAAGAACAATGGCAATGGGTTTTTGATCCTACTGCACGAACTGGCTTTGTGGGAGCCTAGGCAGTTTGGATGCTCACCTTACTAGACCTGGATGGAGGTGGGTGGTCCTTGGACTTCCCACAGGGCAGGGAAACTTGATTGCTCTTTGGGCTAACGAGGGAGGGGGACTTTTCTTTTCTTTCTTTTTTTTTTTTTTTAAGATTTGTCTGCATGTATACCTGCAGGCCAGAAGAGGGTGCCAGATCTCATTACAGATGGTCGTGAGGCACCATGTGGTTGCTTGGAATTGAACTCAGGACCTCTGAAAGTGCAGCCAGTGCTCCTAACTGCTGAGCCATTTCTCCAGCCCGAGTTGGAAATTTTTAAGAAATTACTTTAATACTGACTTAAACACAATGGTTAAAAAAAGAAAGGTTTTCTTGGTCTGTGGACTGTAGTGTAGTTATCCTTTAATATATATATATATATATATATATATATATATAGCTAATATCGACTTATGAATGAGTACATACATTTTGTTTGTCTTTCTGGGTCTGGGTTACCTCAGTCAGGATGATTTTTTTTCTAGTTTTTTTCCCATTTGCCTGGAAATTTCATGATGTTACTGTTTTTAACAGCTGAGTAATATTCCATTGTATAAATATACCACATCTTATTGATCTATTCCATTGTTGAGGAGCATCTAGATTATTTCCAGGTTATGGCTCTTACAAATAAGGCTGCTATGAGCATAGTTGAGAAAGTGTCTTTGTGATATGATTGAGCATCTGTTAGGTATATGCCCAAAAATTGTATACCTGGATCCTGTAGTAGATTTATTCTGAATTTTCTGAGACTTAGCCCCCCATGCTGACTTCAAAAGTGACTGTATAAGTTTGCTCTCTCACCAGCAATGGAAGAGTGTTTCCTTGTTCCACATCCTTGCCAACATGGACTGTCACTTGTGTTTTGATCTTAGCCATTCTGTCAGGTATAATATAAAATCTGAATCATTCTGATTTGCATTTCCCTGATGGAGAAAGATTTGCCAGCCATTTGAGATTTCTCTGATGAGAATTCTGTTTAAATATCTACCCCATTCTTAACTGGATTGTTTGATTTATTGATGTCTAGCTTCTTGAACCCTTCATATATTTTAAAATCATACTTCCGTCAGATGTGGGATTGATGAAGAATTTTTACCATTCTGTAGGCTGATGTTTGTCCTATTGATGGTTTTCTTTTCCTTGCAGAAGTTTTTTGGTTTCATGGGGTTCTATTTATTAACTCTGATCTTAATGTCTACATTATTGGTATCCTGTTAAGGAAGTTGTCTCCTATGCTAATACCTTCATGGCTATTTTTCACATTCTTTTCATTCATGATAAGTCTTTCTGAACTTATGTAGAGGTCTTTTATCTACTTGGATTTTTGTTTTGTAGAGGATGATAGATATATTTGCATTCTTCTACACTCCAGCATCCAGCTACACCAGTCTCATTCATTGAAGATGCTTTTTTTTCCATTGTATAATTTTGGCTTTGTTTACTTTGTTAAATTTTAGTTGTTTTGATAAGCTGATTCATAAAAGGAGCTGTGATATTCTCTAATGGTGTACTATGAAAGAAACATACAAAGTTAAATTGCCTTTGGACTGTATTTTATGATTTAAAATTTTATTTTAATACTAAAAGAGCTATAATTCAAAAATTGTAATTTTTTAATGTTAAACCTAACATGGATAAAAATGGAATTAGTAATCTTATAAAAACTAATAACTTTTTGTATTCTAGTAAAGAGAATTAAGACATTCAAGGTAATAGTCACCTTATAACTGATCGGATTGTTGTGTTCAGAACTTCAATTATAGTCATGCTAAGTACTAATGCTATTTATTCACTGAAATAATATTTATTTGGCTTCTTGGATATATTTCATGGGTAAACCTAAGCAAAAACTAAAAAACAGTAAAGTTTACTTAAAATTAGACATAAAGAATAGATGACCTTTAAAATTCTTCAAAGACCTGCTGTATATAGCATTTGAATGTTTAATGGAAAAAGCTTCCCATGATAGACAGAAATGTCAGCTCCTGATACAACCCTGACATCTCCAAAGAAAAATGGGAATACTGACTGGATTGTGGTCACTCACACTAACCACTGAGAAAAACTGACCCATCTTTCACCTGCCACCAGGACTCTGCCCAAACTGTGGAAACTTTGGGTTGCTTTCCCTATTCTGCCTTTCCAAGGCAGGTAAATGTAATTTGATGCCATATTCTGAGCCTGAATCTTGGCTATGGACCTAACCAATACTCATGGTCCTGGCCAGTGTTTAATAAACCTTGCTTCACATTTGGCACGAAAATTTTGGTAGGGACCTTATTCTCATCCATTAGGCATTCACTGTGAACCCACAAGCCGAGTCAGTCAGAGAAGCAAGTAGGCCAGAAGCAGGTAGGCTTCCCTCAAATCTTTATTCTCCCTCCTCCCCTTTAAATTCAATCCCCCAGTCTCCTTCACAGCTCTGTAACAGACTATCAGCTTTGGATAATTTTAGTATCCCTTCTTGATTCTAACTCATTCTCATGAGTATCAGCTCATAGTACCTAGAAAGATATTCTACCCAGAAACTCCAGTGGCTAAACCAAATCTCAGAAGAAGGTAACCTGCAGTCACCACACCCTCCAAAGAAGAAATGAAGTCAACAAAAACCAAGGAATAAAACATTCACCTAAAGAAAGCAAGACCGGATATCTGCACCAAGAATTAAATTTATATATTCCAAACCCAGATGCCTAGATGCCAGCCCAGAAACACAATAAGTAACAGCCATGATGGTAAGCTGAGCAATATTTGTAAAGTAGCTCCTGAAGTTTAGACATAGCTGAAGCGCAGCACAAGGACTCCTTTATGAATATGCTAGAGGTCTGTGAAGAAGGCATAAATTAAATCCCTTAAAGAAATATAGGAAAGCACAAACAACATTACAAGGAAATTTATGAAACCGTTTAAGACCTGAAAGTGAGTCCTTGTTTAGGTGCTGAGGAGCCCCATCTGGACGGGTGAGTGTGTGCTATCCAGGGGTGCATTGTCCCCGAAGAGAGCACAAACCCCCCTCCCCCAGCTCCTGCTGCAGGGCTGTCTTTCTTACACAAGAACTAGCCCCCCAGCTGCCCCCCCCCAAGCCTACCCTGCTGTCTGCTAGGTCCTTTGCTCAAGAACAATTCTCTGCTCCTACACTAAGACTACCCACCCAGAGCTGTGAGTGCCTGCATACCAGAAAGGCCTCAAGGTCCCCTGCAAGGGAGCCCTGGCACATTTAGCTTGTGCTTGCAGGGTCTCCTGTGCTCCAATGGACCCCACCCTGCCTGCCAAGTTCTTCCTTGTGTCCCCGGCTCATTGGGCTGCCAGGCGTCCTTGTTTCGGTGCTAAGGAGTTAGGAGTTCCATCTGCACGGGAACGGTTCCTGCTTCTACACTGAGAAGATACATCCAGAGAGTCAGTCACAGCAAAGACTGGACCAAGACACCAGGCCTCTCCTGGCTCCATTTGAAGGAAGAGATGGGAAGGTGCCAATGCAAGAATTCCTCTAATAACCTGAAAGGCAACATGATATCACCAGAATCCAGGGATCCCGAAATAAGAAGAATTGTACACCCTACTCCAGAAGAATTAGAAGAAATCGACTCAAAAGTGAACTATATGAAAATAATGGAGGACCTTAAACAGAAGGTGAAAAACTGCCATAAACAATTAGAGATAACGAACAAAAAGGTAGAGGAAATGAATAAATCGCTCAAAGATACCCAAGAAAACCAAGAGAAACAAGAAAAAGCAATCAAACAGGTAAGGGAAGCGGTTCAAGACTTGAAGAATGAAAT
>NW_026068076.1:572497-583776 GCF_014885135.2 Alexandromys fortis | reverse complement strand
CAGGATCCAACATTCTGCTGTTTACAAGAAACACACCTCAAACACAGAGACAGGCACCTACTCAGAGTAAAGGGCTGGGAAAAGGCTTATCAAGCAAATGGACCTAAGAAACAAGCAGGTGTGGCCATACTAATTTCTAACAAACTTGACTTCAAACTTAAATCAATCAGAAGAGATGGAGAGGGACATTTTATACTCATAACAGGATCAATTCATCAAGAGGAAGTCTCAATCCTGAATATCTACGCCCCTAATATAAAAGCACCCACATACGTAAAAGAAACATTACTAAAACTCAAGGCAGCCATCAAACCGCACACACTAATAGTGGGAGACTTCAACACTCCTCTCTCACCAATGGACAGGTCAATCAGACAGAAACCTAACAGAGAACTAAGAGAATTAATGGAGGTAATGAATCAATTGGACTTGACAGACATCTATAGAATATTCCACCCAAATCGGAAAGAATATACCTTCTTCTCTGCAGCTCATGGAACCTTCTCGAAAATTGACCACATACTCGGTAACAAAGCAAACTTCCACAGGTACAAAAACATATTAGTAACCACCTGTATCTTATCAGATCACCATGGATTAAAGTTAGAATTCAACAACAACCCTACCCCCAGAAAGCCTACAAACTCATGGAAACTGAACAGTCAACTACTGAACCACACCTGGATCAAGGAAGAAATAAAGAAAGAAATTAAAGTCTTTCTTGAATTCAATGAAAATAAAGACTCAACATACTCAAACCTATGGGACACTATGAAAGCAGCGCTAAGAGGAAAGTTCATAGCACTAAGTGCCCACTTAAAGAAAACAGAGAAATCACACATTGGAGACCTAACAGCCCACCTGAAAGCTCTAGAAAAAAAAAAAGAAGCAGACTCACCTAGGAGGAGTAGAAGACTGGAAATAATCAAACTAAGGGCTGAAATCAATAAAATAGAAACACAGAAAACAATCCAAAGAATCAATGAAACAAAAAGCTGGTTCTTGGAGAAAATCACAAGATTGATAAACCCCTATACAAACTAATCAAACGTAGGAGACGCAAATTAACATGATCAGAAATGAAAAGGAAGACATAACTACAGACAGAGGTAATTCAGAAAATCATTAGATCTTACTACAAAAGCCTGTATGATCCTAGAGAAGCTAAATAAGAAGGTGAACCCAAAGAAAAACATAAGTCATCCTCCTGGATATGGGAAGTAGACAAGATTACTGAACAAAAACTGGGAACTTGGGGGTGAGGTGGCATGGGGCTAAGGGGAATTGGGGTGAGAAATGTGAGAAGGGGAGGATTGGGGGAGCTTGGGGGAATGGAATGGTTGGGATAGGGATGGTTGGGATAAAGGAAGGGTGGACATGGGAGCAGAGAAATATATATCCTAATTAAGGGAGCCACCTTAGGGTTGGCAAGAGACTTGACTCTGGAGGGGCTTGCAGGTATCCAGGGAGATGTCCACAGATAGTACCTTGGGCAACTGAGGAGAGGGAACCAAAATGACCCTATCCTATAGGCATACTGAAGAATATCTTGCATATCACCTTAGAACCTTCATCTGGCGATGGATCAAGATAGAGACAGAGACCCAAATAGGAGCACTGGACTGAGCTCTTAAGATCCAAATGAGGAGCAGAAGGAGGGAGAACATGAGCAAGGAAGTCAGGACCACAAGGGGTGCACCCACCCACTGTGACAGTGGAACTGATCTAATGGGAGCTCACCAAGGCCAGCGGGAATAGGACTGAATAAGCATGGGATGAAACTGAACTTTCTGAACATGGCGGTCAATGAAGGCTGATGAGAAGCCAATGACAGTGGCACTAGATTTCAATCCTAATACATGAACTGGCTTTGTGAGAGCCTAGCCTGTTTGGATGCTCACCCTCCTGGACCTGGATAGAAGTGGGAAGACCTTGGACTTCCCGCAGGGCAGGGAATCTGGACTGCTCTTTGTTGTAATATGAGCAGTGGCGGGGCTGCGTCCCCGGCACCTGGCTGCACGCATGGCTGGCTTTTGTCCCGAAATAATTACACAGAAACTGTATTCTTTTAAACACTGCTTGGCCCATTAGCTCTACCCCTTACTGGCTAATTCTGATATCCCGATCAACCCATTTCTAACAAACTCTGTAGCACCGGTCTTACCGGGTAAGATTCAGCATGTCTGACCTTGTGGCTTGCTTCATCTCGTGCATCTGCCCCTGAGAGCTGAGCTATGGCATCTGTCTGAGGCATCTACCTCACTTCCTCTTCCTCCCAGCATTCTGTTCTGTTTACTCCTCCCACCTGTGTTTTAACCTATGAGGCCAAGCAGTTTCTTTATTACTTAACCAATGACCTTCCTCCATCATTTCCCCCTTTTCTGTTTAAACAAAAAGGAAAGGCTTTAACTTTAACATAGTAAGATTACATATAAAAAAAGATTATCAAGCAAGAATTACAATTACAGTATTTATATCTATTTTATCCTTTATCATAACTAAGGAAAACTATAAATATCCATTTTTCAACTCCATCAAAGACTCCAGAAGGATATAATATTACCTAAGGAAACAAGAAATCCAAAGCTCTAGAAATGACAGAGACATCTCGCTGCCTGTACATTCACCCAAAGTTCCTCTGTACCAATGGGGCACCAATCTTCAGCCTTCAGGCCCATAGTATCCAGCAGACATTTCCATGAAGCAGGAAATTTCAAAGATGGTTTAGTCACTTTCTGCTGTGTCCTGCAGAATGTCTCATAGACTCTTTCATAGATCAGGAACCCCGAAAGATAATCTCACCTTTAGACAAGTTCAGCAGTCCTCTCTCTGCGGGTTCTTTGTGTCCAGTTTATGCAACAGTCCAGACAAGAGGAGTTTCTTGCCCAAATGGCTATCAAACTCCATAAGGATCCTCTTCGATGCCCATCTTCCTCCTGAAGTAGATTGGTGCTGTCAGGAGTAGATGTGTCTCATTGTCATGAAAAGTCCTAAGTTATTAAAACATTTAAAATGCCATGTTCTATAATCTTTGAAAGATATGAAGAATGCCTATCTAAAATATATCTATGTACATCTAGAAAATCTTAACTAACATGACTACAAACTTGACTATTATGATTATCTATTAACAACCTATATACATTACATATTTACATAAACTACACAATCACAATATCTTAATCAATATCAGAAATACATATAACAAAATTGACCTTAAATCTCTATCAATAAAGCAAAATCCATATTAATGCAAATTATTCATATCTATATCATATCCCCCTTTAAATGTAAAAGAACATTTATAAACAATATTTTGGGAATATGGGCACAGTTTTTTCTCTCCAAACTGCTTCCTGTTGAATGGGGGCATCTTTAATTAGGTCTTTCATGGTATAACCTGTGTGCTAGTTTCATCTCAGTTGGCAATTGAGTGAAGCAATTTTCTGAAGGTGTTCACAGCAACCCTCCAGAAGGGCGTAGTCCATCATACCATATTGGGATAGAAGCAATCCACAGACTCTCACCCTCTGTGAAAACAAAATAAGAAACTTCTTTTCCCAAAGCATCATGTCCTTAGATCCAAATTTCAAAGTCAAGGCATTTTCAAAACATCTATGTTGGATTAGTTCAGCAGCATTTATAAACAAATATCTTTTAGCTGCTGTTGCTCTTTTCTCAGCATTCAAACAATTCAAACAGAGCATAATAGCATCAAATTTGATCAAATAGTATCAAATTCTCTGTGTGTTTTCCATCTTTGTGCGTTTTATTTTAACCTCTATTTTGTTTATTTTTATCTTTTGCTTTTTGAGACAGGTTCTCTCTATCTTTGACCTAGAATAACTCTGTAGACCAGGCTGTCCTTGAACACTCAAAGATCCGCCTGTCTCTGCCTCTCAGGTGTTGGGATTAAAGGCGTGTGCTACCACACCTAGCAGTCACAGAGGTCAATCTCCCTTCGCCTCCCAAGTGTTGGAATTAAAGGTATATCCTACCACACCCAGCTACTCTCTTCCTTTTTTTTTTACTTTAAGAACTTTAACTTTTAGTCTGCATATATTTTCAACACACTGTAAATCATTTAGAAATTTTCTTTGTCTTTGAATCTCTTTACTGTATTATCTCTCTTTTTCTGACCACATGAGTCTTTAATGTACCAAGCAATATCAGTAAGACTAAAGCTGTGGCTTTGACAGCTGGATCCAGCCCATTCCTTAGCTTTCTGCCATTCTAACCTTTTGGCTGAGGTACTGGCCAGAGCTGCATTTAGTGCCACAAGTCTACAGTGTTTCAAGGTCCCTGCCAGCATTATATCCACAGACAACACTCAAGTCCTCTCTCTGTAGTCGTCCCTCCTGCCTCAGTCAGAGTTTGCCCTGGCAGGATGGCCCAGAAAGCCGGCATTTTAAAACAACACAGGTTTTTTACTGCTACTGCTGAAAACAAACAAGCATTCAGTCGACTTTTATCAACACCATTTAAATGTTTCGTGGCAGGACCTCTTAAGAGCTGCAGGGTTTTGCAGCTGAAGCTGAGTCAGGAAGCCTCTCTTAGATGAGAGCGCTTGCTTGCCTCTAGCAAGGAGAGCAGACCTGAGAAATTGTTGCTACCAAGAAAACATGCTTTACTCTTTCCAAACTTTCTTAGGCTTTCAGTGGATTCAGTTGTCCACACGTCTGGGCGCCATTCTGTAGTAATAGGAGCGGGGGGGGGGGGGGGGGGGGGGGGGGGGGGGGGGGGGGGGGGGGGCTGTGTTCCTGCCGCCCCAGCTCCTGGTTGCCTGGCTAGCTTTAAACCCAGTTTTATCCCTGCACTGTTGATCTTAGGTTCCATTAGAAAGCAGACTGAAATAGCCAGGGGAAAGAAGCAAGTCAGCAGCACCCACCTGCCATGGCCTCTCTCTGCCTCCACATTCCTTCTTGAGTTACTCTCTTGACTTCCTTCAATGATGGTAAGTGCTATGAAAGTGTTAGATGAATAAACCTTTTCCTACCCTTACATTTTGGTCATGGTGTTTAATCACAGCAATAGAAACCCTAGCTAAGATAGTAAACAAATATTAAAATAGTAATCATACATTTGGTGTGAATTTTAATTGGTTTTACTAATAAAAACTCACAGTCAGATATTAGGGAATGAAGGCTAAAAGATCAAAGGAGCAGAGCAGTCAGTCACAATTTCAGTATTCACTGGAATACTCTTCAGATACTATCCTATGTTTCTGTTATTTTCTCATGCATCTTCATTCTCTTTACTTATTTTTCTAATCCCCAAATCCCTACCCTGGTAAGTGGTATCGTTCTTGAAGATGGTCTCCAATAACAAGTGATTTATAATCTGAGACCAGCAAATCTAAAGAAGGCAAAGAAAGAAATCACATGTCACAGCAATACAATAATAGAAATCAGCAATCATTGGGCAGTGATCACTCTCAAATCATGGATGTTGAGGATAGACAGCATCTGTGACAAATGAGCATTTAGGGGTTCTAATCCCACCTAATCATTCAGAGGAGTTATTAGCGTGGCAAGAAATCTTACTTCTCTTCTTTGTGTCACCATTTATCACTATCATTCAGAGTATGAACTGCAGGATGATAATTTGAATTTGTGAGGAAAGATTCATAAATTGATAATCTCTGAAATTATATTTCTTTATTTGCTTCATATTAATATTATGTATGTAAATACCCAAACATCATTACTTTAAATATCATGCTCTGCTCATATGGTTATAAAAAGTAATTTGATGACTTTCTGAGACATTACACACAGTGGTCTAAGCATGTTCATCAAATTTAAGAGAATTGTGCTATTTTTGCTATTTTAAAACAAATTCAGTAGTGGAGATGGAACACATTCATCTGTGAAATTACTTATGCTGTCATACAGGTAGCCTGTAAGGAGATAAAAGTAAAGGATAAAGATCATTATCTAGATTACTAAGGTTAGAATTGCACTTCAGCATAAATTATTCAACCCCAAAATTCTCTAAATCAATTTAAGCACATGGATAATTTATAAACCCTCCATTGTTCTCAGAATGATTTAAAAAAACATTAGAAATATTTTGGAAATCATTTTAAGATCTAGGTGAAGTATTTGTAAATAAATAAATGTGGATATCTAGATAGATTTCTTTTGAGTTAATCATATATCTTATAATTAAAAACATGGAACTTCAACAAAGAAATAGAAGTGCTTTTTAACTGAATGGCTAATGAATAAAGAACACACATTTTTCTTCATCTGAAAAGAAGATGATGGAATCAGATGTAATATAGGTGACACAAAGCTAGGATTTGCTTGAGTGGGAAATTCCTTTACTCATCCTACAGTTGTTATCACCAGCTTTCTACGGAGATTTGACTCACTGGCTCAACATCACCTACCGTTAAAATTTTGTTAGATTGATTTTCACTGTGTAGGAAAAATATACTCTATACCACCAAAGCTACTATATAAGGCCTTCAGTAATACAAAAAACTTACTTCACATATTATTTTTTGAAATACCAAGCAATTTTTCTCAGAATGCTGATAACTCTTAGAAAAGATTTGTCTTTTAATTCTTCTACCAAAGAGTCCAAAATAATCATTTTATATTCTATCGGTTGCACAAGATTCTTTGTGGAAACAAAAATTATTGCTAGCTATGGGCAAGGCCTTAATTGACATAATTCTGAAAATTTTGATCATGTACTCACTAATAGGCCAATTTTTTAGAGAAATATGACAGAAATAAAAGTATTTAGAATGCAATAGTAAGATTTCTTGTTTAGGTTTTAGTTCACTTCAGTTTGTTTCATCTCTCAAATAGTAAGTGTTTCTGAGTTTGTAATTATTTCCCAGGTGGTCCTACCAACAGTATGTACCTTCCATTGTATATTCCTTTAATGAGCAATGCGTAACAGCTAAACCAAACTGATTTGAGTTAATTTGAGTGAATGAAGTTATTTTTAACATATTTATACCAAAATGTTTTAAAATCTTCTAAGATTTAGCCATTATTTCTAGTTTACTTCAAGCTGTTGCTGAAGCTAAGATTTATTTCTAGTCAATTTCAATTTCAAAGATGTTTTCTATTTTTGCCAGTTGGACTTAGGTGACATCCAGGTGTGGTGATATCTCACCACTCACGAGGCAGCATCAGGTAAATCTCTTGGGAGTTTTAGCATGACTTGATTTGAATAGTGAGTTCCAGGCCAGTCAGGGTTACTTAGTAAGTCTATCTTTAAAAAAGACATAGGTGATATTAAGTAATATTACCCCTAGTTACTTAACATCTTACTATTCACACAGTCATAAAGAGTATACACATACAAACGCATACACATGAGTCTGTATGAATGCACAAGTGTTTTGTGTATGCATATTCCATGTGTTATCATATTATAATCAATTATATGTCTCTATAGATGAACTTTATAAGTTTTATTTAAATTCACCTCTTCTCTCTAATACTAAAATTTTGTGGAGTTTTAATTAAAACCAACAATAAAATAAATAGAAAATAGGTACCATTATAGAGAAATAAAATAAATTGGAAATAATGCTTGGATAAAATTGTTGAGCTATACAAAAGACCTACCACTAGTTTGTATTCAAAGTACTTTGACTTTATGAAAAATTAAATACAAAAAAGTTTACGTTTTTCATGACATTGCACACAGATAATTATAGCGTTCCATTGGCATAATGACTTAAACTTATGTGAATTTATAGAGTTTTATTTTAGTGTAAGAATTAGTATATTTTATTTTATCAATATTTGTACAGACACCTATTGTAGGAGACTGCTTGTTTTTTCCCAGCTGCTCAGCCACAAAATAACCACACAGCAACTGTATTAATTAAATTACTACTGGCCTATTATGTCTATCTTCTTATTTGCTGGCTCTTATACCTTAATTTAACCCATTTCTATTAATCTGTGTATTTCCACATGGCTGTGGCTGTGGCTTACTGGCAAGGTTCCTTCCAGCATGTCTCTGGTGGGGCTACATGGCTTATCACTGACTCTGCCTTCTTTCTCCCAGTATTCAGTTCAGTCTAATCCACCTATCACAGGCCAAAACATCTTTTTTTTATTCATTAACCAATAAAAGCAAAACATATACAGAAGAACTTCCCATATATACCTATATAATCATGTGTTGTAAATTTAAAGTTGAATACTTCAGAGATCTTTACTTATCTGAATGCCAGCTTCCCCGGTTTATCCTTACATTAACAATAGTAAATGTAGATAACCATTTACTATTTTATTACTAGATCTGCTTTTTACATTCTGAGGACTGTGTCTCTATAGCAATGGTAGATATTCAGCTGTTATAAATTGTCACTGGCCTTTCTAACTGCAAGGGAGGGTCATGTGTGGGAGTTCCCTCTATGTGCTCTGATTATTATAAATGAATAATAAAGAAACTGTCTTGGCCTGTTCATAGGTCAAAACTTAGGTAGACTGGGAAGACAGAACTGAATGCTGGGAGGAATAAGAGCAGAGTCGAAGAGATGCAATGGAGCTGCCAGAGTCAGACATACTGAATCTTTGCCAGTAAGCCACTGCCACATGGTGATGCACAGATTATTAAAAATGGGTTAAATTAAGATGTAAGAATTAGCCAATAAAAAGTTATAGCTAATGGGCAAGCAGTGATTTAATTAATACAGTTTCTGTGTGGTTATTTCAGGTGAAAGCTAGCCAAGTAGCACAAATAAACAAGTGGGCTCCTGGCTGCACCAATTACTTCAACAGGAAGACAGGATTCGAAGAGGCCCCTTAGTTAGCTATTTGGGCGAGAAACTGCTCTTTCCTGGATTACTTCACTGGACATGCAGTACCCACAGAGAGATGACTGCTGAACTTGCCTAAAGGTAAGATGATCTTTCTGGGTTCCTGCTTCATGAAAGAATCTGTGAAACATTATGCAGGACACAGAAGAAGTGACTGAACTGTCTTTGAGAATTCCTGCTTCATGGAAAAGTCTTACTGAGATGAACCTAGCACACAGGATACACCATGAAAGACCTAATTAACAGCACCCCCAAACAGGAGGAAGAAACATGAATAGAACTATGCCCATATTCTCAAATATTGTCTATAAATGTTTATATTTAAAGGGGGATATGATATAGAGATGAATAATTTGCTTTGGTATAGATCTTTGTTTATTATTAAAATTTAAGGTCAGTTTTGTTATATGTATATGTATTTCTGATTTTGATTAAGGTATTATGTTTGTGTAGTTCATTTAAAAATGTATAATTAGGAAATATAGCTTAATAGATAGTCATCTATAATAGTCAAGCTTGTAGTCATGTTAGATGTATAAAGATATATTTCAGTTAGATAGATATTCTTCAAATCTTTCGGAGACCTTCCAAATATGTTATTTAAATGTTTAAAAAATTTAGGACTTTTCATGACAGTGAGATACATCTGCTACTGGCAGCACCAATCTAGTTCAAAAGGAAAATGGGTATTGAAGAGGCTCCTTATGGAGGTTTTAGCTATTTGGACAAGAAACTGCTCTTTCCTGAACTACTTCATAATACGCTGTAAAAACTGGACATCCAGAATCCACAGAAAAATGACTGCTGAACATGCCTAAAGGTGAAATGATCCTTCGGGGTTCCTGCTTCATAAAATAGTCTGAAAGACATTCTGCAGAAGAAAATGACTGGCAAACTGCCAATATAGGCAGAACTGTCTTTGAAATCTCCTGCTTTATGGAAAAGTCTTCTGGACACTATGGGCCTGTAGCCTGAAGATGGATACCCCAATGGTACAAAAGAACTTTGGGTGACTATACAGGTAGCAAGATGTCTCTGTTAATTCTAGAGTTTTTGGAAGTTGCTTACAATGCACTTCCTGTTTACTTAGGTAATATGTACTTCTGGAGTCTTTGATGGTTTTGAAAAATTTATATTTATAGTTATAGTGTTCCTCAGTTATAATAAAAGATAAAGTAGATACAAATATTGTACCTGTAATTCTTGCTTGGTAACTGTTTTGTTATATGTAATTTTTGTATGTTAGTTAAACACTTTTTTTTTATTTAAACAGAAAAGGGAAGGTGATATGGGAGTCCCCTCTATATGCTGTGATTATCATAACTAAATAAATAAATAAACTGCCTTGGCCTGTTGATAGGGCAGAACTTAGTTAGGCAGGGAAGACAGAAGTGAAAACTGGGAGGAAGAAGGACAGAGTCAAAGAGACTCCATTGATCCATTGGAGACAGATGCTGGGAATTTTACCCAGTAAGCCACTGACACTTGGTGATACACAGATTATTAAAAATGGGTTAAATTAATATAAGTGTTAGCCAATAAGAAGCTAGAGCTAATGGACCAAACAGTGATTTAATTAATACAATTTCTGTGTGCTTATTTCGAGGCTAAGCTAGCTGGGCAGCTGCAACAAACAAGCAGGCTCCTTACTACAGGAGGGCAAGACATGCAGGGTGGTCTTCATACTGGCTGCCACTTGTTGAGTGTATTTGGGGCATGCTCTCCTTGAGGAACACACATACACAGGTATTTTATCAACCAAGATATTGGACAGGGCCCTCCACTCACCTCAGATTCTTCCCTGTCCCAAGATAAAAGGATCCATGTTCTTTTGCAGGATTACACCTAATATTAAAACTGTACTGTATAGGCACCAACATGAGTAATTTGAATGCTAGTCATCCTCATTACCAGGTCACCCCACTCCCTTGATCAGAAATGGCAAGACTTCGTAAAGGCGTGTAGTTTAAAATTAGAGTGCAAGCCTAGCAGACAGCCATTCCTAATGTATCTCTGTACTAATGCGTTTGTGTCAGTGAATGCATAAAAGTCTTTTTAAATTAAATGTTGAAATAGGAGCGGCGGGGCTGCGTCCCCAACACCCCGGCCGCTTGGCTAGCTCATGCCCGAAATAACAACACACAAACTGCATTCATTTAAAGAACTGCTTGGCCCATGAACTCTAACCCTTACAGGCTAATTCTTGCACCTGGACTAGCCCATTTCTAATGATGTGTGTAAGCACCCCAAGGTGCGCTTACCGGGAAGATTCTAGCTTCCGTCCATCATGGTGTCTCTGCTCCAGAGAGCAGAGCTGTCCAGTCTCTCTGGAAGCAGAGCAGAGTCTGACCTCACTTCCTCTTCCGCCCAGAATTCTATTCTGTTTATTCCTCCCACCAATGCTTTAACCTATGAGGCCAAGCAGTGTGTTTATTACTTAACCAATGAAATCAACAGATTGATATATGACACTCCCACATCA
>NW_026068076.1:566925-569227 GCF_014885135.2 Alexandromys fortis | reverse complement strand
AAATAAATGCCCATTGTGTTTTTTTTTTTTTTTTTTTTTTTTTTTTTGTCTTGGTGTATCAGGGAGCTCACTAGCTTCAGGAGGCAAAAATTACAGTACTATACTATTTGGTACTGAGATAAGGCAATTTCTTTTTCTGAAACTACATGTGTATGAATCTATAAAATACAAGTAAAAAGAGACTTGAGGTGATCTCAAAACAGAGCTGAACTTTTTAATTTATAACTGCTAAATATTCCAGAAACAATTAAATCAGATCTGCAATCCATATGTACTTGTCACATTCCCACAACGTTAGTCTGAGGAACCAAGTGCTTAATGTCTTTCATTGTCATTTCATAATTTAATCCCTCCAACAAAAAATAACAAAATAGAAAGGAAAAAAAGAAATAGAAATATATTGTAGAGATGAAATTATCAAAACAGATATGTCATCCTAACTTTTCTAAAATGTATCGTGCCAAACTGGAAGAGTGTAGTACTAAGTCACATTAAAATTGTTTATAATTAAAAATTAAGGAACTGAATTTTTCTACATTATTGCAAATTCATACAAGTAAAATGCTCTCTATGGCCATGGGAAAACCTTTTAAATAATCAGAATTACTTTAAACAAAATTTTAGCTCTTTATAAAAGTTCTGATAGAGCAAGTGTATCAGTCACTAATAATAAGAGAAAAACAGAGTGGATATGTATTAGGAAAATTTTGAAATGCATTCAACATCGAAATCATGAGAATGAAAGAGACAGTAGACATCTCCTCATAACTTTGATATTCTTACTTTTTTCCCCACTCAAGACAAGCTTAGAAGAAAACAGTTCTTTTAAATAAATTATAAATTATTGGACATAAAATAACAGCACTTTCTACATACATCTTATTGTACTAGGTTTTATATTGTGATTTATAAAAAAAAAAACCCACTACGATACAAAACAACTATCCCCCTATGTGTGGAGATCTTGAAGACTGGGCAGATGTGTTCTACAGTACTGTATCAGGTACTCAGTGTGTCCTTTAGAAAAAGACTTTTCCAATTAGCAAAGAGCTATGAGAAAAATGTCAAGGTCTTCAAACTTACAGTTGAAAAGGGTCTTTTTTCATTTGTGTATTTAGTTATTTTGACAATATATACAGAGGTCCACAGACAAGCCCTTGGCCAAACTCTGGGAATGCAGTCAAAGAGAGGGAACTCTAGCCCAACAGCTGGAAAGCCTTCATTGGACCAAACTAGGACCTCTTCTGCATGTAGGAGACAGTGGTGAAGCTTGGATTATCTGAGAAGACCCTGGTAGCAGGATAAGGATCTATCCCTGGTGTGTGAGCTAGATTGTTGGAGACTATTCCCTTTTGTGGGATGCTTTGCTCAGCCTTAGTGTGTGTGTCTGTGAAGGTCTTGGTTCTGCTTCAGTTGAATGTGCCAGACTTAGTTGATGTCCCATCAGACCCCTTATCCATCCTGAAGCGTGGATGGGAGGTAGGCTGGGGCAGGGAGGGTGAGGAATGGTAGGAGAGGTGAGAGGGAGAACTGTGGTTGGAATGTAAAATAAAATTAAATAATAAATAATAATAATAAATTTAAACCTATTTTGCTATTACTTATGCAACAATATTCAATTTTACTTTCTACCTCAATGTCAAACTAAAACAGAGTAAAACAAGAGCGATATATAAATTATTTCTATATTGTCATTGTTCTCTGACAAATTTAGTTAGTACCTTAGAATATTAACAGTGATGGCACTGTGGAATAAAACTTCCATGATCTGTTCAGATTTCTATATCTTTTATGAAATAAAAGAAACATGAACACACATGTGCACATTCATGCTCACATACACGCACACACATACACACACACACACACACACACAAATGCACCATGACACTCTGAAAAGCTACTGAATGGTAAAGAATACAAAGAATATATCTTTGAGTTAGAGCATTTGATTAGCACATATAAATTCCTGGATTCAATCACTAACATAACAGATATACAAAAAATAACTGTTTAAAATACAGGGTAGAATCATAAACAGATCACACTATTAAATGTATTTCATCTTCTGCTGTCGGTACAGCTGTTTAATCTTTTTAAGCTGACATTTTTTTACTCTGTTGTTTACTGTCATTGACAATGAGGATGTTTTACTGCTCTGATACTGGCATTTTACCAGAGAAATTTGAAGTGATCAACACTTACTTTGACATGTTGTCATGTAAATATTTATTGCCAGTTGAAACATAGATTTCTGTATGGAAGAGAAAGGACCATAGCCATAATAAACTTATGACTGTAT
>NW_026068076.1:558193-566799 GCF_014885135.2 Alexandromys fortis | reverse complement strand
TATAATATATTCTGGATATACTTTTCTTTCCAGCTTCTCCTATTTTCTCCCCATTTTCCTTTCTATTTTGATCCATACCCTCTTTATCTCTCTTTAGAAAACAAACTGGAGTCTAAGGAAAAATAAAAAAAATAAGATAAAAACCAAACAAACAAATCAGAATAGGAGAAAAATGAAAAACAGAAGTAAAAATGCCAAAAAATGCACAAGTAATATCTATAGACACAGAAACACACACTTTTAGACACACAGGGATTCCATAAAACCAAAAATCAGAAGCCATAATGTATATGCAAAAGACTTGTAAGGTTTATTTAAAAGGATGCTCTGGCACCTGACATGGCATTATGAGCCAACTTGCAAAGATGACTGAGTTTGTTTTGTGATTATCTACTGCTGGGAACGGTGCCTACCCTTAAAAAGGGTCGTTTATTTCTTCTGTAAGACTCCCTTAGAGAAAATTAATTTTCATTTGAAAGTGATATCAATTGGAGATAACTTGTGCATTTGGGATGGGAGGCATCCTTCTCCCCTCAGCTCTACAGATTCCATCCTGTAAAGACCCATGCAGGCTCTGTGTATGCTGCCACAGTCTGAGTTCCTGTGTGCATCACTAAGAGTCCTTGTTTCCTTGGTGTCCACCATCCCCTTTAACTCTTATTCTCACTCCTTCCCTTTCGCAGAGTTCCCTGGGCCCTGAAGGGAGGTATTTTACAGACACATCTCATTTACAGATGAGTGTTTCATGGTCTTATTCTCTACACATTGTCTGACTTTGGGTCTCTGTCTTTGTTCCAATCTACTGCAGGAGGAAAATTCTCTGTTGATGACTGAGCAAGGCATTGGTCTATGAGTAGAGACATTGTATTTCTAAGTTCATTTAGTGGAACAGTAGTATTTGGTTTTCTGCTTCATCTCTGATCTGTCTACTCTCAGGTTGATTGTCAACAAAGGACTGTCAGAGATATTCTATCTCATGGAGTAATCATTAAATGAAAACAAATCTTGTCTGGTTACTGCCACAAACTTGGTTCCATTATTGCACAAACACATTTTGCAGGCAGATCACTGTTGTAGACTGAAAGGTTTGTCACTGGGTTGATGTTTGCTTTTCTGCTTTGGTAGCATAAAGAATACCTTCCATGGACATGCACTGATAAGGATGAGATTCTAGGTAGGCACCACCTTGATTTTTCCATGTTCAATGAGTTGTGTAGGTGTTGTCTTCAGTAATAAGGCCTTAAATGCAGCCTTTAGGGAGCAACAAAGAGCCCTGGCAATAGCCTTGTTTATCTTGGGACTTCCATAGGATCCGTTTGACCAACAACTTGAATAGTTATAAACCATTCCTGGTACTGGAGGCTAAATTTGGTGATGAGAGGTATACATGTAGGCTCTGTTTCCCCCATTATTGTTTGATTTCATCTGAATTGACTTCATATTTGTCTATTTTAAAAGCTACTACTATATTAGATTTCCACAGGGTCCAACAAATGGCCTTAAGTATTAGCTGGCACTCTCTGAACCCTTTTCCCTGCCAATCTTCTATTTGATTCACCTGTTCCAGTCCTCAGATCCCATCCTTCCATAACTATTTTATTTCCCATATTCCTGAAGAACTGCCACACTGATTTCCAAAGTGGGTATAAGATTTTGCATTCTCATCACTAGGAATAGACCAGTGTTCCTCTAACTTCACATCCTTGCCATCATGATCTATCATTTCTTTTTATTGCTCTTGGTCATTCTGATCAGTGCAAGATGGATTCTCAAAGTAGTTTTAATTTGTATTTCCCCGATGACAAATGATATTGAACATTACTTTAAGTGCTTTTCAGCCATTAGGTTTTTCTTTATTGAAAATTCACTATTCAGATATTATCCCAATTTCATTGGTTATTCTTATATCCATTTTTTGTTTGTTTTTGTTGTTTTTTTAAGGTCTTTATAAATTTTGGGTATTTATCCTCTACAAGGTATGTAGTTGTTAAAAATCCTTTCTCATTCTGTAGCCTGCCACTTTGCAAGAAGGATGGGAAACTTTGCCTTGTAGAAGCTTTTCAGTGTTGTGAGTCCTATTAATAAATTGTTGTTCTGTTTTCTTCTTTTTGGGGGGGGGTGTTCAAGACAGGGTTTCTCTGTGTAGTAAATTGCTGTTCTTAGTGTCTTGCTATTGATATTTGTTCAGAAAGTCTTTTCTGTACCAAAGAGTTCAAGACTCTATCTTCACTTTCTACTCCATCAAATTTAGTGTATCTCATTTTAGGTTGAACTTATTGATCTATTTGGCATTGAGTTTTATGCAGAGTGACATGTGTGGATATAATCACATTCTTCTACATTTTATTATCCAGTTTACTAGCACCATTTGCTAAGCATGCTGTCTTCATCACAAGTCAAAAAATCATGTATCTACAACTATGTTGTCTTATTTACAGGTCTTCAATTTTATCTAATTGAATAATGTATCTATTTGTTTTGTGTATAATACTACCGTGCTACTTTTGCTAGTAGAACTCTGTAGTGCAGTACTTTTATTATTTTTGAATGATTTCAGGATCCTGGTTTTGTTTTGTCTTGCTTGTTTGTTTGTTTAATTTCTTTTATATGAAACTAAACATGGTCCCCCCAAGTTCTATGAAGAATTGTATTAGAATTTTTGTGGGGATTTAATTAAATCTGTAGATTGCCATTCGAAGGCTAACCATTTTTGCAATATTAATTCTTATGATCCTTGAGCATGGCATCGGAGATCTTTCTATCTTTTTCAGTTTCTTTCTTAAGTGTCTTAAAGTTTTATTATATAACTTTTTAAAATTTGCTTGCTTAGAGTTACTGCAAGGTATTCTATGTTTCTTGAGGCTATTGTGAAAGGCATTGTTTACCTGATTTTTTTCTCATTCTATTTGTAATTTAGACATAGAAAGACTACTTATCTTTATACGATAATTTTGTATTTTGTTACTTTGCTGACAGGGTAATTAGTAGTAGGAGTTTCCTAGTATAATATTTATGGGTACTTATGCATTCTCTCACATCATCTGCTAATAAAGATACTTTGGCTTCATCCCTTTCTGTTTGTATCTACTTGATCTCCTTCAGTTGTTTTGTAACTGTAACTAAAACTTCGAATACAAAAAGAGTGGAAAACTTTGTCTTATCCCTGATTTTATTGGAAATGCTTCAAGTTTCTCTCCATTTAGCTGATGTTGGCTACTGATTTTCTATAAACTACTTTTATTTAGATATGTCCCTAGTGTTTATGTTTATGTTGAGATGATATCC
The DNA here is from genome assembly GCF_014885135.2 of Alexandromys fortis. Classification (NCBI taxonomy): domain Eukaryota; kingdom Metazoa; phylum Chordata; class Mammalia; order Rodentia; family Cricetidae; genus Alexandromys; species Alexandromys fortis. The sequence continues at coordinate 563,514 of NW_026068076.1, read as the reverse complement.
CTAGTCTCCTTAGGATATTTGTCATGAGAAGGTGTTGAATCCTGTTAAGGGTGTTGAGTTTTGTCTAATAAGATGCTTATGTGGGACTTTTTTGTTTTGGTGTGTGTGTGTTTCAGCTTGTTTATATGGTGGATTATATTTATTAATTTGCATATATTGAGCCATTCCTGCAACACTTGGAGTGAGCCTACTTCTCCATGGTAGATGATCTGTTTTATTTATCCCTGTATTCTGCTTGCAAGTATTTTATTGAAGATTTTTGCACCAATATTCATAAGAAAAATTGGCCAGTAATTCTTTTTCTTTGATGGGTCTTTATATTGTTTGAATATCAGATTAACTGTAAACTCTTAAATGAAGTTGGTAATGTTTCTGCTGTTTTTTTTTTTTTTTTTTTTGTGGAATAAATTTGAAGAATATTGGCATTGACTCTTCTTGGAAAGTTTGGTAGAATCTGAGTAAAGCCATCAGGGATGGGATTGTTTTGGTTGGTAGAATTTTAATGACTGCTTCTATTTTATTAGTGATTATGAGTCTGTTTAAATTGCTTATCTTATCTTGGCTTAACTTTAATAAGTAATATATATTGGGAAAACTTAGATTTTAACTTGGTTATTTAGATAACTAACTTTTAGGTTTCCCAATCGGTTGGAGTAGAGGTTTTTAATGCATATCCTTATGATCCTTTGGAAGTCCTCAGTGTCTGTTGTTATGTCCTCATTTTCATTTCTAATTTTAGTAATTTAGATATTCTCTCTCTGCCTTTTAGTTAATTGTGATATGAGTTTGTCAAATAGTTGATTTTATAAAATAATCAACTGTTGTATTGTTTTCTGTTTGTTTTTTGCTTTGGTTTTGTTTATTTCTATATTATTGATTTTGCACTAAGTTTTTTGTTGTTTTTGTTTTCTTTTTTTGCCATATACTTCTTTGAGGTGTGAATTCTTATTTTTGTTCCAGAGCTTTCAGGTTTTTTATGTAGGCAAAATAGTGCTATGAACTTGTCTCTTCAAAGTGCCTTCATTTTACCCCATGAATTTGGGTATGTTGTGTTTTCATCTTAATTCTAAAAAGTTTTTAATTACTTTCTTAATATTTTATCTTAGACCACTTTTTTCATTTATTATAGAGTTTTTCCATCTTCATGAATTTGTAAACTTTCTGTTGTTTGATATCCAGCTCTAATCTGTGGTAGTCTGTTAGGATGCTGGTGTTTTTCAATTTTCTTGTATCCATTGAGACAAACATTTGGGTAAATATGTGATCAGTTTTGGAGAAAGAACTGTTCAAATGAGTGGTGCTACATTGATAGTGTTGGATTTCCATATTAAGTTCTCTTCATTGGAAATTAAGGATTGTTGGCTTTATGTTCTAAAAATAGCCAGTAGAGCAATGATTACTTTATGTTTTATCCACTCATTTTCCTCACTGTGCACTTGTAAAAAATGAAAAAGACTGAAAACTAGGCAATTTAGTCAGTGAATATAACTTTTTCTATCATATTGAGATATTCTAAATTTAAATTTTATAATCGTTATTAAAAATCAACGACTAAGTATTTTGCTAAGACCCTCAAGTGATCTTCTGTACTCTATAAGCTGAAGAGAGAAAAAAAAAAACTGAAAGCATTGAAGTGGATTCATTGTCTTTTCATTGATGACTGGTACTATCAGATAAAACAAAATAAAGCTTTTATTTAATTGTTTTGTAAATTTATGTAAAATTGTGCCTTATTAAAGAGATTTACATGTATCTTAGGGAGGAATTCATTTTTCCTGAAATGAAGCCATCAGAAAATCCATATTTTAGAATTGCAAACAAACATATAATCTGGATTTATGAAGTATGACATTTACAGATAATATCATAAGGAACAAAATAAAAATATGAATATAAAATGTTTCCTATATGTTAAACAGACGCACTAGTCTCAGCATAAAGGTTTTGTATAGAATTAGTCAATTCTAAAAATAACTATATAAGTTAGCAGAAATATACCACAAGTCATACTATTTTTCTGTAGAACAGTCTAGATAAATTATGCAATTTTCCACAAATCAAACCAATGGTAGAAATGATAGTTGGGAATTCATTTTAGACCAACTAATAGAAAATAAGGCATACTTACAACCAGAACCCACCACAATTGTTGATATTAGGAGTGACAAAAAGGTGAAATGAGATTTTTTTTTTTTTTATAGAGAACCATAGAGGAGTGTTCAGATAACTGGAAGAAGTTGTTTGAAAAAAGGTCTATATAGGGGACAGACTAGCAGAGGCTTTCTATATGAGGTAATGGCATTTGTGCCCCACATTGATACCAGGAACAAAAATAGGAAAGTTCAAGTATCAAGTCCTGGCCCTTTGTGATGATTATTCCAGAGGTTATTTTTCAGCTGGCATTAACCATTGATAAAGATACCAGACTGATGTTCTACAAGTGTGAATGAGGGCTAACAGGGTTGTTCCCAGAACTGAAGCACTTAACAGATAGGTTTTCTGGGCTGCTTGCTTCAGATTATGGAATAGCATTCTATTTTAATGTGTTTTTACTAATGTCCACTTGAAAATCCATTATTTCAACATTTTCATGAAAGTGATAATTTACTTAGTCTAGGATCTTAGAGTCAAACTACTTTATACTTCAATTATTACTGTCTAGTTGATGAGGAAACAACTGAGTTGCTTTTAAAACTCAAAATATTAAAGTAAGGTTCACAAATTTTCACTGAAATATTTATAATAATATTTCATTAAATTCAGTCATTGAAAATGAGATATTTTCCATATCGGCATAAAATTCATTTGTACCTCTTCCTAAGTTAAATAGTTATTGCTATTCTCCCATTGCCCACAGAACATTCTAGGTGCAAAGTTACTTGCCAAAGAGTACAAAAAATATAAACTTGGTTGAGTTACACAGCAACACTAATGGCTTTTATGGCTATTGTCCCAACTGGTACAAGAGATATCAAAGACAGCATAACAATATGGGTTAACTGTATTTGGGTGTTTTGTAATTGCACCTAACATTTCTTCACCAATTACCAGCCTTTCACTTCAGTGTTACTTCTTTGCAGATAATAGTTCATGTGTATTTAATATGATGATCTTTCTAAGAGGAACAAAGGATACTGCATAAAAGCTATGATGACTATTTCAATAAATTTTACATATCTAAAGATTAAAATAATATTTGTTTAGCATCAACAATAAGATTTCATATACTTGTAAAATTATATTATGTATTATTCTACATTCAAAAATAGATGAAAGAGGCAGCAAGGAGATCGATCTGGGCACCAGGAGAGACATCATTGGGGTGAGTGAGTTTCTGACCGCAGCAGCAGCCGGGAAAAGGGAACTCAGACGTTCCTCATCCCTCCTACACTTCCTGGTCCTCCTGCAGGGGCTATACTGCCCAATACCTCCTCTCTCTTCCTATCCCACCAGCTTGCATCCACAACCCTCCCCCCCATCCGCCTGACTCCCTCCCCTCTTTGACCACATAACATCTCCCAGCTCAGCCTGTTCGGGCGCTGGGACCGAATCCGAATCGGGAGGATGGTAGCTCTTTTGTCTCAATAGCCTGCCTGTAGCAAGCAAGGTAGGCCCTTTGTTTACGAGCCACCCAAGCAGCAAGAAGATCCGATCTGGGCACCAGGAGAGACATCATTGGGTCATCCATGTTTGGGTGCTGAGGAGTTCCAGCTCGACGGGATGGTCCCTGCTTCTACACTGAAGAGATACACCCAGAGACTCAGTCACAACAAAGACTGGACCCAAAGAATAACATATAGTTATCCTCCTGGATATTAGAAGTGGACAAGATTGTGGGACAGGGGTTGGGAGCACGGGAGTGGGGGTGGGGTGGGGAGAAGGGGAGATGGGGAGAGAAAAGGGAGAATGGGAGGATGGGGAGATCTTGAGAGAATGGGATGGTTGGGATGGAGGAGGGGTGGAGGAGGGAGCAGGGAAGTAGATATCTTAATTAAGGGAGCCATTTTAAGGTTGGCAAGAGACTTGACACTGGAGAGGTTCCCGGATGTCCAAGGAGATATCCCCAGCCTGTTCCTCGGGAAGCAGAGGAGAGAGTGCCTGAACTGTTTTTATCCTATAGCCACACTGATTAATGTCTTGCATATCACCATCTGGCGATGGATGGAGATAGAGACAGAGACCCACATTGGAGTACTGGACTAAGCTCCCAAGGTCCATATGAAGAGCAGAAGGAGAGAGAACATGAGCAAGGAAGTCAGGACCACGAGGGGTGTGTCCACCCACTGAGAGGGTGGAACTGATCTAATGGGAGATCACCAAGGCCAGTTGGACTGGAACTGATGGAGCATGTGATCAAACAAAACTCTCTCAATGTGGCTGACAGTGGAGCCTTACGGAGAAGCCAAGGACAATGGCCCTGGGTTTTGATTCTACTGCATAGACGGGCTTTGTGGGAGCCTACTCTGTTTGGATGCTCACCTTTCTGGACCTGGGGGGAGCAGGGGGAACCTTGGACTTTCCATAGGGTAGGGAACCCTGACTGTTCCTTGGACTGGAGAGGGAGGGGGAGGGAAGAGGGAGGAGGGGAGGAGGTGGAAATTTTCAATAAAAAAGTAAATAAATCAAAAAAAAAAAAAGAAAATAGGTGAAAGTCCTGTTTTGAGATGTTCACTTGTGATTTCAAAGGTAGCTATAATTTCTGTCCTTTATTTAACTTAGAAATAAGTGATAGTGTGTATTCATAAAGGAGGACAGTGGTGATTTGCCTAATCAATTTTAAATTAATTTCTCTGGAGGACTTTAAGATGTTCAGATATGGAAGGTTTTGTTTGAGTTTTGTTTTTTCATTGTTTCTGCATTTATTCACTGAAGAATATCACCATTTTGCTGCAAAATGAGGTCACAGTTTATTTCTAAGTATCTGGACCTTCCAGTTATCTGGCAGCTAAAAGAAGGCTACATAGAAACATTTGGAACAGCTTGCTTTACTTTGCATATATGTTTTTAAATAGACCTAAATATTTGTTTTAGTCTACTTTCTTTTCTCATATCTACATGTGATCTGATGGAGGTGGGTCTTGTAATAATAAAGAAACTGCCTCGGCCCTCATAGGACAGAAAATTAGGTAGGCGGAGTAGACAGAAGAGAATGCTGGAAAAAAGAAGCTTAGTGAAAGAGTCGCCATGATGCTCGCACTCCAGACAGACGCAGGTTAAGATCCTCTCTGGTAAGCCAGCTCATGGACTACACAGAATATTAAAAATGGGTTAGAACAATATGTAAGAGCTAGCCAATAAGAAACTGGACCTAGCCGGGCCAG
>NW_026068076.1:523507-556182 GCF_014885135.2 Alexandromys fortis | reverse complement strand
TGATGGAGGTGGGTCTTGTAATAATAAAGAAACTGCCTCGGCCCTCATAGGACAGAAAATTAGGTAGGCGGAGTAGACAGAAGAGAATGCTGGAAAAAAGAAGCTTAGTGAAAGAGTCGCCATGATGCTCGCACTCCAGACAGACGCAGGTTAAGATCCTCTCTGGTAAGCCAGCTCATGGACTACACAGAATATTAAAAATGGGTTAGAACAATATGTAAGAGCTAGCCAATAAGAAACTGGACCTAGCCGGGCCAGACAGTGTTTGAAAGAATACAGTTTCCGTGTAATTATTTCGGACATAAGCTAGCCATGCAGGCGGCCGGTGCCGGGGACGCAGCCCTGCCGCCGCTCCTATTTCAACAGTGATCTATTTAATTTGGATAGTAAATGTGGTCAACATTTACTCTCTTTTTTGCTATTACTTCATAAACCATTTTTATTTTTTTAAGAATATCAAAGCTAAAAGAATTTGTTCATTTCCCCTGACATACCTCCAAACTTGATATTTCTCATTTCCAATTTATATGATCACATTGTGATATAATTTTCCTATTTGCTCCATAACAGATTCGTGAGTATTTTCACATTTTATGTAAATTAGAGTAAGATTAAAAAATGTTCACTTGTTACTCTGAATTTTCCTAAAGCCAGAAGATATGCAGGGTTAATAGTCTGATTTGTTCACAGGCAGAAGCTGACCAGGGATCTTATTGTTGCAAAGATCAGTGTTTAGCTATGTGATATAGGGCAATATATTTGAGCATTAAGGTCCAGGTGATACCCTAACATATCCCAATATTTTTCTAGACATATCTGACATCTGAATGGTTTATGTGAAATGTCAATAGATTTAAATAATTAACAGGGATTTATGATGACATTTTCTTCCATGTCAGTGTTTCTGTAACACCGCCATTGAAAAATTCTGAAATACAGTGGATTTGAAATATAACAATAGAGGAAGAAGGTAAGAATTTATGCAAATGAACATTTAGATGAGTCTACACACTGGGAATAATAAAATACCACTGTATCCTTGTAATATTATCAAAGACAAATGGATAAATTTGAGTTATTAAAATTTAAGAAACCATGGTCTGTTCGTGGTCATAGCATTTCATAAATGAATGTATTCCCAGAACTTGAGAGTCTGACAGGACTATTTTTAGTTTGACATGAGTCCAGGAAACAGTGAGTTTTGGTCCAGCCTGTACTACAGGGAGAAATCCTACTTCAAAAAGAAAAACAAGGGGCAAAAAAAATGAATCAGAGCCCGGCTTGTTGGTACGGGCCTGTGATCCAACTCCTTAAGAGGCACAATGAAGACCCTGAGAGGGACATACATGGATCTAATCGACATGGGAAGACAAGATCTCCTAAGTAATTTGGGAGCATGGGGACCATGGAAGAGGGTAGAAGGGAAGAGGAAAGGAAGGGAAGGGAGCAGAGAAAAATGTAGAGCTCAATAAAATAATAATTAATTAATAAGGCTGAGGAAGATGGGCCACATGTTAAAAGACTTCCTGACATACAGAGTAAGCCTAGGGGACGCCTGGGTAACTGAGAAACAGTCTGATATTTCTGGAAACAGTCTGATATCCATGAACTGATGAGGAGATAATTAAAGTGTGAAATATTCCTTCCATGGAATATTATTCAGTTGTTAAGATAAATGATTTTTGCGTGAAAATAGAGGGTACTGGGGAACAAACTCAAAGACATCTTGAGTGAGGTAACCCAGACTCAAAAAGACAAATAACGAACTCTTTATGATAGAATTTCACATTTCAAGATATGTGAACGACAATCCATATAGCCTCAGGAAGGTACCAGGGGGAACAGAGGCTCACCCAAAGAAGGGGAAATAGAATACAGTGTTATGGAGCAATAAAGGGGAAGATGGAACAGGGGAAATAAACGAAGAGGAGGATGAGAGATGAAGGCAAAAAGAGAATATGGGGAGGGACAACGAACACTACAGGCTTTGAAAAATTATAAAAACCTCCTACTGTAGAAACTCCCTAAAAGTATACATATATGATAGGAATTTAAATGGAGTCATCGTATAAAAGGTGAGACAGTGCCCCAACTAGACCTGGAGTGTGGTTGATATACCCATTGTCATCCTATTGAATAAAACCAAGCTTCCCTCTGTCATAAGCTATCAATTATAAATAGCTTCCTGGTTAGGAGTGGAATTTCATCTCGACTTCTCTTCGTGAACCCTGGGGTTTTATCTGGGTTGATGATGTGCAGGTCTTCTGTACAGCACATAGTACTTGTGAGCTCATATTGATTCAGCCATGCTATTTCTGGGAAATGATGTTTCCTTGACATTGTCCATCAACTCTGCCTCTTGAAGTTTTTCAGCTTCCTCTTCATTACAGATCCCTAAGGATTTTGGGAAGATGTATGATAAAGACATGCCATTTACATCTCAGTTGACCAAAGTCTCTTACTTTCTACACATAGTCTGGTTTGGAGTCTCTGCATTAATCACCATCTACTACAAAATGATGCTACTCTGAAGAGGGTTGAGTGACACACTGATCTTTTGGTATAACTGTATAAATTTAGGAGTCATTCTATTCTTATGCTACTTTAGCAGAATAAAATTATGTTTCACTTTATGGTGTGGTAAGTCCTTCTGTATATGTGTTGCTTTTATTGGTTAATGAATAAAGAACCTGCTTTCGGCCAATGGCTTAACAGAATATAGCCAGGCTGGAAAAGATATGAAGAGAGAGTAGGTGGAATCCTGTAAAAGCCACGTAGCAACCGCCAGAGACAGGCATGTGAGATCCTTGCTGGTAAGCCACAGCCACGTGGCGATGCACAGATTCATAGAATTGGGTTAACTTAAAGTATAAGAGCTTACTAGGAATACATTAGAGTCATTGGCCAAACAGTATTGAAAATAACAGTTTCTGAGTGATTATTTTGGGCTGGGAATGAACAAGCAGCCTCCTCAACAACATTGGGTCCATAATCTCTCTGGTCTCAGGTTTTGGGCTTCATTAATAGTGTCAGGTATGGTTTTCATATCAAAGAATGAGTCTTAAATCAAATATTTCAAAGTGACTGGTTACTGTGTAACATCTACATTCCTCCGGGTATGTGGTGTGGAAAGGTCATTATTGCAGCTCAAAGGGCTTATAGTTAGGTAAGAATGATGACTGATTTTCACCTCTGTTAGGTAGGGGTATCTAGGCGACCCTTTTGACCAGTAATTGAAAAAAATAAAACCCATTACTAGTACTGAGGTTTTATTTGGTAAAATAAATTGTCTAATTGGATGTTGTCTCCCTATTACATGGTAACTCCATATGAAGTTCCTTTCATATATTGATATATAGTTAGGAGATTCTACAGTAGTATGTTTTTATATGAATATTCAAAAAGCTTTCGTTTTATCCCTTTTGTACTTCCTCCTCTCATGCCTTCATTTTCTCCCTTATTTAATATTTCTATCAAAATTTTACTTTTATCCCTTTATTATATTTTTCCTTCCTCGAAAGTTCTTATTGTCAGTCTTCAGCCTTTTACTACCTAACCTTTATGAATGTTCTGAATTAAACACATATCTGAGGCTTTAAAGCTAGCATCAACATACATGAGTGTACACATACTGTTTGTATTTCTGGATTAGGTTTAACTTATTGAGGATGATGTTTCTAATGCCAACCATTTACCTGAAAATTTCATTTTTCTAAACAGCTGAATAACATTCTATAGTAAATGTACCCCATTTTCATCATCCACTAATCAATTGATGGACATCTAGGCAGTTTCCACTTTCTAGATATTAAGAGCAGAGCAGCAGTGAAATGGATGAGCAAATATCTCTGTAGTAAGATGTAGATTATTTGGGGTATCTTCCCAGGAGAGGTCGATATAATTTTTGGATATTTTAGAAATCTCCACACTGATTTTCATAGCAGTTTTTTGTTTGTCCTCCCACCAGCAATAAACATTTACACTTTCTCCACATCCTCCCCAGCATGTGCTGTCTTTTGTTGTATTGATCTTGGCCATTTTCTCTGTGGTAAGATGAAATTTTGAGATAGGTTTGATTTGCACTTCCCTGATGGCTCAAGATGCTGAACATTTTTAAGTTTCTCAGTAGTATCATTTTTGGAGAATTCTCTGTTTAGTTCTTTACTTAAAATTTATGGGATTATTTGTTTTCTTGTTGCTCATTTTTAAAGTTATTTATACATTCTAGATGCTGATTTTATTTTATTTTGTATTTTTGCCACAGTGATTTTTGTCATTGGCTCCATTGAAGATTTTAAATTTATGAGGCCCCATATATCAATTGGTGGTCTTAGTGTCTGTGCCCAATTGGTGTCCTGATAAGAAAATATTTTTATGTACCAATGAGTTCCAGCCTAGTCCCAATTTTTGCTTCTATAACATTCAGGGCATCTGGACTCATTTTTAGGTTCTCCATCCATTTTGTACAGAGTGATGGATATATGTCTATTTGCATTCCTCCGCATATAGCCATTTGATTTGAATAGTTGAAGATATTGCCTTTTATCCTGTGCACATTTTTGACTTCTTAGTAAAGAACCAGGTATTTGTAAATGTATGGTTATGTTTATGTTTTCATATACAGTTTCACCTATCAACATGTCTGTTTTATGCCAATACCGTGCTTTTTTTTTTTTTTTTTAATTTCACTTCTGTAGTACAACTTGAAATCTGTGTGGAGATGACACCAGCAGTTATGTTATTGTTAAAGATTATTTAACTATCCTGGTGTGTGTGTGTGTGTGTGTGTGTGTGTGAGAGAGAGAGAGAGAGAGAGAGAGAGAGAGAGAGAGAGAGAGAGAGAGAGAGAGAGAATGCCACCATGATTGTGTAAAAGGCAATACTATGAACATAATTTAATCACATCTTATTCTTCCTAGTTAAGCTTTTTGAAATCACATTTCTGGGCTCATACCTTGCTTTGAAGTTCAGGAATAAGAGGCCCATTTTTAATACTGAGTTTGGAAAAAAATCTGAGTTACTTTGTAGTCAGATATGTAGATCCTTTCATAAGTTGGAGGATGATTATCCTTGGAAATACAATTTTTATAATTATGTGATCACAATTAGCCTATGCCCCAATATTGTTTTTTTTTTTTTTACCTTGGTCTCTAGAGCTGTGAATGTTTCTAAATTTTAAGATAATTGATCATGCCAGGTGGTTGTAGTGCATACCTTTAATTCCTGCACTGGGAAGGCAGAGGCATCTTTGAAACCAGTTTGATCTACAGAGTGAGTTCAGAACAGACTGCAAAGTTACACAGAGAAACCCTGTCTCAACACCCATCTCCCAAGCAAAGCAAAACAAAACCATCAACAAAAAGATAATTCATCACATGGACAGGTTAAAGTGTAATAAATATACTCTATTCTTTAACACTGAAGCACATTTTTGAACAATACCTATACTACATCTTTCCGCAGATTTAACTCTAGTAACAGAGTTAAATTATTTAACTTATTCCCTATGGGTTATTCTATAACATCAAATTGAGACCTAAAATCAAGTTGAGTGTTCAATAAATTAGTAATAATTCAACAAAATTTGTGTCACTCAAACTTTTCTTATAATTTTTCTGGAGAAAAATTCTAGGATAAAATTAGAAAGTAAAGAAATAGCCAGTGCAATTCAGTTTTATAATCACTTCAGCCATAAAGATCAGCTGAAATGTCATTTTCCATCTTCTTACTTGCAGAGTTTCTCTCAGCTTCTTCACTACTAGTTTCCATATTGGTCTGTACTCCACTTATAAAATAGACTAAGCTCTTATTTGCTGGAAATTACATAGGAGACATTTTACCCGTGTTATTTAGTTTCATAAAATTTAATTGCTTTTATTAAAAAACTATATTATAAAAAAGTTTATGTTTTTCTCTTAAGAATTTTTACCCATTTCTAATAATTACCCTTTTAGAGTAATAAAATGAATTATAGAGATAAAAGTGAAAAGAATGAATAATAAGATTTTCATAATTATTAAAATATTTTCATGAATATTACACTACATAGTTGATTCTTCTATTCTCACACAAACAGCTTTGAGCTTTCTTAAAACTGGTAAAATGCACTGTTTAAATTCTTAGCCAGTTGTGTAACACATCAGAAAAGGTGTTTCTCTTAAATTTTCCTGGGTGGATATTTAGTCTTTTTGAAAATAATGCCTGTGTGTATATATCATGGAATAAGAAAAACTCAAAACAAACAAACAAGCTAAACATTTCTTCCCTGCAGTGTTTGTCTCTCTTGTAGACTGCTTTGCAAAACACCACACACACACACACACACACACACACACACACACCGACTCTCCTTGATCAGTAGCTGCTGTATTAAGCCCCTCACTCTCCCCAATCTCCTGGATATGTAGATGCTGCACTACTCTTACCCCTGTCTCCTGGATTAGCAGGTGCTGCACCAATGTTGTCTCTGCTTACAAACTGACTCCAAGACCAAATGGAGCAAAGCTGCTTTGGATAATCCCTGTTTCACACTCACACATGGAAATATTTAATATCCTCTGCTATTTCTGGAAGTTGCACCAAGTTATTGTGAACCACTCTATATCGAAGTCCACATTTTTCACATTCAAGACAATATTATTGAAGTTCTAATTTGAACTTAAATCAGAACAGAATTTTTCTCATCCAGGCAATGCTTTTGCTTTTAAATTATGCTTTACTAAACAAAATTTATAATTACTCTAGAAAGTTTGGATTGGAAAATAGTTTTCTGTTTTCCTTCTTTCTTAAAATAACCCATAATCCTATTGTAAGGGCATATATATTTAATTCTAAGCTTCTAAGACAATTTATGTAAGGTCATATAAAGTGATCAAAGTACTGCTTGAAACATAGTAATCCATCATTTAAATATAATTTTAGCAAGCTAATATTCTCTTTAAAAGTGTATTCCAACTATGGGACAGAAGAGACAACTCAGCAGTTAAAAACATGTACTGCTTTTGCAGAGGACCTGAGTTCTACTCCCAGAACCAACACTGAGCAAGCATACAAATGCCTGGAACCTCAGCTTCAGAGGGATGAGATGCCTCTGGCCAATACTGGTATCTGCACTAATGTGCACATATTAATGCATACACACAAAAAAATTAAAAATAACAAATCTTTTAAATGTGTTGTGGTTTTTAAGTTAAATTTTGAAATCTTTTACCATGTTTTGAAATTCTAACTGATCATGGCTGATTGACAGAAAATAGTATTATCCTCCTAAGTGAGTCTTCTATATATTCTCATTATGTAGACACAGCATTCATCTTGGGGGAATAGATTTCATGAAGCTTAAAAGATAAGTCTGCATTGCAGACTTCATGACTTAGGAAATGCATGATATTGCCAAGGAAACAAAGATTACACAAACAGTATAAAATGCCATCCTTTATTAGCTTTTAGACTTGATAAAAATATAACTATATTTTTTTCCTGAAGTACCCCTCTAATATTAAAAAGTATCTTCAGAGACTTATTACATTTTCTTACTCAAGCTGCTATCCAAATGTCACCGCTGATCCTTCACATATGGTCTTAATTACATAATAGAATAATTATCTCTGAAATGAATTCCATGGACATGTTGAATTATTCTTTGAAGTCTCACCTAGAAACAAGGTGCAGAGAGATCAAGAACAGTCAGTGATGACTGAAATCATTTCATTGATCTCTAAGTATCCAATATTTTATTGTTTCGCATGCCAGAGTAAACTGGCTGATGGGAAGAAGATAAAGGAACAGGGTCCCACAGAGAGATCCTGCCTCATGCATCAAAGTGGGGCTTTTCTTGAGGAACAACACCTCTGGGCCCTACACTCACACATAAAGACATGTGTATTGTACACATGGTCATACATTAAAATATTAAAATAATAGTCTTCTCAATTTATTTTCTCTATAGCTTAGCAATGCAGAGCATCAAACCTAGGGGCTGAATCGTGGCTAAGCAAATGTTTTATCACTCAACTACATCCCTTTCTTGAAACAGCAAGATATGTTGTAGAAGAAAATACCTTGGTGGTGAAAACTCCTCTGTGTAAGTAATTCTTGCTGGGAACTAAAAACAAACATAAATTAATGGGGAAAGGGTGGGTTTTAAGTTTTCTATTGTGTTTTTCCCCACATGTTGAGAAAGCCACACATTCTACTGCTACTAGGGGAGATTTAGTGAAATAAAGGATATTAATGATACAGAAAAATACATAATTATGATAAGAAAAATTCAGATCCGGCTGAGTATATAATAATCTTATTTCCAGTGCTAACTTGTTCCTAGTCTGATGATCCTATCATAGCTGGTGCTGACTGCTACTCATCGAGGTTGTACTGAGGGCCAGGACACAGAAATTCCAATGATGATAACCTAAGTGCTTGTTTCAGAAGAAAGAGCACTACTAGATTGAATGTTGTATTTTTATATGGGGGATCTACAAGATAAATAATTAATTAAGTAAATATATATTTAGAAAATCTACAGTTACAGTTAAAGATCTTGTAAAGATCATACATATCACACATCTCATTAATATGCTTTCACATGTTTTGAAACAGGATATTTGTGAATGACCAAAGAAATTAAAGCAAAGGAAAAATGGAAACGTGAATAATGGAGATAATCAATTATTCAATGAAAAGTAATATAACTAATATTTCCTGTGGATATATCCTGTATAAATCATGTTTACCAGTGAGTTCTCCACTACCTCTGATGTGTCCTGTTCACAGTTAGGAAATATGATTAAGTGCTCTCCTGATGTTCAGAAACTTCCAGAACCACAAGACCTAGACACAGCTTGCAATATGTGATGAAGATTAAGTAAATGTTATCCTATTTCTGTGTGTCAAAGGATTAATTAATCAGCTGTTAAAAAAAAAGACATCATGATACTTTCAAGCAAATGGATGGAGCTAGAAGAAACCATCCTGAGTGAGGAAACCAAAGAGAAACATGGTATGTACTCACTCATAAGTGGATATTATCTATAAATCAAAAGATAACTGGACTACAAAATACAGGTTCAGAGTAGCTAAGTAACAATGAATACTCTAAGAACAATGCATGGATTGCCCTGAGAATAAAATTAGATGAAATCTTCTTTAGAAGTGGGAGCTGGGGGAGGTAGAGAGGGGTGCGGTAAAGGAGAGCTGGTGGTCAGTTGTGGAAGGGATGGAGTGGGAAAGCAATGAAAGAGATATCTTAACATTAGGAGCCCTTATGGGGTTAGGGAGAAATCTGGAGCTATGGAAATTTCCAGGAATCCACAAGGATGACCCCAGTTAAGACTCGTAACACTCGTGGAAAGGTCCCTGAACTGGCCTTCCTTTGTAATCAGATTGATGAATACCCCAAATGTCATCATAGAGCCCTCATGCAGTAATTGTTGGAATCAGATGGAGAGCACCAGGCTGAGCTCTGGGAACCCGGTTGTAGAAGGGGAATAGAGAATATATGAGCAAGGGAGGTCAAGATCATGAAAAGGAAATCTACAGAGACAGCTGATCCAAACTCGTGGAAACTCATGAACTCTAGCCTGACAGATGTGGAGCCTCCAAGGGACCAAACTAGGCCTTCTGCATTTGGGAGACAATTGTGTAATTTGGGTTATCTGAGGGGCTCCTGGAATTAGGACCAGAATCTATCTCTGGTTCATGAGCTAGCTTGTTGGAGTCCATTCCCTACAGTGGGATAACGTGCTCAGCCTTAAAGCAGGAGAGAGGGACTTAGTCTTCCCTCAACTTAATAGGCCAGAATTTGTTGACTCCCCATGGGAGCCCTTACTATTTGGGAGGGGTGAATGGGGGATGAGAGAAGGAGTAAGAGGGAGAACTAAGGTTGGTATGTAAAATGAAATAATTAAAAAAAATTTATAAAAAAGAGCCCCGTTACATTAAGGATACCAACATAGAGCATGATTCAGAGCAAAACTGTTTAACCTCTCTGTTAATTGGGTTAGAGATCCCCTAAACAAAGAATGAATGAATGTTTTAATAAATGATGGCCAACCCTAAAAATAAAAATGAAAGCATAAATATGACAAGGAACTGTCTAAAACTCAAGTTTCTTATTCATTTGTGGATCAGGGCTCACAAGGCAAAAAGTGGGGAGGTTATTTTACAATGACAATGGTAATTAATGGTAATGATATTTTATTTCATGACTTCCCCTAGGTCACAGAACAATGTAGTAGCATTTCAATTGTATTTTAATAAATAAAATCTGCCTGAAGATTTGAGAGTAAGACAGTCCCACTGGTCAGCCTTACAGAACAGGTTATGGTAATGTACACTTTTACTCCCAGTAACAGCAATGACTGTAATGCTCCTTTAATCCCAGTAGTCACACTAGTTGTTAAAGAAACAAGGTGGTGCCTGCCTTTAATCATGGCAGTGCATGCCTTTAATCCCAGCCCCAGGGAGGATTATAAAACGGGAGGAAACAGCTCTCAACACACAGTCCCATCCTGAGATTATGGGAGGCAGGATTGCCACTTCAGACTGAGGTTCAGGTAAATGCCAGTGGCTGGCTGTTTTGAACCCCAATTTCTGACCTGAGTTTTCACTTAATCATGATTCACAACAAAATCAAAATTCCATAACATTTTGTTCTGCTTCATCTTGAATTAGTTTGGAAAATGTGAAATCACTTTTTCTCAAAGATAATTCTCAGTGAACTATATCATACTAAAAAATAAGTTCAGAAAACTGATTAATTTCTCAATAAAATATCTTATGTAGCTAAATCCAATATTAAGGTTCATAAAAATAACTTTATAACTACTGGTACAAGCTAATCAAGAAACTATCACAAGAAAAATCCAAGTAAGGTGATTTATTTTTAGGAAGAGTGGCCTGATATTTTATTTCCTGGTTAGGCTTTGAAGTTATTTTTTTTCAATAAATGCATTTCAGATAAGATTCTAATGAATTGTAAACATTACTCAATTTATTTCACCAAAGTACATTTTAACATTAAGAAGCATTAATTTTCCTAGGCTCTCTCTAGCACCTAGAAACTTTAACAGAACTGATTACCTGAAGAACAGCTTACCTCCTAGTCTTCCATCTTGCTATCTCTAAAAGGCTTTTCTACACACAGTTTATGTTTAAGGCCTCCTCATGTTACCCCTAGCTCCCTTCGCCTGTGTGATCAACTGAATCCTTATTGATTCTTCTCAGAGGACTCATTCTCTGATCCTCATCTTGGCACACCCTGTGGTTATATTCACTTGATTACTCCTATGCAATCAAGCTGCTATGTACATTCTTCATATTTCCTTATGTATCCACGCATCTTTCGTGGGACCATTTTTCCTTTGTGTATCTTTTCTGTGCCAAAGCTGATAAAACAGATACAAATCTGCATCTGCTCTCTCTGCCTGCTCCAGACAGTCTCCTTCCTTTTGCAAGGTTCCCTGTGGTGCACAATGCAGTCTTATCTGGAAATTTTCTTGCAAGTATTATATATAGATACCTAAGTGCTTACACACGTTGTCAGCAGCTCCCTACCAACCAGATGTCATTGCCACTTATTTCATACCTTGGATCATAAGCAATAACCAACAACTGTTACCCCACTGTGTATTGTGAGGGAAATGGTCATTAAAAAGTTGTTATTGTCTGAGATTGTTTCACATCTCAGATTCTAAGGTCACAATGCTGCACTTTCTATTACCACCTGCTGTCCCGTCATTGAGTTCACATTCTTCTCTCCCTCTTTTTATTCTCTTTATTCCTTGATGGAGCTCTTGATTCTCTACTCACCTTTATTTCTATCATTCTTTGCAACCGGACTCTTGTGAAATTCTCACAAGCTGTGCCAAGTATTCCAAAATCTTCACCAAATTTTACCTTCTACTATCTAATTTACATTTAGGAAAACGTTTTTAGCAGGAGGAGCTGTAAGGGAAACTTCAATTTTGCTTGTAACTTTCTGGAACAGCTGAGGGTCAGTCAACTCCTTTTCACATCATACCAGAGGGTAAGTTCTTTTGCCGGCTCAACTAAAGCACTGGCCTCAATATGACAACCAATTCCTGCATTTCTTAAATCTGAGTTTAGCAAATATCTTCTGTTTATAGAGAGTTATATAATGTTTTTCTTCTTTACATATATTCCTCCTCCAAAAAGAAATGAAGGATAAAGGAAATTACAGATCATAGATATTGGCTATCACCTTTTCTTTCTCTACTCGGAACTGAGAGATTGAATCAGCCAATGTTCTTTGTAACCAAATCTTAACTTGGATTCATCACTCCAATCACTGCTTCTAACTAGCTGTCACCATCCATAAAGTTTACACCTCAAATAATTACTTTTACTTACAGAATCTTCAGCAGTGTTGCTCTCTTCGGCTCTCATATTACTTTTTCATACCTCACTTTCTCTTTTTCTGGTCTTACTATTCTCATAAAAAGGGATGGGAGTTGATATCTCTCTCTCACGCACACATACACACACACACACACACACACACACACACACACACACCCCTTTTCAGGTTTCTCCAGAGGGAAAAAAATCACTAGATAGAAAGGAGAGGAAACAGGCCAATATAAACTCTGAAGGGATGACGGCTGTTGTCTGGATTCATGAATCTTTCCATTATCCCTGGGAAATTCAGAAAGATGTGTGCAGACTTTATCCCAGTAACATGCTAATTTTATGCATTTCTTATTACTTTCTTAATTTCTTCTTTCCTTACTCACCAAATAAAAGGCAAATATAACCATAAGGTTTAGATTGACCTGACACACAGGGTCAGAGTTCCAGTCCTGCCATGAAGTATAATGCCTACTGGGATGAATATTAAGTATTTACTAATTTAAGAACAAATACTGGAAGATGAAAACAGTTTTAGTCTAGAATAAACTTGGTTAATAAATAGACAACATGTTATCAAAAGTTTATTTGTAAAATTGCTCAGAACTCTGAGCTTGTATGTGAAATTCAAATCTTTATTTCCTGGAGTTATGACAGTACTCATGATCTCTTAACATTTATACCTTGAACATAACAAAGCCACCATACATAGTTAAATGAGTTACAGTGCATTTCAAACTTGATTTCAAACTTATTTGGCTTGCTTATTATTTTGTATATTAAAATGAGCTCTGGCTATCATGAACTTAGTAAGAATAAACATAACTGTGATGCTTAAGCTGAATGACCCTGCATCACTGACAATGAGTGTGAATCACTACAATAAAGTGTTGGTGTTCATAACATTTAAATTTCCATAGTGACAATGAGGTAAGTAATGTTATACTAATCAATAATTTAAATGTATAAGCAAACTAATCATATATATATATATATACACACACACACACACACACACACACACATATATAATTGTACTGATTTTTCCAATGCTCAAAATTGAAATGTTTGTATCTGGTGAGGGCAGAATGTTTGTTTTCATTCAATAAAGTGTCTTCATCTTAACCAACTGCTGTCCCAACAGAGAATTGCAACTCGGCAGTTACCAGTAACAGTTGGGTCACATGGGCTGCAGGAATGCTGAAACTCTGTTTTCTCAGGCACTGGCTGTATCATAGCTGATAAAGGAAACTTTATCTAAATCTCTATCCTTCTATGGGACTCAGATTCAAAAGCTGAAAAAAAATAGATCAAGAGCCATACTAACACAAAGTATTCATCTCTATATCATATATTCCTTATTTTTTGTAGAAATTGACTGTGACCATTATTCACTTACATTCAATCCCCATTAAATGAAAACAAACATTTATAAATACTATTTTGGAATTTGGGTGTAGTTTTTTAGACTACTTCCTGCTGATTGGAAGTGCTGTTGATCAGGTCTTTCGAGGGGTATCCTTTGTGGTTAGTTCATCTCAGACATCTGTCCTGAAGCTGTTGTGGATGTTGGACCACCTAGGCCATTACTTCAGAGGGTCTTGTTTGATCAAGCCATATTGATCCATAGCTTCTCTGGAACCAAAAATGAAACCTCTTATCCAAAGTCACATATCCTTAGACTCAAATTTTAAAGCCAGATGTCTTTAAAATGTATATGTTGGTTTAGCCTCCATAATCAAATATCTCTCCACAATCAAAAAATTCAAAGAAAACACAATAGTATACATAATCCAGACTCTCTGTGTATTTTCCATCTTTTTGTGGTTTTTATTTATTACTTTTACTCCTTTAATTTTTCTGTACCCTTTTATACTACTTCTACTGTCTCCTTATAAACTTTGTTTTTTGCTTTTTTTAAAGCTGTCTATACTCTTTTTCTTTTCTCTCCAAAGCCTATTGTTTATCCAACATTTATCCAACACTGTGACCCATTCAAAGGACTTTTTAAAAATCTAAATCTGTCTTATTGCTTATTTGTACTCCTTTTCTGAAAAAAAAAATATTTTAAAATGTTAAACACTGTGGTTGCAGAAGCCCTGGATGCTGGCCCTGCCTGCCTCAGCCTTTCAATATTGTGGAGATATCTTTACCACCAGCTCTGGGACCACCCCATAGGAGCTGTGGTTGCCACCTCAACTTGGGAAAGGAGCTTGAAGCACATAAACTTTTTTTTTTTTTTTTTTTTTTTTTTTTTTTTTTTTTTTTTTTTTTTTTTTTTTTTTTTTTTTTAGTAAAAGGAGCAGTGGGCTACTTCCCGCAGCCTGGCTTCCAGCTGCCTGGCTAGCTAGCTTATACTCCGAAATAACAACACACAAATTGTATTGATTTAAACACTTTCTGACCCATTATATCTAGCCTCTTCTTGGCTAACTTTCACATCTTGCTTTAACCCATATCTAGTAATCTGTGTATCACCACAGGGTTGTGGTTTACTGGGAAGATTCTAACCTATGTCCATCTCGGGCCTGAGCTTCATGGAGTCTGCCTGACTCTGCTTTCTACCCAGCATCCTGTTCTGTCTAGTCCACCTACCTAATTTTCTGCCCTATCAAAAAGCCAAGGCAGTTTCTTTATTTAACCAATAAAATCAACACAAAAGAGAAGACACTCCTACATCATTTTTTTTTATCTGAGTAAAAGCTAAATTAGCCATGCAGCACACTGCACAGCTTGGAAATATCTCTGTGTATGGTGGTGGGAATCTGTCATGCTCTCCAGTCTGCACATCCCTAGAAGACCCAAGCTGGCTAGCTGCTCAGCCTGAGAGTGCTGAGCTGCCACCGTGCTCTCAGCTACTTTCCTTCTTATCTTGAGTGGGTGTACAAGAACCTGGACCTGAAGTGGGTGGCAAACCATGCATGTCAGCCCCAATCATTTGGGTGTCATTTATAGACAGAGGCTTCTCTTTGTTTCCCAGCTAATCAGACCCAAATAATCACACAGAAACTGTGTAATTTATAACTGTTTGGTCTATTAGCTGAGACTTCTTTTAACTAACTCTTACATCTTAAATTAACCCATTTCTATTAATCTGTGTGTCATCATGAGGCTTTGGACTACTGGTAAAGGTTCTGGGGTGCTTGTCTCCTCAGCAGCTAATGGGCATCTTCCTGACTCTGTCTACTTTCTCCCTATATGTCTGTTCAGATTTCCCACATTGCTTTATTCTGCTCTGCCATAGGATGAAGCAGCTATATTCATCAACCAATAAATCAGCACATATACAGAAGGACATCCCACATCACTAGAAATTCTTGTAATACAGTGTCTTGCTATGTCTCATTTTAATTTCTGATTTTGTTAATTTGGATGTTCTCTCACTGACTTTTGATAAGTTTAGATAAGGGTCTGTCTATCTTGTTAATTTTCTTGAAGAACCAACTCTTTGTTTCACTGATTATATTGTTCTCTTTGTTTCTGTTTTATTGATTTCAGCCTTCAATTTGATTATTTCCTGCCATCTATGCCTGTTGGGTGTGTTTACTTCTTTATGTTTTAGAGTTTTTATATATATTATTAAGTAGGTAGTATGTGATTTCTCCAATTTCTTCCTGAAGGCACTTAGTGCTATTAACTTTCCTCTTAGCTCTACTTTTACTGTGTCTCATATGTTTGGGTATATTGTGGTTTAATTTTCATTAAATTATAGGAGGCCTTCAATTCCTTCCTTAACACAGTTAGATTTAGATGAAAGTTGTTTAATTTCTATGAGTTTGTGGGGTTTCTGTTGTTACTGAAATCCAACTTTAATTTACGGTGATCTGATAAGATATAGGGACTTAATTCATTTTTTTTTGTATCTTTTGAGACTTACTCTTTGGCTGAATATATAGTACATTTTGGAGAAGGTTACACATGGTACTGAAAAGAAGGCATATTCTTTTTGGGGGGATGAAATATTCTGTGGTATCTATCTGGTAGGAACCTTTGAGTCATAATCTCTACTAGTTCCATTATTTTTCTGCTTATATTTGTTGAGATTACCTGTCTATTGGTAAGAGTGGATTGTTGATGTCTCCTACTATTATTGTGAGATTTAAGCTTTAGTATTTTATTTATAAATGTGTGTGTCCTTATATTTGGAGCATTGATGTTTAGAATGAGAAATTATGTTGGTGGATTTTTTTACTTTGATAAGTATTAAATGCCATTCTCAATATCTTTTGATGAATTTTGTTTTGAAATCTATGTTGTTAGATATCAAAAGAGCTATACCAGCTTGCTTCTTATATCAGTTTGTTTTCCCAATCTTTTACTCTGAGGTAATTATCTATCTATCTATATTTATCTTTGATATTGAGGTATGTTTCTTATATGCAGCAGAAGGATGAATCCTGTTTTCATGTTCATTCTGTTAGCCTGTGACAAATTGAGCCCATTGACTTAAGGAATATTACTGATCAATGTTTGTTAATTCCAGTTATTTTGTTGGTGGTTGTGTTCATGGTCCTAATGTGTTTGTGTGAGAGTGTGTGTGTGTGTTTGTATATGTGTGTGTATGCACATGTGTGTGTGTGTGTATGTTTGTGTTTCCCTTTTTGGCTTTTTCTGGTATGAGATTATCCATTGCTGGCATTTTTCTAATTGTACTTTACTTTCAGGGATTGGAGTTTTCCTAGGATTTAATTAATGAATAGATAATGTTAAAATTTCACTGTCCTGAAACACCTTGGTTTTTCCATCAACAATTATTGACAGTTTTGCTGGCTATAGTAGTCTGGATTGGCATCTGCGGTCTCTTAGAATGTGCTAGACAACAGTTAGGTCCCTATGGATTTTAAGGTGTCTGTTGAGAAGTCTTTACATGTTACTTTGACTTTTCCCCTTGCCACTTTTAATATTTTTTTTTCTTTTTCCTGTATATTTGAATTTTTTGACTCTTATGTGACAAGGGGATTTTCTTTTCTGATCCAGTCTATTTGGTGCTGTGACAGTCAAAAATTATAATTTTGGTTTCAATTGCTCTGCCTAAGAGACCTATGAAACAAAAATACCTCTGATCTGCAATCTTTCCCAAGGACACATGGTTCCTGAAATGCTGGAGGCTGTTGTTAATAGACAATAACAAGTCACATGTTTTCACTCCCCTAAACAAGTTTGTTTGATTCATCTCCACTGAATGTAGTTGATCACATGAAGATAGGGTATTCAGTACAAGAAAATGTATATGGATTTATTCTTGCTCTCGCTTGGACATGATGGGAAATACTGAAGCTGCTGCAGACCATGATTAGTGACCATTTTCTGAAAACCCAGAGATGAACCTGATCAAAGCTCATCCATTTGGCCAGTGTTTATTTAAAACTTGCTTCAAAATTGGTTTGAATTTGTGGTAGTGATCTTATTTTCCAACAGTGGGATTAACAGTATTCTGTAAGCTTCTTGTACCTTTATAGGTATGTTCTTCTTTAGGTTGGGAAAATTTTCTTCTATGATTTTGTAAAATATATTTTTTTGGGATTTGAGTTCTCCTTCTTCTATTCCTATTATTCTTAGGTTTGGTATTTTCATAGTATTCCAGAATTCCTGGATGATTTGGTTACGAATATTTTCAGATTTAAAATTTTCTTTGACAGATGAATATTTTCCCCCATTGTGTCTTCAAAGCCTGAGATTCTCACTTTCATTTCTTGTATTCTGTTGGTGATGCTTATAAATGTAATTCTTGTTCACTTACCCAGATTTTCTATTTCGAGGATTCCCTCCACTTGTGTTTCTCTATTGTTTCTATTTCTATTCTCGGGTCTTAAGCTGTTTTCTTCACTCATTTGTTTTTTTTTTTCTTCTCTTTCTAGGCATTCATTTAGTGATTTATTGATTTCATCCAATTTTTTTATCTTTCTCTCAATTTCTTAAGGATTTTTTTCTTTAGTTTGTCTTTAAAGGCCTTTATCATCTTCTGAAAGTTATTTTAAGGTCATTTCCTTGTGCTTCAGCTGTGTTGTCTTATTCAGGTCTTCTTGTCATTGGATAGCTTGGTTCTGGTAGTGACACATTGTTTTTTCTATTATTGTTTATGTTCTAGCAGTGGCATTTAGTATCTGGATTCAGGATGATTCTAGGTGTTGATTGCTATGCTTTCCTTTGTTGGACAGATGTTTTGTTTCTTGGTTTCTTTTCCCTTTTTAGTCTTCTGACCTAAGTAACTAAGGGGTCTGATGACCAGTGTATCTTCAGGTCCAATAGGGTGTCTCCACTGGGGATTTTGGAGGCCTGGGACCCTAGATCCAGCCTGACCTCTCATAAAGCAGAAATTTTTTCTGAAGTTATAGACCAGGATATTGATCCCAGGAGAAGTGAACTCTGAGGATGTTGAGCAGGCTTAAAGGGTTTATTGGGCACTGAATAGCACCTTACCTGAAGTCCCTAGGACGAGCCTGACTTCGAGTATACTAGAGCTCATGTAGTTGTGGACCTTAGTGTGGAGTTCAGGGAAGAGGATGCAGTATGGAGTTTTGGAACAGGTTTTAAGGAGTATTATGGGGTGTGGGCAGTGTCTTACCTGGGGTTCCTAGGACCAGAACAACTGCTGGGGCTGAGGTTCCTAGATTCAACCTATGTTCAGGTAAAGCCAAAATCTACTTCTGAAGTTGTAGGCTAGGATATGGAGACCAGAGGAGGGTGTGCAGTCTTGGTTGTTAGGCAAGTTTAAAAGGGTTTATTGGTTAGTGGGTGGTATCTTACTTGAGGTTCCCAGCAGCCTGGTCTTCAACAAAACTTCTGGAGCTATTGTCTATTAGCTTTCTTTTGTTTTTGGAGCTTGAGCTAAAGTCTTGGTATAAATAAGGAAAACTAAAAATGTATCATTGATGTAAAAGAAAATATATTTTTCCTTGTCAACTGACATCATGGAAATAATCGAGTCTCAGGTTTCTTTGTGAAATGTGAAGCCAAGCACTCGGTTCTGACCCTATATTTGAAAAATATCTTTAGGAAAGTTAGAAAAGTTCACAAAAATATTTTACATGTTAATTATGGTTCAATTACCAGAATAAGATGCTATTTATATCCAGTAAATGTGTATGGTTTTCATTTTCAAATTTGTTACGTTTTGCTTGTAATTATTATTCTTCAAACTATTTTTTATTTACCTAAAATAGCAATGTTTCTTGTTGTATATTTTTTTTACTTTGAATACAAACCAAACCTACAAGCATAAGTTAATAATAGAACACATTTAATATGCAGTTAGTAAGAAATATTTAGTCAAAAACAAGGTCACAACTTCTTTAATGATAGATATTAGCAAAATAACATGAAAATGAACACTGAAATTTATACTTTAGACTGAGTCACAATATTTAACTCAATTTGAAATGCTTCTGCATGAGCTTATCATCTGCTAAATGTGTTTGCATTTTTTCAAAGGTGGTAGTAAGGTTTTGAAATATTACTGGGTTTGATTAAATATTTTTTCAATTTTATTTTTATGAGTTTCATTGAATTTAAGCTCCAAAGAAATTTAATGCTTTTGAGATCTTATAGATTAATAAAATAAATAGTCAGGGTGTTTAGATCATGGTATTTGTTATATAATTATAACATTTGTTAAATGAGCCAAGACTTATCATTTATAACATGAACATAAGTTAATACAATGAATTATATAAAAACCCTGTAGAGTTATAGAGGAGTATAAGAATTACATTTTAGAATAGTTCTTTTTCAGAAAGTTGAAGTCTCAATTCACTTTTTATTTTTTTAAAAATCAATTAGTATGTTATTGAAGTTCCAGAAAAAAATGGTCACTGCAGATATTTTTAACTCAGAATTTCTAGCAGGTGGAGGCAATAAAGCTCCATATAATCATTAGGTTTCTTCACTGAGGGGTGGTAGGAGAACTTTCTGATGATAGTGGATAGACTTTAATTTTGTTTAGTCAAACCAATCCTTATTTCTTGTTATACTAATAAAAAAAAAAACCTACAAAGCAGATACAAACAAGAACATTCCACCTTAGTTTAACTAAGGAAAAGAGCAGACAACTATCTATTTGGTGATGTCTGACTGGTCTAGTCATAGAACTGATCCAAAAATATTTATTTATTTATTTATTTATTTATTTATTTATTTACTTACTTACTTACTTATAAACATTACCATTAAAAATTTCCACTTCCTCCCCTCCTCCCATTTTCTTTCTGCTCTCCCACTCACCCTCCTCCCTCCCCCTCCAGTTCTAAGAGAGGGCAGTCTAAGGCCCCCTTCTCAATCCAGGCTTAGGAAGATTTGCATCCAAATAGAATAGGATCCCTAAAAGCAATAGAGGCAAATCCCAGTGCCATTATCATTGGCTTCTCAGTTGGCCCCAATTGTCAGCCACATTCAGAGGGTCCAGTTTGATCCCATGCTCGTTCAGTCCCAGTCTAGCTGCCTTTGGTGAGCTTCCATTAGATCAGGCACACTGTCTCAGTGGGTGGACCAACCTCTTGCGGCCCTGACTTCTTTGCTCTTCTTCTCCCTCCTTCTACTACCCCAAGCTCTCCCCAACCCTATAAATATTTTTTAAATGACCCTATGACAACAGAAGTAACTTAATGGAACATAATAGAACATTGACATATGTTGTGAGAGAGCGGTGGGCTGAGTCCCGCCACCCAGCTAGCTTTACCCGAAATAATTACATGGAAACTGTATTCTTTTATACACTGCTTGGCCCGTTAGTTTCAGCCTCTTATTGGCTAGCTCTTACATATTGATCTAACCCATTTCTAATATTCTGTGTAGCACCATGAGCTGGCTTACCAGGAAAGATCTTAACCTGCGTCTGTCTGGAGTGGGAGAATCATGACGACTGCCTGACTTGGCTTCTTTCTCCCAACATTCTGTTCTGTTTACTCCACCTACCTAATTTTCCATCCTATCAGGCCAAGCAGTTTTCTTTATTAGTTAACCAATGAAAGCAACAGATAAGATACAAGACCCACCTCCATCAGACATACCTTACAAAGTTCTGTTGAAAGCTAAAAAGATAATAATAAATTAACTGATAGTACATGATACCATAAAACAAAAGAATTGAATATGATACAAAGACAGGGAATATGAATGTAGAGTTTAAAAATAGTGTATACTATAATATAATTTTATTATATTGTATATATAATAATAACATTTTATATATCAGAAATTAGTAGTAATAAAATACAAATGACACCTAGTAATACTCAAAAGCTTTGATACAGTAAAGAAAATTGTCAGTTGTATGAAGAATCATCCCAAAGAATGGGGAAAATATTTTCTTGTTACATTTGTGAAAGAATACACAGAAAAAAAAAAAACTGAACAAGAATAGCCCAAGCAGTAAATGGCATAATGAATGAAACAGAATTGTCAAAAATACATAAATGGCTGACATTTTCTTAAGTGTTACACATCATTAGGCATTATGGAAATTCTACCTCATCCTACTCATAATGTCCACCACCTAGAAAATCAATGACAACAGTGCTGTTGAAGATGGAGGGAAGAGTAACCTGGTTTCACTGTCGATGGAAGTATAACCTGGTACAGTCACTATGGAAATTCATTCAATAGGTTCCACAAAAAAATAAGCATAGAACAACCATATGACCCAGATACACTATTGTTGGGTATATACCGAAAGGACTTTACATTTTATACAGAGATGCAAATATGTTTTTTGCTTTTATTAAATATACACAATTGTTTTTTACCTCTAATAAAAATGAAGTTGTGAAATCCTAAATAAGATACTGTAGGCTATCTAGATATCATATATATCATATGTATACATATATACATAATATGTATGTATGTATATGTATGTATATATATGTGTGTGTGTGTGTGTGTGTAGAAGCCACCAAATATACCCTAAATTTACCAACCACACATCCCAACCCATTAATGAAACAATCTTTTATTTTTCAAGGATAAATGGAACTTCTAGGATACGAAGACAAAAGATGTCTGTATCAAAGCACACCGATTTCCATGACTGATAAACCACCTGTCATCTCTGCAGGATCTCATTCCATTGCACCTGGGAATTTTTATTTCAGTCTTTAGACTTCTCTGTACCAGAAGTTAATGAATGTATTAATTTCCCCATAGATATTAAGGACTTTCCCTTTAGAAAAGATGACCTTCTTGTAGTTATCTATGGGAGGCAGGTAGCATTAGTTGGAAGCATTTCTTCTCAAATACAACAACACCAATATATCATTGTGCCATATTGTTGAATTCTTGTTATATGAATATTTTAATGTTTTAATTCTAAATTGTAGCTATAAATATCAACCATAGGTTTTAATGTCAGAATTACCATTCCTATTTTAGTAGTACATAGCAAAATTTTATCATTTTTTGCTCTTCAACTTGATCTCTTTAAATTTATATCTATATTCAAATTTTCTGTTTTAATAATTCTAAATTCATTTATGTGCATCTTATGCAAGGTATATATGTAAGATGCAAAGGCCTCTGGTGAATAATTAGTTCTTGTGAGAATAGTCATTAGATTTATAGTGTAGAAATGCCTATGATTATCCCTGTATGCAAATGGTCACATCTATCAGTAATGGCTAATCATCAGACATTAAACTGTTGTGGAATATCACTCTAACTAGGTAAAGATGTATTACATTTATTTATGCTCTGTAATATTACTTTAACTGTATTAATGTTTGTTACATTGGTTTCTGCTGTCTTAACTAACAATGGAAAAATGTGTTACATTTGTTTCACCTTGACTGCCTAAGCCACCCATTGATCTAATATAGGCTGAACAGTCATGGCTAAACAGGAGAGGGATAGGAGGGGCTGGAGGGCAGAGAGAATAAACAGAATAACTAGGAAGAGAAGGAAGAAGAAGGAGGAGAAAATGACGAAAAGAGAGGGACATGCCTGAGGCCAGAAGTCAGGTAGCTCCCATCCAGTAAGACACAGGAAACAGTAAAAGTAAGATACACTGAAGGAAAGAAAAATAAAAAGCTCCCAAAGCAAAAGGAAGGCAAAGAGAAAAAAGTTAAATTATAAGAACTAATGGTACAAGCATAATCAGAGGACCTACATGACTAATAAACATAAACTAATGGTTGGTAGCCCCAAAGAAAAGTCTGGTACATTAAACTGAATAACAATTTAAAAGTAGAAATATAATTCCAATTTCAATAAAGTCTACAGTTGAGTGTTCTGGGTTACACAAATTTGCCAGAGTCTCAAGCATCTTCTAAAACACCATTCTCCTGTCACTAATGTGTCTACTTGAACATGGCATAAAGATGTTTAGACCCAGGAAACAGGAGCGAGAAAAAGAGGAAAGACTATGCTCAACATTGGACATAGATTGTTCAGCAGATGCACAGACAGTAACCCAGTAATTTAGAGTCACATGTTATCCATATTTATTCTCCTTCCTTTCTTCCCTGTCTTTCTTCCTCTCTGTAATTCTAGAGCAGTGATTACCAATGTCGAAATTCTTTTCTTATCTTTACTTGAAACAATGAACTGAAAATTAATGTTGTTTCACCTTTGGGATGTGAATGAGGATACTGACTCTTGTGTTCCTGTCTTGGTTAGGGCCTCTATTGCTGAGAAGAGACACCATGGCCATGGCAACTCTTATAAAGGAAAGTGATGGAGAAAGGGTCATTGGTTAATTAATAAAGAAACTGCTTGGCCTGATAGGTTAGAACATAGGTGGGTGGAATAAAGAGAACAGAATACTGGGAGGAAGAGGAAGTGAGCTCAGACGCCATGCCTCTGCTCTCGAGGGCAGATGCGATGAAGCTCCGACCCAAGATGGACATAGGCTAGAATCTCCCTGGTAAGTCACCACCTCGTGGTGCTACACACATTAATAAAAATGGGCCAAGCAGTTTATATGAATACAGTTTGTGTGTTGTTATTTTGGGGTATAAACTAGCCAGGTGGCCAGGAGCTGGGTGGCAGAAGTGCAGCCTGCAGCACCTACTACAGGAAAGGTTTTAACTGAGACTGGCTTACAGTTTGGAGGTTACAATAGACTTATTGTTATCATGGCTAGAATGTGGTGACCCACAGGAATGCTTGGTGCTGGAGATGTAGTTGAGAAATCTATAACTAGATCATCAGGCAACAGGAAGGGAGAACACCACACTGAGCCTGGTTTGAGCATCTGAGATTTCATATCCCACCTTCAGCAACATATTTCCTCCAAGTCCACATCTCCTAATGTCACTATTCCATATTGTCCTATGGGGCACTTTATTCAAACCACCACAGTTCTTTGACTCTTCTGACTTGGAGAGTTGTCTACCATTGTGTTTGATATGCAGAAGGGCATCTACATCCCCTACCCTTTAGAATCATGTTTATTGTGAGCAGTCAGTATCATTATTTCTGAACATAAAGAATCATGACAGACATTTCGTTGAGGAGAAATTCCTATCTTTACAGAATTGCTTATTATTCAAAAGAGACATAGACATAATTTTACAGGTGTTTTTTTTTTCCTTAAGTAAATTATTTGTTTCTTTTTATTCACAGAGCATTTTGCAAG
Organism: Alexandromys fortis; assembly: GCF_014885135.2. Lineage (NCBI taxonomy): Eukaryota > Metazoa > Chordata > Mammalia > Rodentia > Cricetidae > Alexandromys > Alexandromys fortis. The sequence goes on along the minus strand of NW_026068076.1, from coordinate 531,248 downwards.
GTTATGGCAAAAATGTATGTTATTGAACAGCTAAAGGCAATTTGCTAATTATGATATTCACAATGCCTGTTTTGTGGACATTGCCTTCCCCTCCATTTATTTGTGATTTGCCCAAAGCTGTAAACAAAGCATTCCTACATGGACTGTACCAAGACATATTTTATTTTAAATGTACTTAAATTCGTCTGTCACAAATGTTTGCATCATAGACTAATACAAAAGAAAGGGGAGAAAATCCAGAATTGACAAGAAATAGCATGAGTCTGCATGTCCGGAGGTGCAGGAACTCAGGCACCAAAGTGGCAAAGGGGGCTAGAGAGAGAAGGGCTAGGAGAAGAGTGGACTCCCAGAGACAGGCTATATGCCCAGAATGGGTGTGGTGCAGGTTGCATAAGAGGCAATGGGGGAAGTGATGGGTAAGGCAAACTTGGTAAGGGTCTATGGAAAGTAACATTGTTCTTCTCTGTGGACTTTTAAGGGGAAGTGCTTTCTAGATGCTGTTTCTACAGCAGTAAATATAACAAATGGCCTGTGTCATGCTGTGGTTAAAAAATATCATTGCAGAGCGGCGGCCGGAACCGGACGCCCACGGCGGGCGACGTAGCTGGCGCAGCGGCCGGGACCGGCGGGTACTGACACAGTGGCAGACAACGCAGGCGACAGGGACCAGGGCAACACCAAGAGCAGATCGCCCCAGGACAATTAAATCAAAGAGGTAGGCCTTTGGTTGGCGAGGTCCTGGGCAAACAGGGAACCTGGTTCTTTTCCTGAAGACCCGTCTGAGGGGTGAGAGGGATCTTGGCCCCTGGCAGGAGCCAGGAAACAGAACGAGGGAATTTTGCAAGAGGAGCCTCTGGCCAGCAGGGAAACCTGATCTGGTTTTAAAAGACCAATTAGAGATCGTCAATAGGAGGAGATGGGCAGGCGCCAAGGCAAAAATTCTCCCAATAAGCTGAAAAACAACATGAAAGCACCAGAACCCAATGATCTTACAACAGAAGGACTTGAACACCCTAACACAGAAGAAGTGGAAAAAATCGACTTTATGAAAGCAATAGAGTCCCTTAAACAATATGTAAAAAACACCTTTATAGAAATGGATGAGAAGTATAACAAAAAGTTTGAAGAATTGAGTAAATACGTACATGAGACCCTGGGAAACCAAGAAAAAACGAACAAACAGGTAATGGAAACAGTTCAAGAATTGAAAACTGAAATGGAAGCAAGGAAGAAAGCACAAACTGGGGACCAGCTGGATACGGAAAATCTAGGTCAACGAGCAGAGCCTACAGAAACAAGCATAATCAATAGAATACAAGAAATAGAAGAAAGAATCTCAGATTCTGAAGACACCATAGAGAAAATAAACGCACTGATCAAAGAAAACAGCAAAGCCAACAAATTCTCATCACAAAACATTCAGGAAATATGGGACACAATAAAAAGACCAAACCTGAGAATAATAGGAATAGAAGAAGGGGAAGAATTACAGCTCAAAGGCCCAGAAAATATATTTAACAAAATTATGGAAGAAAACTTTCCCAACATAAAGAAAGATATTCCTTTGAATATCCAAGAAGCATACAGAACACCAAACAGACTGGATCAAAGAAAAGCATCCCCTCGCCATATAATAATCAAAACACAAAATATACAGGTTAAAGAAAGAATATTAAGAGCTGCAAAGGAAAAAGGCCAAGTAACTTATAAAGGTAAACCGATCAGACTTACACCTGACTTCTCTATGGAAACCATGAAAGCCAGAAGGTCCTGGATAGAGGTTCTTCAAAAACTAAGAGACCATGGATGCAAACCCAAACTTCTATACCCAGCCAAGCTAGTATTCACTATCAATGGAGAAAACAAGACATTCCAGGATAAGAACAAATTTAAACAATACGTAGCCACAAATCCAGCGCTACAGAAAGTAATAGAAGGAAAATCGCAACCCAAGGAATCCAACATTGCCAACACTGACTACAATAACTCAGGAATCTAGCGAACCTTCACCAGTACAACTCAAAGAAGGGACACACACAAACTCTACTACCGAAAACAGTAAGAATAACCGGAGTAAACAACCACTGGTCACTAATATCACTTAATATTAATGGTCTCAATTCACCTATAAAAAGGCACAGGCTAAGGGATTGGATACGAAAACAGGATCCAACATTCTGCTGTTTGCAAGAAACACATCTCAACCACAAAGACAGGCATCTACTCAGAGTAAAAGGTTGGGAAAAGGTCTTTCAAGCAAATGGTCCTAACAAAAAAGCAGGTGTGGCCATACTAATTTCCAACAAAACTGACTTCAAACTAAAATCAATCAGAAGAGATCGAGATGGACACTTTATACTCATAACAGGAACAATTCATCAGGATGACATCTCAATCCTGAATATCTATGCCCCTAATATAAAAGCACCCACTTATGTAAAAGAAATATTTCTAAAACTCAAGGCAGACATAAAACCACACACACTAATAGTAGGAGACTTCAACACACCTCTCTCTCCAATGGACAGGTCAATCAGACAGAAACCTAATAGAGAATTAAGAGAATTATTGGAGGTAATGAAGCAAATGGACTTAACAGACATCTACAGAACACTCCACCCAAATAGGAAAGAATATACCTTCTTCTCTGCAGCTCATGGAACCTTCTCAAAAATTGACCATATACTCGGAAACAAAGGAAACCTCCACAGATACAAAAGAATATCAGTGTCCACCTGTGTCTTATCAGATCACCACGGATTAAAGTTAGATGGCAACAACTATGCTACCCCCAGAAAGCCGACAAACTCATGGAAACTGAACAGTCAACTACTGAACCACACCTGGGTCAAGGAAGAAATTAAGAAAGAAATTAAAGTCTTCCTTGAATTTAATGAAAATAAAGAGACAACATACTCAAACCTATGGGACACGATGAAAGCAGTGCTAAGAGGAAAGTTCATAGCACTAAGTGCCCACTTAAAGAAAACAGAGAAAGCATACATTGGGGACTTAATGGCACACCTGAAAGCTTTAGAAAAAAAAGAAGCAGAGGTGCCCAGAAGGAGTAGAAGACTGGAAATAATCAAACTGAGGGCAGAAATCAACAAAATAGAAACACAGAAAACAGTCCAAAGAATCAATGAAACAAAAAGTTGGTTCTTGGAGAAAATCAACAAGATCGACAAACCCCTATCCAAACTAACTAAACAACAGAGAGAGAACACGCAAATAAATAAAATCAGAAATGAAAGGGGGGACATAACCACAGACACAGAGGAAATCCAGAGAATCATTAGATCTTACTATAAAAGCCTGTATGCCACAAAACTGGAAAATGCAAAAGAAATGGACATTTTTTTAGATAAGTACCATATACCAAAGCTAAACCAAGACCAGGTGAATGATCTAAATAGACCTGTTAGTCGCGAAGAACTAGAAACTGTTATCAAAAATCTCCCTTCCAAAAAAAGCCCAGGACCAGATGGGTTCAACGCAGAATTCTACCAGAACTTCCAAGAAGAGCTAATACCTATACTCCTTAACGTATTTCACAATATAGAAACAGAAAAGTCATTGCCAAATTCCTTTTATGAAGCTACAGTTACCCTGATACCAAAACCACACAAAGACCCAACCAAGAAAGAGAATTACAGGCCTATCTCACTCATGAATATCGACGCAAAAATTCTCAATAAAATACTGGCAAACCGAATTCAAGAACACATCAGAAAAATTATCCATTATGATCAAGTAGGCTTCATCCCAGAGATGCAGGGCTGGTTCAACATACGCAAATCTATCAATGTAATCCACCATATAAATAGACTGAAAGAAAAAAACCATATGATCATTTCATTAGATGCGGAAAAAGCATTCGACAAAATTCAACACCCCTTTATGATAAAGGTCTTGGAGAGAATAGGGATACAAGGGTCATACCTAAATATAATAAAAGCTATCTACAGCAAACCGACAGCTAACATTAAATTAAATGGAGAAAAACTCAAAGCCATCCCACTAAAATCAGGAACAAGACAAGGATGTCCACTCTCTCCATACCTCTTCAATATAGTGCTTGAAGTTCTAGCAATAGCAATAAGACAACATAAGGGGATCAAGGGGATTCGTATTGGAAAGGAAGAAGTTAAGCTTTCGTTATTTGCAGATGACATGATAGTATACATAAGCGACCCCAAAAATTCTACCAAAGAACTCCTACAGCTGATAAACACCTTTAGTAGCGTGGCTGGATACAAGATCAACTCCAAAAAATCAGTTGCCTTCCTATACACTAAGGATAAGGAAACAGAGAGGGAAATCACAGAAGCATCACCTTTCACGATAGCCACAAAGAGCATAAAATATCTTGGGGTAACCCTGACCAAGGAAGTGAAAGATCTATTTGACAAGAACTTCAAGTCTTTGAAGAAAGAAATAGAGGAGGACACCAGAAAATGGAAGGACCTCCCTTGCTCTTGGATTGGGAGGATCAACATAGTAAAAATGGCAATTCTACCAAAAGCAATCTATAGATTCAATGCAATCCCCATCAAAATCCCATCAAAATTCTTCACAGATCTGGAGAAGACAATAATCAACTTTATATGGAAAAACAAAAAACCCAGGATAGCCAAAACAATCTTATACAATAAAGGAACGTCTGGAGGCATTACCATCCCTGACTTCAAACTCTATTACAGAGCTACAGTATTGAAAACAGCTTGGTATTGGCATAAAAACAGAGAAGTCGACCAATGGAATCGAATAGAAGACCCTGACTTTAACCCACAAACATATGAACACCTGATTTTCGATAAAGGAGCTAAAAGTATACAATGGAAAAAAGAGAGCATCTTCAACAAATTGTGCTGGCAAAACTGGATGTCAATCTGTAGAAGAATGAAAATAGACCCATATCTATCACCATGCACAAAACTCAAGTCCAAGTGGGTGAAAGACCTCAATATCAGTCCAAACACACTGAACCTGATTGAAGAGAAAGTGGGAAGTACTCTACAACACGTGGGCACAGGAGACCACTTCCTACGTATAACCCCAGCAGCACAGACAGTAAGGGCCTCATTGAATAAATGGGACCTCCTGAGACTGAGAAGCTTCTGTAAAGCAAAGGACACTGTTGCTAAGACAGAAAGGCAACCCACTGACTGGGAGAAGATCTTCACCAACCCCACAACTGACAAAGGTCTGATCTCCAAAATATATAAAGAACTCAAGAAACTAGACCGTAAAAGGCTAATCAACCCAATTATAAAATGGGGCACTGAGTTGAACAGAGATCTCTCAACAGAAGAAGTTCAAATGGCCAAAAGACACCTAAGGTCATGCTCAACTTCCTTAGCGATCAGGGAAATGCAAATCAAGACAACTTTAAGATACCATCTTACACCTGTCAGAATGGCAAAAATCAAAAACACCAATGATAGCCTTTGCTGGAGAGGTTGTGGAGAAAGGGGTACACTCATCCATTGCTGGTGGGAATGCAAACTTGTGCAACCACTCTGGAAAGCAGTGTGGAGGTTTCTCAGGAAATTTGGGATCAACCTACCCATGGACCCAGCAATACCACTCTTGGGAATATACCCAAGAGAGGCCTTATCACACAACAAAAGTATATGCTCTACTATGTTTATAGCAGCATTGTTTGTAATAGCCAGAACCTGGAAACAACCTAGATGCCCTTCAATTGAAGAATGGATGAAGAAAGTATGGAATATATACATATTAGAGTACTACTCAGCAGTAAAAAACAAGGACTTCTTGAAGTTTGCAGGCAAATGGATGGAAATAGAAAACACCATCCTGAGTGAGGTAAGCCAGACCCAAAAAGAGGAACATGGGATGTTCTCACTCATATTTGGTTTCTAGCCATAAATAAAGGACATTGAACCTATAATTCGGGTTCTTAGAGAAGCTAAATAAGAAGGAGAACCCAAAGAAAATCATATAGGCATCCTCCTGAATATTAAACTTCATCAGGCGATGAAAGGAGACAGAGACAGAGACCCACATTGGAGCACCGGACTGAAATCTCAAGGTCCAAATCAGGAGCAGAAGGAGAGAGAGCACAAGCAAGGAACTCAGGACCGCGAGGGGTGCACCCATACACTGAGACAATGGGGATGTTCTATCAGGAACTCACCAAGGCCAGCTGGCCTGGGTCTGAAAAAGCCTGGGTCAAAACTGGTCTCGCTGAACATAGCGGACAAGGAGGACTACTGAGACCTCAAGAACAATGGCAACGGGTTTTTGATTCTACTGGACCTATTGGTTTCGTGGGAGCCTAGGCAGTTTCGTGGATGCTCACCTTACTAGACCTGGATGGAGGTGGGTGGTCCTTGGACTTCCCACAGGGCAGAGAACCCTGATTGCTTTTTGGGCTGACGATGGAGGGGGACTTGATTGGGGGAGGGGGAGGGAAAGGGGAGGTGGCGGTGGGGAAGAGACAGAAATCTTTAATAAATAAATAAATTAATTAATTAAAAAAAATCATTGCAGTCCCTAGAGTTATAGTTTTTTTTAAGTTAAAAGTAGTTAATTACTTCTAAAAATAGAGGAATATAAAGAAAAAGAAAAATGATCTTTCATTCTTAACATAACTATTGATATTATGGTTAATTTCTTTCCAATCTTCTTTTTTTAATATAATTTTTTATTGAAAAAAAAATTTTCGCCTCCTCCCCGCCTCCCATTTCCCTCCCCGTCTCCCTTCTTTTTTTAATATAATTTTTTATTGAAAAAAAAATTTTCGCCTCCTCCCCGCCTCCCATTTCCCTCCCCGTCTCCCTTCCCCCCCCCTCCTCCCTCTCATTCCCCCTCCCCCCACTCCTCTCCCCCTTCCTCTCCAGTCTGAATGGCAGTCAGGGTTCCCTGCCCAGTGGAAAGTCCAAAGTCCTCTGCGCTCCATCCTGGTCTAGGAAGGTGGACATCCAAACTGACTAGGCTCCCACAAAGCCAGAACGTGAAGTAGGATCAAAACCCAGTGCCATTGTCCTTGGCTTCTCATCAGCCCTCATTGTCCGCCATATTCAGAGAGTCCGGTTTTATCCCATGGTTTTTCAGTCTCAATCCAGCTGGCCTTGGTGAGCTCACAATAGATCAGCCCCACTGTCTCCATGGGTGGGTGCACCCCTCGTGGTCCTGACTTCTTTGCTCATATTTTCCCTCCTTCTGCTCCTCCTTGGGACATTGAGAGCTCAGTCCGGTGCTCCAGTGTGGGTCTCTGTCTCTATCTCTGTCCATCTCCAGATGAAGGTTCTATGGTGATATGCAAGATATTCATCAGTATGGCTATAGGATAAGGTCATTTCAGGTTCTCTGTCCTCAGCTGCCCCAGGAACTAACTGGGGACATCGCCCTGGGCATCTGGGAGCCCCTCTAGCACCAAGTCTCTTGCCGACCCTAAGATGGTTCCCTTAATTAAGATATGTGCTTCTCTGCTCCCTTTTCCAACCTTCCTTTATCCCAAACATCCCGTTTCCCAAGTTCGCTCCAACCTCCCCGTCTCACTTTTCTCTCCCCATCTCCCCTTACCACCTCCCACCCCACCCCCAAGATCTCATTTTTTGCCCGGCAATCTTGTCTACTTCCCATAATCAGGAGGATAGCTACATGTTTTTCTTTGGGATCACCTTCTTATTTAGCTTCTTTAGGATCACAAATTATAGACTCACTGACCTTTATTTATCTCTAGAAACCAATTATGAGTGAGTACATCCCA
>NW_026068076.1:518583-523232 GCF_014885135.2 Alexandromys fortis | reverse complement strand
AAAGATAATAATAAATTAACTGATAGTACATGATACCATAAAACAAAAGAATTGAATATGATACAAAGACAGGGAATATGAATGTAGAGTTTAAAAATAGTGTATACTATAATATAATTTTATTATATTGTATATATAATAATAACATTTTATATATCAGAAATTAGTAGTAATAAAATACAAATGACACCTAGTAATACTCAAAAGCTTTGATACAGTAAAGAAAATTGTCAGTTGTATGAAGAATCATCCCAAAGAATGGGGAAAATATTTTCTTGTTACATTTGTGAAAGAATACACAGAAAAAAAAAAAACTGAACAAGAATAGCCCAAGCAGTAAATGGCATAATGAATGAAACAGAATTGTCAAAAATACATAAATGGCTGACATTTTCTTAAGTGTTACACATCATTAGGCATTATGGAAATTCTACCTCATCCTACTCATAATGTCCACCACCTAGAAAATCAATGACAACAGTGCTGTTGAAGATGGAGGGAAGAGTAACCTGGTTTCACTGTCGATGGAAGTATAACCTGGTACAGTCACTATGGAAATTCATTCAATAGGTTCCACAAAAAAATAAGCATAGAACAACCATATGACCCAGATACACTATTGTTGGGTATATACCGAAAGGACTTTACATTTTATACAGAGATGCAAATATGTTTTTTGCTTTTATTAAATATACACAATTGTTTTTTACCTCTAATAAAAATGAAGTTGTGAAATCCTAAATAAGATACTGTAGGCTATCTAGATATCATATATATCATATGTATACATATATACATAATATGTATGTATGTATATGTATGTATATATATGTGTGTGTGTGTGTGTGTGTAGAAGCCACCAAATATACCCTAAATTTACCAACCACACATCCCAACCCATTAATGAAACAATCTTTTATTTTTCAAGGATAAATGGAACTTCTAGGATACGAAGACAAAAGATGTCTGTATCAAAGCACACCGATTTCCATGACTGATAAACCACCTGTCATCTCTGCAGGATCTCATTCCATTGCACCTGGGAATTTTTATTTCAGTCTTTAGACTTCTCTGTACCAGAAGTTAATGAATGTATTAATTTCCCCATAGATATTAAGGACTTTCCCTTTAGAAAAGATGACCTTCTTGTAGTTATCTATGGGAGGCAGGTAGCATTAGTTGGAAGCATTTCTTCTCAAATACAACAACACCAATATATCATTGTGCCATATTGTTGAATTCTTGTTATATGAATATTTTAATGTTTTAATTCTAAATTGTAGCTATAAATATCAACCATAGGTTTTAATGTCAGAATTACCATTCCTATTTTAGTAGTACATAGCAAAATTTTATCATTTTTTGCTCTTCAACTTGATCTCTTTAAATTTATATCTATATTCAAATTTTCTGTTTTAATAATTCTAAATTCATTTATGTGCATCTTATGCAAGGTATATATGTAAGATGCAAAGGCCTCTGGTGAATAATTAGTTCTTGTGAGAATAGTCATTAGATTTATAGTGTAGAAATGCCTATGATTATCCCTGTATGCAAATGGTCACATCTATCAGTAATGGCTAATCATCAGACATTAAACTGTTGTGGAATATCACTCTAACTAGGTAAAGATGTATTACATTTATTTATGCTCTGTAATATTACTTTAACTGTATTAATGTTTGTTACATTGGTTTCTGCTGTCTTAACTAACAATGGAAAAATGTGTTACATTTGTTTCACCTTGACTGCCTAAGCCACCCATTGATCTAATATAGGCTGAACAGTCATGGCTAAACAGGAGAGGGATAGGAGGGGCTGGAGGGCAGAGAGAATAAACAGAATAACTAGGAAGAGAAGGAAGAAGAAGGAGGAGAAAATGACGAAAAGAGAGGGACATGCCTGAGGCCAGAAGTCAGGTAGCTCCCATCCAGTAAGACACAGGAAACAGTAAAAGTAAGATACACTGAAGGAAAGAAAAATAAAAAGCTCCCAAAGCAAAAGGAAGGCAAAGAGAAAAAAGTTAAATTATAAGAACTAATGGTACAAGCATAATCAGAGGACCTACATGACTAATAAACATAAACTAATGGTTGGTAGCCCCAAAGAAAAGTCTGGTACATTAAACTGAATAACAATTTAAAAGTAGAAATATAATTCCAATTTCAATAAAGTCTACAGTTGAGTGTTCTGGGTTACACAAATTTGCCAGAGTCTCAAGCATCTTCTAAAACACCATTCTCCTGTCACTAATGTGTCTACTTGAACATGGCATAAAGATGTTTAGACCCAGGAAACAGGAGCGAGAAAAAGAGGAAAGACTATGCTCAACATTGGACATAGATTGTTCAGCAGATGCACAGACAGTAACCCAGTAATTTAGAGTCACATGTTATCCATATTTATTCTCCTTCCTTTCTTCCCTGTCTTTCTTCCTCTCTGTAATTCTAGAGCAGTGATTACCAATGTCGAAATTCTTTTCTTATCTTTACTTGAAACAATGAACTGAAAATTAATGTTGTTTCACCTTTGGGATGTGAATGAGGATACTGACTCTTGTGTTCCTGTCTTGGTTAGGGCCTCTATTGCTGAGAAGAGACACCATGGCCATGGCAACTCTTATAAAGGAAAGTGATGGAGAAAGGGTCATTGGTTAATTAATAAAGAAACTGCTTGGCCTGATAGGTTAGAACATAGGTGGGTGGAATAAAGAGAACAGAATACTGGGAGGAAGAGGAAGTGAGCTCAGACGCCATGCCTCTGCTCTCGAGGGCAGATGCGATGAAGCTCCGACCCAAGATGGACATAGGCTAGAATCTCCCTGGTAAGTCACCACCTCGTGGTGCTACACACATTAATAAAAATGGGCCAAGCAGTTTATATGAATACAGTTTGTGTGTTGTTATTTTGGGGTATAAACTAGCCAGGTGGCCAGGAGCTGGGTGGCAGAAGTGCAGCCTGCAGCACCTACTACAGGAAAGGTTTTAACTGAGACTGGCTTACAGTTTGGAGGTTACAATAGACTTATTGTTATCATGGCTAGAATGTGGTGACCCACAGGAATGCTTGGTGCTGGAGATGTAGTTGAGAAATCTATAACTAGATCATCAGGCAACAGGAAGGGAGAACACCACACTGAGCCTGGTTTGAGCATCTGAGATTTCATATCCCACCTTCAGCAACATATTTCCTCCAAGTCCACATCTCCTAATGTCACTATTCCATATTGTCCTATGGGGCACTTTATTCAAACCACCACAGTTCTTTGACTCTTCTGACTTGGAGAGTTGTCTACCATTGTGTTTGATATGCAGAAGGGCATCTACATCCCCTACCCTTTAGAATCATGTTTATTGTGAGCAGTCAGTATCATTATTTCTGAACATAAAGAATCATGACAGACATTTCGTTGAGGAGAAATTCCTATCTTTACAGAATTGCTTATTATTCAAAAGAGACATAGACATAATTTTACAGGTGTTTTTTTTTTCCTTAAGTAAATTATTTGTTTCTTTTTATTCACAGAGCATTTTGCAAGGTTATGGCAAAAATGTATGTTATTGAACAGCTAAAGGCAATTTGCTAATTATGATATTCACAATGCCTGTTTTGTGGACATTGCCTTCCCCTCCATTTATTTGTGATTTGCCCAAAGCTGTAAACAAAGCATTCCTACATGGACTGTACCAAGACATATTTTATTTTAAATGTACTTAAATTCGTCTGTCACAAATGTTTGCATCATAGACTAATACAAAAGAAAGGGGAGAAAATCCAGAATTGACAAGAAATAGCATGAGTCTGCATGTCCGGAGGTGCAGGAACTCAGGCACCAAAGTGGCAAAGGGGGCTAGAGAGAGAAGGGCTAGGAGAAGAGTGGACTCCCAGAGACAGGCTATATGCCCAGAATGGGTGTGGTGCAGGTTGCATAAGAGGCAATGGGGGAAGTGATGGGTAAGGCAAACTTGGTAAGGGTCTATGGAAAGTAACATTGTTCTTCTCTGTGGACTTTTAAGGGGAAGTGCTTTCTAGATGCTGTTTCTACAGCAGTAAATATAACAAATGGCCTGTGTCATGCTGTGGTTAAAAAATATCATTGCAGAGCGGCGGCCGGAACCGGACGCCCACGGCGGGCGACGTAGCTGGCGCAGCGGCCGGGACCGGCGGGTACTGACACAGTGGCAGACAACGCAGGCGACAGGGACCAGGGCAACACCAAGAGCAGATCGCCCCAGGACAATTAAATCAAAGAGGTAGGCCTTTGGTTGGCGAGGTCCTGGGCAAACAGGGAACCTGGTTCTTTTCCTGAAGACCCGTCTGAGGGGTGAGAGGGATCTTGGCCCCTGGCAGGAGCCAGGAAACAGAACGAGGGAATTTTGCAAGAGGAGCCTCTGGCCAGCAGGGAAACCTGATCTGGTTTTAAAAGACCAATTAGAGATCGTCAATAGGAGGAGATGGGCAGGCGCCAAGGCAAAAATTCTCCCAATAAGCTGAAAAACAACATGAAAGCACCAGAACCCAATGATCTTACAACAGAAGGACTTGAACACCCTAACACAGAAGAAGTGGAAAAAATCGACTTTATGAAAGCAATAGAGTCCCTTAAACAATATGTAAAAAACACCTTTATAGAAATGGATGAGAAGTAT
>NW_026068076.1:502103-507570 GCF_014885135.2 Alexandromys fortis | reverse complement strand
ACTAGCCCTGGATGGAGGTGGGTGGTCCTTGGACTTCCCACAGGGCAGGGAACCCTGATAGCTCTTTGGGCTGACGAGGGAGGGGGACTTGATTGGGGGAGGGGAGGGAAATGGGAGGCGGTGGCGGGGAAGAGACAGAAATCTTTAATAAATAAATAAACGGAAAAATAAGATTGCCTTATATAAATTGATATGATATTAATTTATTCTCGTATGACTCTAATTTCTTACACAGGACCTCTGAACTTTTCAGATTCTTATTTTGAGAACTATAACAGCCACAGATACCATGGTCAGGGCCTGTGAGATGACACAATGGAAAGCATGTACTGTTTGTTTTTGCAAAGGACCAGCTTGGCTTTTAGTGCCCAAATTGGGATGCTCACAACTACCCTTAACTCCAAGTCCAGGGACATGAAACATTCTCATGACCTCACACAGATACTCATAATTAAATATGTAAAAAGTATTATTAAATTAGCTGCTACATCAAAAACTATGAATATAATGAAGAGATATTTTGTCCATTATTTGTCTCTAATATTTAGCATATTACATTTTGCAAAGTAGATACTTAGAGACGAGGTATATGCAAAAATATCATCAAAAGGGAAAGTTTCAGCTACAAATACTCGTTAAGACAGAATGAATTTCTTGGAACAGAAATCCAACAGGGAGTTTGCATAAGTGTTCAGATACATTTGTCACTCTATGATATTATACTGTTCGTTAATTTATTTATTCCTTGTGTCTTCTTTGGTCCTGTGGGGGCCTAATTAGATTTCTACAAAGACTCTTAGCATTACTGACTGAATGCTACAACTGTATACAAATCACTTCCTGGTCTCAAGTGGTCAAATCCTCAGACCTTGTTTTGATGATTTTTAAATGAACTCATTCAAATAGTTCTTTTATGGAACAGGATAAATCAGTAACTTTTTACTTTCCCCTTAAAATACTTATGGATCCTTTTCTTTTTATAATGTAAAGGATATAGAAGTAAAATGTGATGTTGTACAAGTTCTAATTTGTCTTAATAATAAAACCCAGAGTCAGATATTGGATTAAATGCTGAAAGATCAGAGAAGTAAAGGAGTCAATTAATAGAGACCTTTTGCCTCTATTGAATTCTCAGACCAAAGTAGGCAATATCCTGTCTCCATAAATCTTCAGACTAAATGCCATGAGCTCTGCCTCCTCCCATTTTATACGTCTCTCTAGGCACAGCACAGCCATATCCCTTCCTGTCTCCACTAACCTAGGGCCAAGATTAAAGGCATTTGATTCCCAGGTACTGGGATTAAAGGTATAAACCAAGACTTCCTGCCTTTGTTTCTCTTTTAGACTGACTCAATCTTCTATAGCCCCGGGTGGCTTTACAGTCACAGAAATCCATTTGCTTTTGACTCCCAAATCCTGAGATTAAAGGTGTGTCCACCATTGCCTATGGTTAACTAGTGGCTAGCTCTGCACTCTGATGTTTAGGCAAGTTTTATTTATTAGATTATAAACAAAATGTCATCACAATATGTGTGATGTTAATTACTTGAATACCAAGTAAATTAAACAAGAAAAACACATTCCTTTTTAGGACCATGAGGTGTTCTAGATTTTGTGTATACAGTGTGTGTGTATTATGTTTTGTGTGTGTGTGATTTTTTTTGTTTGTTTGTTTGTTTTTTAGGTTTTTGAGACAGATTTTCTCTGTAGTTTTGGAGCCCATCCTGGAACTAACTCTTACAGACTAGGCTGGCTTCAAACTCACCAAGGTCTACCTGCCTCTGCCTCCCGAGTGCTGGGATTAAAGGCGTGTGTCACCACTGACTGGTTGTGTATGTTATGTTTTATCCAGGGTCTCTGGGTTAAAGTGTCTGCCTCCATGCCTGATCACACCAGTTCTATTCCTGGTGAGCCATATGGTATAAGTAGAGATCATATTCCTGAGAGTTGACTTCTGATGGCCGCTCACAGTCTGTGTCACTTGTGCCTCTAACACCAAATACATGTATATAGGAAAACTATATACATAGATAAAACACAGAATGCAATGCAAGTTTGACATCACTTTGTCAGTTTATAAGCTTTTGCCACTGAGTGTGATTGAGAGAAACACTCTTATGTTGATAAACATTTGGGTTATTTGCATTCCCTTACTACAGACACTCAACATTGTTTTCCATATATTTACTCCTATTTTTCACAGACATTTCCATAACATAAACCCTAAAGAAAATGGCAGTATTGAAATAATACAATTATTTCAAATTATGATAGAAATGTACAAATTAACTTAAGGTCTTATTACTTATATTCATTTCTTTTGAGGAAATTTTGCCTCTTCACAGCTAGCAGCAGTACTCTCTCTGTTTTATACTGACTTTCTCAGACTCACTGGAATAGTAAAAAGCATCTCCTTAACATAGTGTGCATTATAATGATTAAATATGACTGCAGCTTATGATTGAGATTTTTATGCTTATAAACCATTTTCCTTCTTATTGTATTTCTCATACTAATTGTACTTTTTGTTTTAAATTATCAATTCTGTGACTAATGTAGAATTACTGCAAATACCACAAAAAGTACAGACTTGTTACATTGTTTTAATCACTACTATTCTTCCCACATTCTGTGTCCCATTTCTGTGTGCCATTCTCTGCCTGTGCTGGTTGGTTTTCCATCAAGTTGACAGAAACTAGGGTCACTTGGGGAGAGGAAACTCGGTATGAGAAATTGCTTCTATCAGATTGGTTTATGGACAGGTTTGTGTGGCATATTCTTGATTGACTGTTGATGTGGAAGAGTCTAACCTACTGTGTGTGGTGCCACCCCTAGACAGGTCATCTGGATTGGATAAGAAAGCCAACTGATGAGGCCATGGAGATCAAGCCAGTAAGCAGCAATCCATTGAGGTCTCTGTTCTAGATCCTGCCTCCATGTTCCTGCTTGGATTCATTGACTTCCCATGAAGGACTGTAAACTGTGACTCTCAGCCAGATATACCCTCTCCTTCACAATTTGTGTTTGGTCATGTGTTTAGCACAGCAACAGAAAAGCAAACTAGGACCATCCACATCCCTGAAGGCCAAACATGCTTTAAAACTTGATTTGGATTATTGTAAAAAGTAGAAATTGTGGCTTGCAGATGCCATTTCAGCCCAATAGACTTCTGCTTTCCTGTTTTATTGTACTCTAATTTCTATAAGAAGGGTGCCCCTAGGCTCCCCACTAGTCCCAAAAGAAAGATTTAGGGGGAACAAGCCAAGCCACAAAGGGTCAAATTTGAAAGTAGTCACTGGCAATTTTTTTTTTTTTTTATTTTTTAAATTAGCAGCCAGCATAGACCCTGGAAAGAAGCTAGGTGAGAGTAGCTGATCCAGCTGTCTGTTGCTTACAATGACTGAAAAGCTGCAATAGCAATCAGAATCTGGTGTAAAGTTCTTCTGCAAACATTTCTCCTCTCTTTTCTCTCCTTCTGCTTCTCTCTGCTCCCTCTCCCTTTACTCTCTCTTCCCTCCCCTCCCCTTTTTCCCTCTTAGCCCCTCTCCTCTCTCCTTCCTTCTTCTTGCTACAGTTTAAATCACCAAAGTCTTCCAAAAGCCTGGCACATAAATCTGGACCTTAGGGAATTCACTGAAACTGGGTCTGGGAGGATTTCAGATCCTGAAATGCCCTGAACCAGGGACTGAGGAACTGCGGAGGATCTTTGATATCTCCCTGACTTTAACACAAATAGTTTCATTCCAACACATGCTCCTGCCATGACTCAGAGCCTCCCTATAGGCCCATAGGACAAACCATTCATGAAGTGCAAACTCCAAAATGGAGGCAAATAAATAATTTCCCTTGATAAGCTAATTATCTCAGATACTGATTATACATAGAAAAGCTAATTACACATTTTTCCCTTACCCTTTTCCTTTTTTTCCCACTATCTTTGTTTTCCCATGATTGCCTCTCTTACTTCCCTTAAATTTATATGGGGAAATATTAATGCTCTCAAGACTGTATTTTCCTGTTATTATTGTTCATTCTAAAATTTGATCTTTGTTGGTTTTTTAATTTGCATTAAGAACTGTCGAAACCACCATCCACACACACACTATTTTGATCTGTCACTTGCTTATTTCAAGTACTTTAGTGTATATATTTTTATTTCTCATTGGTTGTTGTAGTAATAAGAGCGGCAGGGCTTCGTCCCCAGCACCCCGGCCGCCTGCTAGCTCATGCCCGAAATAACCACACACAAACTGTATTCATTTGAGAAATGCTTGGCCCATTTCTATCTAGCCTCTTCTAGGATAATTCTCATATATTAATTTAGCCCATTTCTAATAATGTGTATAAGCACCCCAAGGTGTGCTTACCGGGAAGATTCTAACCTATGTCCATCTTGGGTCGGAGCTTCATCACGTGTGCCTCAGAGAGCAGAGCTATCGGGAGAGCAGAGCATGGCGTCTCTGCTCCAGAGAGCAGAGCTATCGGGTCTCTCCAGGAGCAGAGCAGAGTCTTACCTCACTTTCTCTTCCTCCTGTTTCCTATTCTGTTTACTCCTCCCACCTATGCTTTAACCTATCAGGGCCAGCCAAGCAGTTTCTTTATTGCTCAATGACCTTCCGCCATCAGGTTGTTTCATTTTTTTATTTAATGTCTTACTTTTATATTTCTTCTTGGTTATGTGTGTGCCTCATACATTTCCGATCTCTCTAAATATGAACAATGTTTTATGTCTTCATCCATATGTTAAGAAAGAATCTTAGAAAGGGTCAATTGAAATTCCATATTTATATGTTAGAAAACACAAGAAGTTGTATATTTGGTTACCTGGGCTACAACAAATGCTGCTTCTATGGACTTTTAACTCTTGAAGGTTATTATTATTTTATGTCAGAATCTTCAAATAAAGAGGTTTAATTTATTTGCTTTGAAACATGAATGAAAATTCATTTCAGCCACACTAGCGATGTGCATTTGTCCATAAAACATTGAAAAATTAAGAAACAGTCTATAGATTCAAGGCAGGATAAAATTAATTCCAAATGGCATGTGAGAACCTTTCTACTTTAATGTTTTAGAAGACTTGTTTTCCAAACATGCAATGGTTTCTTGCTCCTTTGATTTCTTTTAATTTTTTTTTCTTTTTTAACAGAGGCAGCAAACATTTTTCAGTATTATGATTTTACCCTTCCCTCTGGATCCAAACCAACTAGGCACCTCAAAAAAACTAAAAGGAACCAGGGGTAGGTTGATCCCATATTTCCTGAGAAACCTCCACACTGATTTCCAAAGTGGTTGCACAAGTTTGCATTCCCACCAGCAATGGATGAGGGTACCCCTTTCTCCACAGCCTCTCCAGCAAAGGCTATCATTGGTGTTTTTGATTTTAGCCATTCTGACAGGTGTAAGATGATATCTCAAAGTTGTTTTGATTTGCATTTCACTGATCACTAAGGAGGTTGAGCATGAC
>NW_026068076.1:496934-498499 GCF_014885135.2 Alexandromys fortis | reverse complement strand
GGGGAAATGGGATGATTGGGGATAAAACAAGGTTGGATAGAGGAGCAGGGAATCACATAACTGAATTAAGGGAACCACCTTAGGGTTGGTAAGGGACTTGAACCTAGAGTGGCTCCCAGGTGCCCAGGGCAATGTCCCCAGTTAGTTCCTTGGGCAGCTGAGGATAGGGAACCTGAAATGACCCTATCCTATAGCCATACTGATGAATATCTTGCATATCACCATAGAACCTTCATCTAGCAATGGATGGAGATAGAGACAGACCCACACTGGAGCATCGGACTAAGCTCCCAAAGTCCCAATGAGGAGCAGAAGGAGGGAGAACATGAGCATGGAAGTCAGGACCATGAGAGGTTCACCCATCCACCGAGACAGTGGGGCTGATCTATTGGGAGCTAACCAAGGCCAGCTGGACTGTGACTGAAAAAGCATGGGATAAAACCGGACTCTCTGAACATGGTGAACAATGAGGGCTGATGGAAGCCAAGGACAATGGCACTGGGTTTTGTTCCTACTTCACGTTCTGGCTTTGTGGGAGCCTAGCCAGTTTGGATGTTCACCTTTCTTGACCTGGATGGAAGGGGGAGGACCTTGGACTTCCCACAGGGCAGGGAACCCTGACTACTCTTTGGGCTGGAGAGGGAAGGGGAAGGGAGAAGGGGAGTGGAAGGGAAATGGGAGGCAGAGGCGGGGAGGAGGCAGAAATTTTTAATAATAATAAAGAAAAATGCCACACACACACACAAAAAAAAAACTAATCCTGATCACACACTCGCCTACACCTCAAGATGACCTCATTAAATGAAGGGTAGACATTACAGTCTATTCAATTTTAATACCATGCTAGTTTCTTAATTTGGCCCCTAACGAATGAAATGCAGTGCTCCTATAGTTAGGAAAAGATTAACTCCTTTCCTCTTCTAGTAAATGTGAACATAAAAACATGCTCATTGGGGGAATGCGTGTTTCCCAAAGAGCTTTGAGAAAAGGCTGCTGAGCTCCACAGAAGAAAGAGAAACTGGGGAAGTAAAAGGCATGAAGAAATGGAGTCTTGGCCTTAAAATGTGTGAACATTTAACTTTGACTGACGTAATAAGGTAAACCAATAAGGCATTGTGGTCCATGACATACTATTGGGTTCTCTCTCTCTCTCTCTCTATTGTAGAGACTGAACTATATAAAACATATTTCAGAAATGCAGTGAACATTGTTCTTGATATCTGGTCTAAGCAAGAGAGATTTATTTAACTGCCATTCCAATAGCAATTGTGATATACTTTGATACAAAGTGATAGTTATTCACCCTGAGAGAAAATCTGTTTCCCAAAGCCCCTGGTTGATAAACGACAGCTAATAAAGTAACTTTGCGATTGCTTATATTTGGTGTTACGTTTACTGAATGGCATATAATTCATTAATTTGTATTCTGAAAGTTTTAAGTACATTTCTTTGTATTTGGGACATAGTTATCCTGGAATTTGAAGTATTTAAATAAATTCTAAATTATTTTAAGAAAAAATACTTTGTGCAAAAACCAAAACAAGCAAAGCAGTAAAAAAAAAAAA
>NW_026068076.1:487479-496816 GCF_014885135.2 Alexandromys fortis | reverse complement strand
GATCAATTCACTCTTGCTATAAGCCATTATTATCCATTGAAATTTTAACTGTGCTTGAATTTTCTGAGTCTGTTAGGAAACTGCTTTCTTATATTTTAGAATCTGAACTAAAAATTCATGTACTATTTTGACTGTAGATACCTGTAATCAGAATTATAATTGTATGAATAACACAAATTTTAAAGTTTCTACAAATAAACCAAAATTAAAGTCTTCAGATCACTAACCTTCTTGATGGACGGTTGGCACCAACTATTAACTAGTTCTCACAATTAGCTATAACTGTAGTCACAATTACAATAGATTCCTGCTGCCTATGCAGTTTTCGGCTTTGCTGTTACTGCGCCATGGCACTTCTTTGCTTCTTTGTTGTTTGAAATATCACATGGTGCATAAATGAGCATATAGTTGTGCACTGTTCCTAGAACTCTTTCACAGTTGAATGTGAATAGGATGAAGTAGGCAATTTGTCCATGCAATTTCTACAAAAAAGTATAAGGAGACTTACTTAGGAGCAAATAGAAGTAGGCAATGCTAGTAGTTAGAGAAGCCTATTCTGTGAAAACCTCTCCTTTTTTGAAATTAAACATTAAAACATGGCATACAATTGCTATTTCAAGGTCTATGGTCTCATCAAAGGCAGTAATTGGTGGCACTTGACTCATTCGTATTCGCACTGGGACTGGGAATAAAGTTTCCTCTGATCTGAGATTCCTTGCCTACTGCCCTACTTTTCTCCAATTTCTTCCATAGCTCTTACACATCACCCGAATTAAGACCCACTAACTGATAATCTACTGCACAACACTCAATATTTTGCTCATAATAAATGCCATATTTTAAAGTGGTATACTCATTTCATAAAGTGCTTTGAGTAAGAGCTATTCCCCATTTTTACAAAGGGGTCATATTTATTTTGACCATATTTACAAAGGGGTCATATTTATCTTGACTCCACAAAACATCCATCTCCATGTATTTTTATTTCTATCATGTGTTTAGTATTTCTTTCTGTAATATATATCTGTGGTGATATTTTGTTTTTGCTCTAAGATATATTATTTGCCCAAAGATCAGAGAAGCAGAGCAGCCAGCTTCTGCTTCTTACCTCTACTGAATCCTTAGGCCAAAGGGGCAAAAAAAGAGAGAGGAATATATTGTGGGAAGAGACAGGAGCTCAGGATTCAATCTGAGGTGTTGTAGAGAGGGCATTCAGCCTGACGATTCTTAAGGACAGGATAGCCCCTTTGTTATAAGGATTAAGTAGAGGAAAGAACTAGTAGCTGGCTACTCTGCTTCTCTGATCTTTCACCATTAACCCCTATATCTGATGCCCGGTTTTTACTATTAAGATCAGTTAGGATTCATGCTACATATATCATTATTTATAACCTATCTAGTATCTATCAACAATTTATCAATTGATCTATATCTACCTATGATTCCCTCATCTATCATCTATCTCTGACTGAAACACAAATGACTTATGATATATATAGATATTTAAAAGAGAAGCTGGGTATATTTACAGCCTACATGAATTTAGAAGTTAATTCTTACCTTTTAATCAAACATCATAAAATAGCACCAGACAAAATTACTCATACCAGGAGGAATCTTTTTTTTATTCACAGAATCTTTATCATCTAACACCTAGTCGTTTTGGCTCTGCAGCTGCATTTTAAAGAGCAGTATGCGGATTAAATTGAACTGCACAGATGCCTTTCCTGTACCTTCCTTCATTATGATTAAGAATCATTACCGGATGTGATGTGCAGATGCCTAGGCCCCTAATGACTGAAGTACAGTGCTTCCCATGAGCTTCTCATCAGTCAACCCCGACTCCACCACAGATGCATTTGTCTTCTGTTGTATTAAATGTGAATGGTTTGGAGGATTTTTGATTGATTACTGTCTGTCATTACTGCTATCAAACTTTTAAAAATGAGTATGAAATGAAGGGAAGTGAGAGGAGCATCACGTTCTGAGAAACTCTAGGACTGCGAGATTCCAAGGCAAGTTTGTATTTTTCCTGTCATGAAGTGGCTTAGAAGGCAGTCTTTATTATCTTCATTTGTAGTCCCTCAAATCACCCAGCACAATTCAAGGCATTATGGGATTATTTAGAGAATACTTATTTATTTAGAATATTTATAAAAAATAAATGAATTATTTTTCTTTCACCTCAGCCACACTTTAATCTAATGGAAATGAATAGTTGTGTACAGAAAATAGCATGGATGTTGGAAGCAAATCTTTCTGGTCAAGAGCCCTAAATGTAATAAAAGTATGTTGATTATATATGAAAAGGAGTATATTTACTTTTATCTAGAATTTTCCTGTCTTTAAAGAAAATTTATTCCAATTCACTTAGCATGAGATTCACTGGGAGAAACTGCATGTAGTTGAAAGCACTGAACACACAAGCACATGTTGGAACATGTGAAACTAATATGTCAGCAGAAGCACATGTTTATGTGTGTGAAAATGACATGTCAGCAGAAGCAGATGTCAGAGCATGTGAAACTGACATGTCAGTAGAAGGAGATGTTGGAGCATGTAAAACTGACATGGCATCAGAAGCACATGTTGGAGTGTGTGAAACTAATATGACAGCAGAAGCAAATGTTAGTGCATCATTGCTCTGTGGAGTTGGGAGGGCTTGTGTAAATGGTAATTGTGAATGATAGAGGAAGAGAGTAGCTACTGACACCCACTCTTCACAAACATGTGCACATCCAGGTACACCCCAACATACACACATTCCTGTCACATAGATATTCACACATAAATGCAAAGCATATATCAATTACCCCATTTTGCGTTAGTGTTAATTTTCTAATATTGATGAGATGCAAGTAAATATGATACAAAATATTTATGGACCACTCAGAGCATTTGACAGAAGAATTAATAATACATCTTTTGGAAATTTTATAATACACCAACAGCTTTAAAATATTTGCTTAAAATATTATCCCTTAAGTTTGAGTATTCACTATTTTTCTGTGTAAAATTTGAGAGGATAAAATTTGACTTTTCAAACTTGGATAATTTGTCATAAGAGCATAAAGAAAATTCTCTAAATGATTTTTGTTACATTTACATGACATAATCTCAATGTAGTGAATAAGTGGAAACTAAAACGAAAAACTACCCAGAGACAAAATCCAAGAAACTGCATTCATTTCAATGTTTTACTAATAAATTTGCAAAACTTGTGCATGCTGTGGACTTTGAAGCTTCAGTGGCCAGCAATGCCAAGATAGCTCACATTTTCATTAGGTTTGACATTCCTCAGTCAGAGCTTCATTAGAGAGACTCAGTCTACAGCTACAGGCAGAGATGTGAAACTCATCAGTGAATGTGGACAAAGAGCAAGAAATGAACAAAACGCATGTGAAATTACCACAGGACTTTTTAGGTCCATCATTGCCCTGTGACATGTCCATGTATGAGACACCGCCGGATAAGGCTCTTTAGCTACCTGATTTGATTATTTTGTTTGCTCCCCCAAATCAGTAATCCAATCCTGTGACTAATAGAAAAATATATGTACAAAACTGTGACATTACAATTCTTATGGCATAGTCTCCCATTACCAGCATATGGTAATACAGAAGAAATGTAGGGTTTGCTTAAGGAAGAGCTAGGCAGAATAGTAAAGGTGTTTACATTTATCAATAGCTTTTCTAGTTATTTCTAGTTTTGCATGCTTATTTTTAAATAGCAGAATCTTCTTTTCTTGGAACTCACCCCATCTGTGGTAGAACAAATGTAAGCAATGGAGCCATAGAATGAATCCATGTATCAAAAGTAATAGAAAGTGCTCAGGTATTGAGTTCACTGTACCTCTGCTATTATTATTTATGAAATATAAAAATTGTTATCAAATTTTGAATGGCCACTTCTGAAAAATAACAAGTAACATTGTACATACTAAACAAGTTATATTTAGGATTGTATATGTAAATACCTACCTATGTGTAAGTATCAACAAGTAATGTAAAAAGAGGCAATGAATCTGAGAGCAAGGAGGGTTATATGGAGGGCTTGGAGGGGGAAAGGAATGATAGAGATGTTGCAATAATTTTATAATCTCAAAAATTAAACATTCACAGAACATAACAAATATCTCACATCTTAAAAATAAAATGCACTATTTTGCTTTTCACTATGAACAATCATGAACATTCAAATTTTATATTACATAAATTTTCTAATAAATGAGAAAAAACGTGATGACTGCTAAATTTTAAATTCCCTCTATGTAATATAACTAAAATGTTAATATATTTAAAATAATTCTGGATGAATCTAGATGAACTAATTAGTCAGGGAATATTAAGACAACACATCATTTTTTATAGTAAATTATTTGAAGAGTAAAGATTGTTATACATATCTTTTTGGCCAGTAGTATTAATTTCTATTTTAACTTAGTGCCTGCTTCTTGTCTATAAATGAGTTTATAGGCCCTTTGATAAGATAATTATACCTAGATGTATAATTAGTATAAATGTGTTTACTATAACTAGGTATAGCAATGCAAACTAGTTACACTTTTCTCCCGTGAAAGTGATTCCATTTGTTATAGTTTTTATAGTTCTCAGCAACATTAGTATCTTAGGAAATAGAAACTTTATCTATCCTTTGACTCCACACATGCACAGACTCCTCCCCTGACAATGTTTTATGGAAAAATAATAAATTTGCTATAGTCAAAGGACCTAGATTGGGACATGATTGTCAAGCAATGTCCATAGTTAGCAATGGGGTTCATTCTTAGTGTACAAAGGTCTAATGGCATGTGTCCACCATTCCAGCACCCTACATAACAGCTTCATTGTTTGAAGACTCCTGGGTGTTCTGCCTCCTCATGCCTTCCCATCTAATCTCTAGCACACACCAATGTCTTACTGTCTCCATAGTTTCTCTCTTTTCCAGATTATCATATGGATAGAACCACACAGCATTTACCTTTTTCTGATTGACTTTTCTGCTTAGTGATATATATTTCAGCTTCATGTAGCTTTTCTTCTCTTCAGTTATTTGGAAGCTCCACCTTTTATCTATTTCCATTGTGACTGAAAGACACTGTGGTTGTGAGGTTGCTTACATTTTAAAACTTACTAAAATCTTAATATGCATGAAGAAGAGAAATACATGAATAAAATTAGGCTACCGAAAGCATCATATTTTATTTTACTTCTTCTATAACCACCTTATATTCTATGTTAATTGGGGGTAATCATGGAGTTGGCCAGATCTAGCTGTTTTGAGATGCATGGGTCATATATCTTTCAGGTTAGAGTCCCAGCACCTGGGGCATTATGTTCTTTTCAGTTCTTGGGAAACTGAGTCCACCCTCAGTGAGGCATTCAGTCTGCTTTGTGTTCCTCTGTGTTCCCTAGAAGCCAGAGAAGCATGTAGAGGCTTGATAGGACAATTAGTCTTATACATTAATCTTGTATACCCTGCATAGTTTACAAATATCATTGTGTACTTGACAATTACCATCATATTGATCCTGACAATTGCCATTGTGTTCTGTTTCTGATAAAGCAATAAAATGTCTGATTGCTTAGAATAAACTGTCATATCCTCAGTTTTGCTGTGGCCCCTCCATCCTGGCCTGGTTTTAATTTCCATTGCCTATCAGTTAACCTGGACTCAGTATGCAAACCTTGCTTCTTTCAGTTAATAAATTGATAATTAATGTGGCCCAACTTCTTGTTAATATATGTGAATAGAGCTCTATGTGCAACCTTGGATAACATATTCTTCAGTTCACTCAGTAGCAAATTCTAATCTCCCATATCTATCATTACCAACAGAAGTTTTTCACTCCTTAATCTTGTCTTCTTTTTTTCCTCAGAATGATGTAACCCTTGCGAGAACACAGGGATGCCTCACTGCATCTTAATAATTTCATTGGGTGATGCAGCCCATATTTGATAATTTCAATTTTCTGAAAATGATCAAAGTCAATAGTCTTTCCCGAGAGATGATAAATAAATATTAGGGTAAATAATAAAAGACTTGAAAATCTGTAACCTATAACCTAAACTTTACAGTCACGTGAATTTAATAATCATGAATAGTTTATGATAAATATCTATAAAATTAAATGTTTCTATTTATACAAATAACAATCATTGTTTTAGGGATTGATGTGTGTCTTACAACCAACCTTTCATTCAGGGAACATTTTATATAAGAAATATACATTTTCATCAGTTTGATTCTGAGCATAATGTTGAGAAATATGTATCAATAGCACATAAAAACTCTCTAAATTGTTCTCACTAATGTTGAATCACCAGCAGAGAAAGCAAAAATAAATGCTCTTGACAGATCATAATTTTTATTTGACCTTGTATTACAAACAGATATGTCATACTATTGAGATCACTTCTTCAGTTCTGAGAAACAGTTGAAGGATTTAGAGGAAGCCTGCCTTTAATATCCTTTTTTTCTGTATCTGTGAAAATAAGGAACACAGAAAGCAATGTTTTTGTATGTCGGATGTTTTAGGGCCTTATCTTACACAGTGAGATATGGACAGGAACCTAGTTCTAGTCATTTGAGGGAAACTGTGAAAATAATTGTAGTGTGATTCACCAGAGGAAATTGAAATCTTTTTATAGTCTCCCCTTTTGACTCACTCTCCTCACCAGTTCTACCAGTCAGACGGAGAGGGATATAACTACTTCGGGATAGTTTAAATGTAGAGTGTGAAATAATTTCAAGTGAATGATTAACTATGACTCCTGGTGAATAAATGGAAAAAGACAAGAAATGTTAGAAACAGCCATTAGAATTCCCCACTTAGTCTGAGCTTGACGTCTCTACCATTGGGTTAATGCTAATGCTTCCTCTAATATTACTATCCTCATAAAATCAAGAAATGTAACTCGTTTATTGTTTTAGTAGTTTTATTTACATTGTGAGCCGATGCTGTTGGTTACTTTAACTACAAAACATATTGTGGAAAACAATTCTGGAAATTACAAGGTCTTTTTTTATAACCCCTGGTAAGAGGAAGAGAGGAACACCATAGGCAATGCCATGTGCATCATGATCATTGCAGCTGTAGCTGGAAATAGAATGTGATGTGTCCACAGCATCTAAAGCCAGTGTTAGCCCAGAAGAAGGAACAACACAGGCAGCAGAACCTGTGTCATCAATCTGAGATAGCAAAGGATGGCAGAGAGTGTTCATATGTGCCGATGCCTGTCAATTGTTAGAAGATGCTTGGACTATGTTAAATAATTTGAAGATACAGCTAAGTTCAGTCTAATATAAAACAATGATTTATTATCTGATATTCAAATACACAAAAATGATATTAGAAAAAAAGTGCTAAGCATTAAAATTGCCCCCCCCCTTTTTTTTTTAAAGAGGAACAACAATCCCTCAGGTTTCTTTGGGGTTGGGCGTATTCGTGTGTCAATTAAAAGCAGAGAGGACATGCAGTTATTTCAAAATATTCCTTCTATTCAAGAATTAATGCATGTAGGTCATTGTTCTCAGAAAGTCACTCTTTACTGTTTGCCTCTCAGAGACAACTTATGGACAAGCTGAGTTTTCCATGTATTAGCTATGTGGTGAAATAGCAACTCAGCAACACAAACAATATTTCTAGCTTTAGTAAAATTAACAAGTGAAGTTAACTATAGGCGCCTCACATTCCTATACATGTAAATTGAAGAAAGCAAACGTAAAATCTGCAATGAGGGTTAAATACAGCAAGTCCCTGAGGTCATGTTTTCATTCACTGACCACTTACACTATGTTGTGGGAGGTCCTTCCGCCCCTTCAACCAATAGCTGCTGAGATACCAGCCCATTGGGGCGTGGTTTCTCTCCCTTTAAAAAACAGCTACTTCCTCCGCTCCCTCTCTTCGCTTCCTGCTCCTAGCTGGTGACTAGACTCCCTTCCTGGTTGTGCAGAGGGCTGTTGTCTGGGACAGTGATCTGTAAGTTTTTTTTCCCCTTTAAATAAATACCACCCTATTAATCATAACTCCAAACTGGTGTGGCATTGTTCATGACTTACGCCTACATCTGTCGCCCGAACGTTTGGCTTTTAGGACCTCTCCTTCCCCCGCTTGGCTGCTGGCCGCGAGTTCGGCTTGGCGCGAGCCCTCCCTTCCTCAGCCTTGGCCTGTGCCTTGCAGTGGCCTTGTGGCCTGTACCTTGTGTGTGGAGCCAGCAGTTTAATATAAATTATCACGCACTGGCTTTTCTTGCTGCAGTTCTTTATATTTTCCCTTTAGATACCTCAGATTGACTTCAAGTCCCCACGCACCCTATCATCTGCCTCTCCACGTAGATTTAAACTCCACAGGCCCGTGTAGTCTCTGCCTGCATGGTTTGCTCTTTTCTGAGTCGTTTTTAAATCTCCCTTGCAAGTACAGCTCTTAAGTGGTGCAAACCAGAGCACGCGGTTGCCAAAAGCTACAACGCCTCTGGGTGACTCTGTCACTTGGAGGCATACAGGGCTTCCAGGTTACTCTTCTCTACCCCTGGATTCTGGGTTTATGGTTCCGTGTATGGAATTGATTTAATTACATTTACTTTGTTGAGCAACTTGCATTTCCCAGTTTTTAACAAATACTAGGCTGACTCTGAAACAGGACCCCCGTTTTCATCGCGACTTGGCAACAGCACCAACTGCTGGATAATAGGTAATATGGCAGTTTTCATTTCCAACCTGAATTTTACTGTTTGGGCTACCAATACAATGGGTCTTATCATGCAAGGTTTATATGACTATGAGGATAACTTAATTTACTGGTTACTAGGTTTTAGTATTCTTTTGCATATTCTATCATTTAGGAAGACTATGGCACTCCCAAGAACCATACTATCTTTACTAGAAACTCATGCAGGTCAGGAGATTCAGGATTCAAAAGAAGCAATAATAAAGACAATAATAAAAAGACTTGAAATGATTGAAGAAATTATTGGAGCTGGTGAACAAAGTAATAAGGCACAAGGACAGGATACAAGGCCAACACCAGCTATCAGAACTGGCTTACCCAGGGTTTTAGCGGCATATCCTATACTTAATTCTGACAAAGTGTCAACTTCTAAAGGCTCAAAGGGAGTCAGAGAAGCTAGATGGACGCCAATAACAATGAATGATCTAAAATAAATTAATTTTGGTTTGCACAATGATTATGTAAAGGAAATGATAAGGACTTGGACTTCTAATGCTAGAGCTACCCCCTATGATTTCCATCAGTTAGTGTCTGCAGTTTTAGATAAGGGACCTTCCTTGATGTTTGGAATTTATTTCAGAGAAGAATCCAAACATATGGAACAGCAAG
>NW_026068076.1:477641-480670 GCF_014885135.2 Alexandromys fortis | reverse complement strand
TTATGTTAGGCCTTAGCCAAAGTTGGTTGCTTCAACGCTGCAAACATGACTTTGGGTGATTGCCCAGGTAGCTAGTTGTCTCTGTGATTTGTTGCATGTTTTGGAAGTTGTTTTACTGAACTTCCTAATTACCCAGATAACATTATTTTTCTTCTCAGATCTTCAATGGGGTTGAAGACTATATAAATGTAGTTACTTTTCTCTCACGACTTGGCCAAGTTATTTATTATACAAGACCTAAGCTAGTTAGAATAGGATATTTGTACTTATTGTATATAATTTCGTAGTAGGTTTAGAACTCTCTTACTTAAACAAAAGGGGGAGGTGTTACGGGAGGTCCTTCCGCCCCTCCAACCAAGAGCTGCTGTGATACCAGCCCATTGGGGCGTGGTTTCTCTCCCTTTAAAAAACGGCTACTTCCTCTGCTCCCTCTCTTCACTTCCTGCTCCTCCGGTGACTAGACTCCCTTCCTGTTTGCGCAGAGGGCTGTTGTCTGGGACGGTGATCTGTAAGTTTTTTCCCCTTTAAATAAATACCATAAATCATAACTCCAAACTGGTGTGGCATTGTTCGTGACTTACGCCTATACATATACTACCAAAACAGAGGTTTTGGAGAAGAACTCAAATATTTAGTTTCTTGAAGTTTATGAGTTACTAGAATATCCCCCCATGATAAAAAGAAAGATCCCAGAGAATGAGCATAGAATTAAAAATGTGCCAGTTCATCAGGTGCTAATCATCTCTTCAATAGCCTTGTCATTATTTTTTAAGGGTGACTTAGAAGTGAACTACTGATGGATGATGCTCCAAGAAGATACAAAGGAAGCAAGGAAAAAAAAAAGAAGTCTCTTGAGTTCCTCAATATTGTGGCTAGGGACTGTGTATCATGAGCAGTGGTATCTTCAGGAGTTTCCATTCACTGGGAATCAGTACAGGTGGTTTTGAAGCTCATTTGTAGCCCATTTCCTTCATTCTAGACTAAAGCACATGTTCCTAAGGTATTCGAATCCTTTGCAAGTAACATGTCTGATATTTAAAGTGGGTATAGTAATAGGATTTATACTTCCTATTATGGCTTCAGACACAACTTTCAAGAAGTAGAAATTAGTTTAGGAATGATTAGAATCTGTGTCTGGGGAAATATTTCCTGGGGAAGTGTGACACAAACATCTATTTACTCCAAATAGGAAATGGACAACAAAGTAATAATACCATCCAAGTCTAACTAGGTGAATTATAAGTTCACTGAGGTTACTTATAGGAGTATAGGTGAGGAGTTATTATCAGAGCAAAAATGACTTAAAGTTTATCACACAAAGCCCACCGCCTAGAATGGGCGACAACTCACAAAAACTAGAACCTTGGGTTTACTGGGTGACTTGTAGCCATATGGAGAGATCCAGTCTTTTTGAGGCAGCTTTACTACTGTGAACCTGTTCAGTAGTCCTTACGGTTCATGTAATCCTGGGCAATAAGGAGTCTTGCAAATCTGGTCAGTTTCAAGAATTTCCTGAGACTTGTAAGTTGTTTGCTTTATGAGTAGTAAGGCACCTCCATTTAGAATTTTGTGAGCCTAAATAATACACCAGGACCCCAGCAGAGAATAGGTACACAATAGGTTTTTACTTGAGTAAGGAAATTGTAAGTTTCTACCATAAATCAGGGATTGATATTAGGTGAATAAGACCAGGTAATTACACAGGATGCTTAGAAGTTTAAAAAAAATGACAAAAAAAAATCCAAGTGCTACTATTAACAAAAATTAGAAGTATTTCTCACCTTTAAATATTTGTCATGTTTGTCAAGTTAGGAAAATTTGTAGTTATGATTTTTTAAGCCATCATGAGATTTTGTATACACAGAATTCATGTTTATTATTATTGCCAGGATGCCTAAATGGGCTCTGAAAAAAGTGGTTCATCTCAATGTATTTTATTGCAGTTAAGCAGAGAATGTAACCCAAATCTCCCAGGCAAGCACTGTTTAAGTGATGACACATTCCAGATCAAGTCCAACTGCTTCATTTTGTGACCTTTAAAAATTAAGTTTAGACATACAAGTAAGTCAACTTGATAGGGTTCAAACTAAGACCAGTTCTTCCTCCAAGACAAACAGAAAGCTGCCTTGGTGTTTCTCTGAAACACCAAGATATAGTAAAACTGCTGAAAAATAAAAGTCTAGATCCAGTTTCCTCATTATCAATAGCCAAAAAAAAAAAAAAAACAGTGGATGGAAAACAGAAAACAGAGATAAGAAATCAAGGGATAGAACAGTACAATTATGGAAAAGCATCTAGGAACATGAACACCTGTCACCAATCATGAAATGCTTCCCGTTACCCTCTCTGTGTGTAGCACAAGATAGCCAGGATATTAGTCTTAGCTTAAGTAGCATAGGATAGCCAGGAAATTAGCCTTAATTTGCCAGGTATTTAGGAATAAAGTATGACCTATACAGTTTCATGAAAAAGTTTTCTAGTGGGGGAATTTAATCTGTATCAACATTTAAGACTGAATGCCATCCAATATAATGATCAGTCTGAGTGTCAAAGGAAATTTCCCATTCTAACAAATATTTTGCTTTTCTTTTTTTTTAATATAATTTTTTATTGAAAAAAAAATTTCCACCTCCTCCCCGCCTCCCATTTCCCTCCCAGTCTCCCTTTTCCCCCCTCCTCCCTCTCCTCTCCCCCTTCCCCCACTCCTCTCCCCCTCCCTCTCCAGTCTGAGGGGCAGTCAGGGTTCCCTGCCCTGTGGAAAGTCCAAAGTCCTCCCCGCTCCATCCTGGTCTAGGAAGGTGGACATCCAAACTGGCTAGGCTCCCACAAAGCCAGAACATGAAGTAGGATCAAAACCCAGTGCCATTGTCCTTGGCTTCTCAGCAGCCCTCATTGTCCGCCATATTCAGAGAGTCTGGTTTTATCCCATGCTTTTTCAGTCGCAGTCCAGCTGGCCTTGGTGAGCTCACAATAGAACAGCCCCACTGTCTCCGTGGGTGGGTGCACCCCTCGTGGTCCTGACTTCTTTG
>NW_026068076.1:457490-476854 GCF_014885135.2 Alexandromys fortis | reverse complement strand
GCTGGTGGGAATGAAAACTTGTGCAACCACTTTGGAAAGCAGTGTGGCGGTTTCTCAGGAAATTCGGGATCAACCTACCCCTGGACCCAGCAATGCTACTCTTGGGAATATACCCAAGAGATGCCCGATCATATGACAGGGGCATTTGTTCAACTATGTTCATAGCAGCATTATTTGTAATATTTTGCTTTTCTAAATGGCCCCTGGGTCTTTTAATCAAATGAGGTAAACTTGAATTGTATAAAACAGCTTCCATTAACTAACATTATGCTAATTTAAAAAGCATCTAGCCATGAACTAACTGTCATAAAATGCCATAAGGTGTGTGACAATTCCACAAGGTTGGGAATTTACAATGCACCAGTTTTTCTTGGTGATGCACTGTGTTTGTCTCTGCAGTTATCAGTTACACAGTGCTCCACATGTTCCTTCCGACTGACACTATAGGACAAGGTCTTAGCACTATGTCGGGAAAATGAGTGGAGCTTATAAAATATCAGCATAGATAGGGACAGCAATTAGTGACAATGCTGATTCGGTATGAAATAGATGACTTCAAAATCATTAAAGACAGAATTGTTTAAAAAATATTACTAATCCAAGTTCCTATTGTCAGTGTTGTGGTTAGATTCTAGGGACCATGTTATCTGTCTAAGTACTGGCCACTGATCTTAACAAGCACTGGATCTTGCTCATTAGCTATGAG
The DNA here is from genome assembly GCF_014885135.2 of Alexandromys fortis. Classification (NCBI taxonomy): domain Eukaryota; kingdom Metazoa; phylum Chordata; class Mammalia; order Rodentia; family Cricetidae; genus Alexandromys; species Alexandromys fortis. The sequence goes on along the minus strand of NW_026068076.1, from coordinate 476,148 downwards.
GCTGTGTTCTGACCTCTGACTGAACGCTGGAATATTCGCAGCGCAACAATCACTGATGGTCTGGAGTATATCATCAGAGATGCACTCGATTACTGAGGTAATGTGAAAAAATCATCCATTCAGGTGCAAATGTTCTTATTGCTATAAAAGAATACCTGAATAGGCCAAAGTTTTCTTCACAGGTAACCATGACCCACCTGAGATCATCTCTGTCGAAGACTCATAACAAAAGCTCAAAAGCACTCAAATGGATTTTTAACTTGGGGAAATCATATTTCAGAATGGAAAATCACAAAAGTCCTGGCCAACCCTTCATTATGAAAATGCATCAGAATTTGAAACACAAAATGCTTTAATAAAAGTTGAACTCTTACCACCATGGGATTTATGCAGAACCAAACCAAGAGGCTGGTCTTTATTTAGAGACTTGGAATGAGGTGCTGCATAGGTCTGCACCAGGTCCTCTGCACTTATGACTTCTATTTTAATATATTTATAGGATTTCTGTGTGTGCAAACAAGTGGGTCTCTGGTCTTTGTGCCTTCTCTTGAGCCCTTTTCCTTCTGTTAGTGTGTCTTGTTCTACTTTGTTGTGATAGTTTTTGTTTTATCTTATGGTATTTTACTTTGTTTTATTTTTTTAAAAAAATAAGTGGAGGAATGAATGAATGAAAACCTAGCCCCTAGGATAAATGTTAACTACCAAACCATCACTTACACTTCCTGGGAGACAGAAAATCAGTTTCCTTTGACAGAAAGACACTGGGTAAATAAATCACTCCAGGACAGGTGGCATGTTCAGGAGTAGTTGACTGAGAGTTAATGGACTCCACAACAAAAAATGAAATTTTAGTGAAAGTGTTTTTATAATTATAATACATTCCATACTTAACTCAGAACGTATATCTAGAAAGGCAATTTATGTCTCAAGAGCTTTCAATTTAGAAGATTCAAAAGAAATTATTGTTTACTTTATGTAGAAAAACGGCACTAGCCATCCATTTCAGTGATATGCAATGTCCACTTACCAGCAAAGACAAGCAGCCTTGTGGGGGGTTAGGAGTTACAAACAAATATTAAGTAGCAAAGAAACAGAGAAGTTAATGTGCTATGATCAGATTCATTCTTGCATTTGAAAGACTTGTAGGATATGGTAAAGCACTGACTAATTTTCTAGATGTGGGTGGGGCTGCATTTCTAACATGCTTCCAGGTAGGGTGGAAGCTTGCTAGTGAGGAACACTCCCTGATTAACAATTGTAGTTATTTTGTTGGTTAGTTGGTTGATTGGTTATTGGTTATTTTGTTGGCTTTAGACCTGTAACTTTTACCTTATACCTTATAGTATTTATAATTCATTTACATTAATATTTATTTTGTTTTGTTTTCTGTGCTGGAGCTATAACCCAGGGCCTTGTGCTCATGCTATACAAGTGCCCTTCCTCTGAGCTATATCCTATCTGAGAAAAAAAAATATCATTTCTGCCCATTGAAATCAATTGAGGGTAAATTTGAAGACACCTCACACCACAAGGGTAATTTCCTATATCAATTAAATAATAAATTCAGGATTATACCTTATCATTAGTAGATACAAAGCCAAGATGAATATTAACTGTTAGCACCTAATGTGCAAAATTTCTGCAGGTCTCTTGTTAGAAGCAGTGGCTACTTACTTAATGTGCGCCCTTGTCACAAAAGCTTGGGCCAGGATAAAGGTAAGTGCTCAGATTTGATTTGCTCACTTCCCCCTACACAGGTCTACAGAGGTCAACTTGCTTGTTACCAAAATAGTGGCACATTGTGTTGATCCTATTTCACTACTTTTGGGTAGGAATATATAGAGTTTAGAATTTAAATTGGCTCAAATTGACATAGTACGTAATGATAGATAATAAATAGCAAATCCTGTCTTACTGAGCCATCCTGAATAAAGAAATATCTCCAATAACCCATAATTATTAAAGATAAACTCTTATGTAACATTTGTATTGGCATAGGAAGAAACATTCTTAGCAGCCATCCAAAAGAAAATCAAGATAATTATGGTGCTGGCTGCCATTATGGTAATGTGCTTACAATGCAGGGCTACAGAAATCAACTTTAATTTCTTTACACCCTGGTGTAAGCCATTCCATGCACTTCAACACCATGATAGAAAGCCATTCCAGCACTTCAACACTTCATTCACCAATGCCTGTTCCTCTGTTAATGAACATGATGATTTAAAAGCAAATTTTTTCCAGTGATATCTACAATTTTAAGGTTTTTTTTTTTGAGCAACAGTAAGTTACTATTTCTCCCTCACATTTTTTACTACTACTGACAACTTTAAAGGAAATCTTACTATTAAAATTTCATCCATTTGTTCATTCTGTCTCTCTGTTCAGTTTATTGAGTTAACACTTACTGTGTGTGGTACTACAATTATATTCAAAAGATAAAGCAGTGGTAAAACTAGCACATTCCCTCTTAGATTTGACACTATAGAGCAACAGGCACACCCTCCTAATTACAGCATCAAATATAAAATTCTAGGGTGTTGCTTTGAAAAATACTAAAATAAAGAGGAAAAATAGGGTACATCTATAACATGAGACTTTGTAATTATGACTTTCATCTCTTCAGGGAAGACAGGGGAGATAATCTTGAAGAAACCATATTCAAGGGGTGGAAGAGGAAGCATCTGAGACTGAACAAAAGTGGAAGAGGAACATTTGGAGAGCAAGACAATGAAGAAAATGTAGGGTGGAAAAGGGAGCATGACAAGTAGGCAGAGGGATAGAAATGGGCTGCTGTGCCTAGGACTCAAGAGGAGGCGGTGCTATGCAACTGAGCTGTGATACTAAGGTACTTAGTCCTACTGTTGTGTACATCTGGAATATGAGATTATTTCTCAGGAAAACTGTGGATATTTTGATTTCTTTAGGATTTTCTAAAGGAACAGACCTGACATAACGTGTTTGTATACATACATACATATATATATATATGTGTGTGTGTGTGTGTGTGTATGGTACATTGCACTGGCTTACAACCTGTTGTTGTCCTGGTGTCCAACAATGACTATATCATGCTGGAAAGGCACAGAATCCCATAGTTGTCCAGTCTGTAAGAGTAGGTGTCTTATCAGTTCCACTCTGATGTTGGTGTCCTGGAGGATGGCATGGAGAGCTGCTGCTATTCAGTCTACTGTGTTGGAATCCCAAAGAATTTGGTTCTAACAATAGTGAAAGAATATCTCGGCAGAAAGACAGATGAGCTTTGTCCTTGAGACTGAGGACTAGCAGGCACAAAGGGATGTTTTTTTTTTTCTTTTTCAGTGTTCTTTTTTGTGGGCTACCACTAAGTGTGACCCAGGTTTAGCATGGGTCTTCTACCTTCAAGTAGTCTGATTAAGAAACTCCCTCATAAGTGTGCCCAGAAGCTTAGATTTTAGTTTATTCCAAAAGCAGTCGTTGACAACCAAGATTAGTCATCATATTGATAAGAGGGGTTAAATTTATAGAACACACTTGATGCTGTCAGATGTCATTGGCTATAACTGTAGAAAAATAGAGTGAATGCGGCTTTCTCTATTTACATTTTTATCAATAAAGTAGAAGATAACAAATGAAATCTAAAATTATGGTAGGCAATAAATGAGCACAATATTTTACATTATAGTAATAATATATGCTCTTAATTTTCTCTGTAATATTTTAACCCCATGCCACCTCTTCTATTCAAAGAGTTCATGAAAATAACATCAATAAATCCCACGGTATGAATGATAATACATTTTTGTGTATGCCTACACCTATGTGACTGTAATGAAAGAATGCTGAAGACAATTTTAGAATAAGAAGTTTAAATCTAGGGCTGGACAATTATATTCCGATTGGTCAACCACTGATGTGGGAATGGTTTCTTATTAATAAAGAAACTGCCTTGGCCCATTTTATTGGATAGAAAATTAGGTAGGCGGAGTATACAGAAGAGAATTCTGGGAGAAAGAAGGTTAGAGGAGGAGTCGCCATGATTCTCCCGCTCCAGACAGACACAGGTTAAGATCCTCCCTGGTAAGCCAGCTCGTGGGCTACACAGAATATTAGAAATGGGTTAGAACAATATGTAAGAGCTAGCCAATAAGAAGCTGGAACTAGCCGGGCCAGGCAGTGTTTAATAGAATACAGTTTCCATGTAATTATTTCGGGCATAAGCTAGCCATGCGGGCAGCCGGGTGCCGGGGACGCAGCCCTGCCGCTCCTATTTCAACAAACCACAATCAGATCATGGCCTAGAATTGTAAACATATTCAAACACAATCATACCCATTTATTAGATGTGGTTGCTTTCAGAATATAATGGCAGAATTGAATAGTAGTTGTGGACAAGTTCTAAAATGTCAAATAGGTAGACATTTCTTATTTTAAGTAAGAAATTTACATGCAAACACAGCAGTGCTTGCCAAAGACACCTTAGGGTATTGTACTGTAATACAGATACCCACCTACGTTCTTATCTATGAAGATACTCAGGTTCAGGCTGTCAAGTAAAGTATGGAATAAGATAGCATAACAAACAGTGTTGATTTCTAAACTGATGTTAGCACTCTTCTCACAGTGTTCCATCAGTCTCTGAGCTTTGCGTGATGGGCAGATCATGAAATGAGGTTTCTGAAATGTATAATAACTATTGGCCTCCCAAGTCTTGGAGGAAATATTATTTTAAAGGTTAAAGGTAAAATTATGCTTTTGATTTTACTTTATGGGAGGAAATGTAGTTTATTTAGATTGTCTTATGCTGAACAAACGAATTATAATCAAAATGAGTGCACAACAAAAACAAAATCTAAATTATCATATACTCTGTTGGAAACATCACTTTTGAACGTCATTTTGGACCATGACACACCAATACCAATTTCTCAGAACAAAGGATATTTATTTGCTCCAAAGGAACAATGAACAGGTGTTTTAAGAGGTTGCTTGTTTATTTCTGCCTGCTCAGCCCTGAAATAATCACACAGATACCATATTATTTCCAATACTGTTTGGCCAATAGCTTAAGCATATTTCTGGCTAGCTCATATCTTAAATTAACCCATCTCCATTAATCTGGGAGTCGCCATGAGACTGTGGCTTACCGGGTAAAATTCTAGCATCTGTCTATGGCAGGGCTACATGGCTTCTTTCTGACTCTGCCTTCTTTCTCCCAGCATTCAATTTACTTTTCCCCACCTAGCTCTGTTCTGCCCTCCTAACAGCCCATGCAGATTCTTTATTCATTAACCAATAAAAACAACACATAGACAGAAGGACTTCCCACACCAGACAAGGAATAAGAGACAAAGACAGGAGATAGATAAACAGGCAGAAGAGAAAAGGGGCAAGGAAATAGGAGGGGTAAGGGGAAGGCATATTTGTCCCTGAGGGATAAAAGACTGCCTCTGGATAGAAAGGAGAGAGTTGTGGTCCATAGGCAAATGCAGTTTATATAAACTCATGCTAGGGCAAGTAAGTTAATATTGATGGGGCATGTTAATTAGGGTGGCCAAAAAGGGATGTTTGATTGCTGGACTTCAATACTTTTATAGCTGAACTTAGATAGTCAGTCTCAGGAGGAAGACTTAGTCAAATAAGGGTATAGACCTTGGTGGCTAGCTTTATAACTGCAATCCATTAATTCCACAAGGAAGAGGGAATGGAAGTACAAAATAAAAGGCAAAGACTATTGGAGACATGTTTTCCAAGCTCAAGCCTGTGTTTGCCATGCTTGGGCCTGATATAACCATTCAATTATTATTGCCATTGTGTTGCAGTGATTTGTCTCCTTTTATTTATTCTATGCAGATTTTGTATCATGTATTTTGATCCCATTAATTTCCCCATCCCTGTACATCTGCATTTTACCCCTGCACATCCCAAATAAAGCAAAATTTAAGAGAAAAAAAGGAAAAAAAATAAAAATCTTGTCATTGCTCAGCTGTTAAAAGCTAGGCTCACAAACACTGAGGTTTTTAATCTCAGCATTTTGGGGAGGTGAGAGGGTAGAGGTAAGCTTTGCTTTCATGCTGTAGGAAAAACAGATCTTGGCTTCACATAATAGAAACAGAGTCACCTCGATCACTGGATGGGTCTCCCATGTCTGAGCAGAGAAGAAGTAAGGACATTTCAGTTGAGAACTATGGTTCATGATTTTTTTAATGTTGACAAAGCCATGCTTCATGTAATAATTTTTCAGATTATATCAGATTTTAAAAGTTGCCTTTAAGTGATTGAGTGACATTGGCGTCATACACATGGAAGATGGCTTAAGCTAAAGCCGAGTCCTGTTTGAAATTTTCTCTGACAATGCTATAATTCATTTAAGTTACAAGGTCTCAATGCCTTGCTTTTAATAAGTGTTAAATTATTATACCTGTTCATCTCATAACTGCAAAATTTTCGAACCTTAGTAAGAGAATGAACTCATAGAGCTGGCAGGCAGATCAGCATACAGAATTTTTACGTTTAAGTCACCATCCTGCAGTCAAGTCTATTCTTCTTTGATCATATCTTGGATTAACTAAAACCCAAGCATCTGGGAACACCTGTGAGGGCTATTTTTCTTAATTAAATAATCAAAATTGGAAGATTCTCTTTCAGTCCAGATCTTTTGCAGTGAGAAGATCCACCTTTATTCTGAGCCACAACTTCTAGTGACAGCCTATATGTAGAACATGGAAACAAGAAGCTCTCCGTTTGCCTGCTTGTTCTCATTCCTGCTGGCTATTCATTAACTGTATTAGAACCTACTTCTTAGGGACCCTGGGGTACATTGAACACCAGCAGAGACACACAGGCTTGTGCATGGAAAGACTATTGGATTTTTAGACTTTCTATTCACACACATCCCTTGCTGCACTAGCTTGACCACAGTCTACAAACCACTCTATTAAATCCCCTTCCTCTACCTCTGTACAGACTCATGCTATCAGCTCTGTTCCTGTAGACAACTGTGATGTGTACAGATTTTATAACCAGACATGGTTCTGGAGAAACAGAAGTATAAGGATGTGTTTTTTTTGTTGTTTATTTTTTTTTTTTTTGCTTTTGCTTTTTTTAAATTTTTTATTGAGAAAAAGAAAAAAAAAATTTCTGCCTCCTCCCAGCCTCCCATTTCCCTCCCCTTCTCCCGCCCTTCTCCTCCTCCCCCCACTCCTCTCCCCCTCCCTTTCCAGTCCAAAGAGCAATCAGGGTTCCCTGCCCTGTGGAAAGTCCAAGGTCCTCCCCCCTCCGTCCATGTCTAGGAAGGTGAACATCCAAACTGGCTAGGCGCCCACAAAGCCAGAACATGAAGTAAGATCAAAACCCCGTGCCATTGTCCTTGGGTTCTCATCAGCCCTCACTGTCCGCCATGTTCAGAGAGTCCAGTTTTATCCCATGCTTTTTCAGTCACAGTCCAGCTGGCCTTGGTGAGCTCCCAATAGATCAGCCCCTCTGGATGTGTTTTTTAAGTATCTGAAATTAGCTTTCCAATTTTCCAACAACTACAGTTACTGAAGGCCTCTTCATTTATTGAAGCATTTCCTGGGAGCTTAGAGAGCAGTAAAAGCCCACGGTGTGGGCTATTTTGCAAACTTTGGAGCCTAATGGATTTAATTAATTTGATTCAACAATGTAAGGGGCAAAGGATTTGGTGACTGTGTATATAAAACCTTTGATAATCTGTGGAAATAAGCAAAACAATACTGCTGCCTAGTGTTTCTAGCATATCTGAATAAATTATGAAGAACACAGAAAAGGGAAGCCATCTCTTTGCTTTCTTTTTCTTGCTCTCACTGGCAAGTTCATTTCTTCATGGGCATTAGACCCTACTTATTTAGATTCCAGAACATGCTGAAGACCAGCTGAGATACCCAAACTCACGGACTAAACAGCTACTGGGTTCTCGAGCTTTCTGTTGGTAGAGAACCATTGCTGAACTAGCTGAATTTCAGTCTAAGCCAATTGCATATAGACAGATGATAGACACACAGGTAGGTAAGTGGGTAAGGAGGGAGGTAGAAGGTATATTCTATCAGTTTTTTCCTCTAGAAAACCCTGAAAAATATAACTGGTTGCTTACATTACAAATTATACATTTAATTTTTGTTTATGCTTTTATTTGTTGTTTTGGAGACAGGGTTTTTCTGTGTATTCCTGGCTGCCCTGGAACTTTCTCTACAGATGATGCTGGCCTAGAGCTCAGAGACGAGACTGCCTCCTGCTCCCTGAGTGCTATGATTAATGGCATGCACCACCACCACTAGGCTCATTTTAAATTATTCTTTAATTTTAATTAAAATATAATTACAACTTTACCCCTCTAGTTCCGCCCATATCTCAACTTCACTCACCCTCATATTGATGGTCTCTTTTATTTTGAATACATACACACATATGTACATAAACACATATTATATATATACATGTATAGATTTGTACATATGAATATATTAATAAAATTAACTAATCCAATTCAGTGTTTCTCATATGCATAGTGTATATGATTTAATGGTTGATCACTTGATATTGGATAACCTTTTATTTAATATCATTATTTTGTTCTTCATTATATTTAGAGGCCTTAATCATCAAGATTTATGCCTTTTACTGGAGTAAAGGCTTAGACAATTATTCAGCCTTAGCTGAATACTACCAAAATAAGACCATAAAAAAATCATAGTAAAGAACACAGATCAGAAAATTTATCTACAAAGTCCTAGATAGTAAACACTTCAAGCTGTGACCCCTCTAAGTTGGGGTTGCCATTACAGTAGGTGAGGAACAGGAACTGTGATTTGATTTTCAACATCCCACTCAATCTTTGAAATGTAGAGTCTTACCAGAACTATCTCAACAATACTTCAGAAAGACAACCTTGTGGAATCCCGCCTCCCATGTAACCAAGAGAGAACAGCTTGAGTATCAGAGTGTGGAGTTGCTTATTTCTTTCCTTGCTCTAATTTTTAACCTTCAAAATCATGCAGCAGTCAGCAAAAGTTTTGGAAATGTCCAGAAGCAGAAAGACTACTTTTCCTTTTTTTAGTAACATTGCTTACGGAAACTGTCCTGGATGTCACATAACTTTCTCAGTCTTCAGCTTGTTAAAAGCAATCATCTGCTCCATTAAAATGTACTAAGAGCAACGGAGCATGTGAACCTCCTGAGAATTTCTATCCTGACAATTTTAATGTTTAAATTTCATTATATTATTAATTGAAAGGGGAGCACAATTCTATGTCGTAGGACATGTTTTCTCCTTATTGAATCACTGTCGTTTTACTCTGTTTGAATTCGTTTCTATTGCCGGAACACTAATCGTGTTCTGGAACATGATCAAATGTCTGCATCATCTAAGGACAATGTAGAAGACTCTCTGTGGCCTTGGCAGAAAGTGTTCCTAGTTCTCCAGCAAATGCATCAATCATGGAGAGCAAATGAGATTTCTATAAAGTTCCTACTTAGCTAAGGAAGACAAAAACCTAAAGAAAAATCAAAATGCTTATAGTTAGAACAAAATGAAACAGCTATTCATATTATCTCTGGCATCATATATCATGAATTAGTCCTGAATTAGTATTTATGATGATCTTATACATGGAAAAGTATTCTTTTTTCCACTCAGAATAGATTAAGCATGGGAATCTTTTCTTCGTTTCTTCATAGCATTAAAAATAATCATAAGATCACCCCATCACATCTAGGTCATTTTGAAATGTTCATTTCCTCTTGTCCTATCCTGGACATTCCTGTCAAAGGTTCGTTTCCTATACTCTAATAAGAAATGTTGCTATTTTCAAATGGGTTTTTAACAGTTATCTTTACTGCCATCTATGCATTTTGTCACCAATCAGTTTAAAAACACCCCAAGGCATTTCCTCCCCCTACTTCCATTTTCTATCACTTCCCTGAATTGCACTGCCCATCTTGTTGTTCCTTTTGTTTTTCAATCTTACTCCTGTCCTAATTTTTCTGACCAAACCTTTTTGTCTCTATTTACCAGGATTCTGTTGAGGTATATGTTCTTCCTCCACCAATCTGGTAACTGTATGTTCATGGAAAGTGTGTTAACATTTGTTTGTTATATGTTTCAGTTTTTTATCATCATGTAGAATAAGCTCAATAAAAGTAAGGGTGCCTGAAATGGAATTGAGAAATAAGAAAAATGGATAGCAATATTGCATTTACTGCTTCTATACATAAAATCACAAAGCAGAATGTCACAGCTACTTGCAATAGTAAATCTCATGGAATTTCTTCTGTTACTCAAGCACAGCCTAAAATTATTAGGATAATAACATGTTTGTAGATTAACAATATGTGATGTTTTCCTGTGGTTATTTTTGGTGCTTATTATTATCATACAATATTGTATTTTGCTAAAAACAATATTTTTTTCTGGCTACTAATAGAATTTTTTTGCTCAGTAAATTATTTCTTTAGGGACTTTTATGCTCCCAGATAAAGGGAGAAGAGGAGAGTATTAATGCCTGTGTACATTACTGAAAATATTTCAGCTTAAAACATTTTCTTATTATAGAATATCATTGTTGACTATTATGTTGTCTAATGAACTAAAATTCACGAGCTCCTTTTGGTATCTATGAATTATAAAAAAACTTGCCAATTTACTTTCCTTTAGAAACTGTTATTTTTATTATCAACTAATCTTCATTAGATTAAAATTCCTTATATATTACCCTAAAAGAGCAATCCTTATTATAGTCTGTTTATAATGTATTAAAGTCTTTCTTCTGTTTTATATAGTACAGTTTCTGATTTTGGAGAAAGATGAGCTTTTCAAGTATAATATATTTAAGTAGAGAATGAGTTTCACATTTTTTTGTCACAAGAAACTACTAAGAATGAAGTATGAACAGTCATAGAACATTCTCTCTTCTGGAACTGACTTGTCTCCAAGGCTCATGTGTTACAAATGCATTCCCCTAGCTGGGGCTACTGAGGGTACAGAAGGGCATCTTTAAAAGGTGGATCATAGTAGGGAATTTGAGATTGTTGTGGCCATTGCTTTGAAGGAGGCTGGGGGTTTCTGTTCTCCTCTCTCTCTCTTTCCTTCTCACCACAAAAAGAGGGGCTCTGCTCCACCACATGTTTCCTGTACTGACACACTGTAATATGCCCAAAAGCACCAGGGTCAAGTTTATGTCCCCAAACTTCCCAAACTATATGTAAAAATAAAATGTACTATTTATAAATTGATTTATCTCTGGTATTTGATAGAATGATAGAAAACTGATGTCCCTTAAAATATATAATGATATAGGTAAAAAAAAACCCAAGCAATATACAATGCATTATAAAATATAATGTATAATATATAGATTCAATTTTTTTTTATTTTTGTGACAGGGTTTCTCTGTAGCTTTTTTGGTTCCTGTACTGGAACCTGCTCTTCTAGACCAGGCTGGCCTCAAACTCACAGAGATCCGCCTGCCTCTGCCTCCCAAGTGCTGGGATTAAAGGTGTGCGCCACCACCGCCCGGCTAGATTCAAATTTTTGATTCATACTTTTCATCACCGCTTAGAAACTTGTTCCATATATAATAGACTTTCTTGTACATACCTGCATTATACCCTGTTTTTTGATTCATGCTTCAGTCCCAGTACTATATATTTTTCATTACTATATTTAGGGGGAAATGTTATGATTACAGCATCAGTTGGTAAATTACTCTGTTTGATTTTACGTTTTTGTCAATTACTGGAATTTATTTGGAACACACAGTGGTCACAGTGAGTCCCAACTCCATCATTCAGAGCTGCTACCCTGTATCAACAGCTTCACTTTATCAGTTTACAGCCAGCAGAGTAGACACAAAGGCTATCAATCCTCTAGGCATGCAAATAGCAAAAGTCCCCTTTAATTACTTTGGTTTTCAACTTGGCAGCGTGGGGTCACGGTGGTCATGACTTTGAAGGGGCATAGTTACTTAAATATCACTGTTTGAAATAAAATTAGGACCTTTGTTACCATGATCATAGAGTATTCACAAACATAGTATGCCCTGTAAATTGCTGGTTTCTGTTGCAGAGGGCCACTTGTTTGTTACTGGCTGCCCAGATCACAAAATAATCACACAGAAACTATGTTATTTAAATCACTGCTTGATCAATCACTTAAGCATATTTTTAGCTAGGTCTTATATCTTTGGTTAACCCATTTCTATAATTTTATGTTTCACCATGAGGCGCGTGGCCTACTGGCAAGATTCCAACTGACAGCTTGTGTCTTTCCCCTCTGGCAGCTCCATGGCATCTCCTTGACTGCCTACTCTCTGTATATATCTTTCCCAGCCTTGCTATATTCTGTTAAGACATTGGCCAAAAGTTGCTTCTTTATTCATTAACCAATAAAGCAACACTTATACAGAAGGACTTCCCACTTCAGGGTTCCTGAGAGGAAAAGTCCAAATCAGACATAGCAATTGTGGGGCGAGCCCCTTAGATAGCTTCCATGTCATAAATCTAGTCTATGGTACATGTAAACAATATTTGATCAGAGGGGAAAGTGACCCCTTTCATCCATGCCATCATGAGCTCATTTTCATGTTATTAATGTAAATGAGGATTTTTAAAATCAAGTTATGTTTGTTTCAACATGCACTGATTCAATGATTTATAATAGCAATATCTCACATTCTGATTAGAATAACAATAGACCATAGACCATATGATTAAAATAGTTTATATTCTACCAATAGTCTACCTTTTTCTAACTTCTTTTCCAATTTATATTATTTCTTAATGTATTCTGTTATTTACATTAGTAGTTCAAAGTACTCTAGCATGTGTTTATTATTTACATGAAAAATATGGGGAAATGTGACAGTCGGCCCAAACTGAGAGTAGAATAAAAGTCAAATAGCTTATGACATGGTATGTGTATATGTATAAGAGAGTTGTATGCTTGTGTGTCAGAGAACTATGGGGAAGAGATAGACAGAGAGACAAACACAGAGACAGGGAGACAGAAACAGAAAAGCAAACAGAGAGTAAAACCTCACAGAACAGCATAAATGCTTTTGGTTTTATAAACAGGAAAATCTAAAATTGTTGAAATAATAAAGCTGGAGAAATGTTTTGAAGACTGCCTGCCTATCTTCACCGTCTTCCTAAGGCAAACTTCTCTCTAATTAGTTTTCTAAAATAGTAAGATCTCTCATGAGGCAGTTTTTTGGTTCTCTAAGGAACTTAGAATATTGGTTTCTGAAGTGAGATTTACTACCTTACAATGGAACATTGTGTCAAATCACACACTTCCAGAAGTGAACAATTTCACTTTATTTTGTCATAAATTAATATTTGCAACTTCTTATGATGCTCAGAACAAATGACCAAGAATAATCAGGATCTCAGGGCTTAGACAAATGTTGTATTCTCTTTCCACGTTGATTAAGCATAGCTTAATCAAAACAAACCCTGAACTACAGTAAATATTTAATGAACCATTAGGCTTTCATTCTTTTCTAACTTTTATAATTCACTGATGGCCTGTGATTTCTAAAAGGTGCAGACTCAGGTTACATTATGAGAGACAGAACATTAAATTGAGTCATTGATGTTAACTGAATTTTTCATTTACACTTCAAAGACCATGAGAGTTAGAAGAAACTATAAAAGGTCTTCATAAGATATTTTGAAACCATAAACTAAATTACATAAACTAAATTAATAAACTCTTACAGTTTATTAACATGGTTTCCATAAAATCTAAGACAGAGCCATTTGACAGTCTTCAAAAATAGTTGGCATATGAATTGTGAATATAACGTAACTGGGACTTCTCAAAACATGTAACGGTCACTCATGGACTGTTGACTCGTTTAGACATTTGTATCATTATACAAAGCTACATTGATAATATCCATTCTATCAGTAATTTTTTAGTAACTAATAACAAGGTAATTATCAATGTTATAATTTCCATAAATTTAAAAATATTTTTAGTTTAGTTGTTCATAATCTTCATTAATAATCAATATACAAATGTATTCTAAGATTGAAAGGTTTAAAATTTAGTTCTGACTACTATTTAATTTATTTTTTTGTGTGTTTATATGTGAATGTCTGTTTTCATGTCTGTGGATGGACATATATTCTCTGTGTCTAAAATTCATTGTAATATCCTACCCAAAGTTCAGTTACTCCTGTATACTGTACTACTTATTCCTTACTTGGATTTTCTTTTAAAATATATTTCATTTCTTACTTGCAGAATAACTTTTAGGCACTTCTATGGAAATAATGATAGTTTCACAAAACTTTATTAGACTCTGAAATAAGAGTAGTTCTAATGGCATTTCAATTGTATTTTAACAAATAAAACCTGCCTGAAGATCTGAGAGTAAAAACAGCCACACTGGTCAGTCTTACAGACCAAGTAATTATAATACACACCTCTAATCCCAGAAACCACAATGACACTCATCTTTAATCCCAGTAGCTACACTAGTTGCCATAGAAACCAGGCAGTTCATGCCTTTAATCCAAGTCCCAGAGAGGATTCTAAAACAGGAGGAAACAGCTCTCAACACACGGTCTTATTCTGAGATTCCTGGAGGCAGGATTGCCATTTCAGACTGAGTGAGAAAAATGTAATGACTGGCTGCTTTGCTTTTGGGGCCTTCAGGTTGAACCCCAATTTTTCTCTCAGAGATTTTATTAATTGTGCATCATTTGGCACCCAATTTGGGGGGCTTAAAATTACGAAAAAGCCATTGTCTGAGGCTTTTTAGCCAACAGTCCAGATCAGAGCTGGAATGCCAATCCCAGAACTCAAACCTAGCCGCCTGAGTGCTAGAGACAAGCTCTAGCACTCCCCCAGTTTAGCTTCCTCTCCTGCTGTGCCCGTCTTTGCAGCCACACCATGGGGCACCCACATGACTTCCCAGGACACCCACATGTCTTCCTGTGGCCCCGTGGAGTTTTCTGTGGCTCCTGCAATCCTGCAGCTTGACTGCAGCCCCACGTGCAAGTGGCTCCCACGTGACTACTACAGCTTCCCCTGATTCCTGCTGTTCCTACACAACTGCTCCATGGCTGCCCTGATTGGCATCTCTTTAATTAAAAAAAAAAAATCCAATCAGTTTGATTTTGAGTTCTGCGAAAATCCACAGGTTTTTCTGATCCATATTGTTATTATACCTTAAAAGTTTCAACTAAACCAGGATTTTAACAGAGGTAAGTCATCTGCTAACTATAAGTTTTTGCAATTTGTAAACAACTCCTAGGATAATTGCAGATAATATCACCATCCAAGAATGTAATAACCTTTTTGTTTCTATTATGGATGGAATTCTAGGAAAGGTATATTACCTACCTGAGACTTATATCTTCTTAGCCATAGCTGCCATCCATTAAATAATTCCTATTATATGCTTAAAGACATGATTTGATAACAGAGTCAAGAATGAGCAAATTTTAAAAATGATACAGACTTTACAGACTGATAATGAGAAGTTGACTGAAAAGATTCATACCATTTAAATTGATAACCATAATTTGACAGGCAAAATTCAATGTATGTCTATTGGTTATAAAATCTTATAAAATGGTACTGACAGATTATTTGAAAAAATTCATACTGTTGAAATTGATAAGAAAAATCTGTTAAAAAGTTATGACAAGCTAGCATATAGAACACCCTTCCTGGAAGGCAATCTACATGCCATCCAAATAATCTCTAAGTATAAGAAAATATCATTAATGAAAAATTTAAAAACTTGGATCACATGTGCAGAATGAGAACCAGAAGTTATTGATTTGATGAAATCATTAGAAATAGTCACAGGTCAAGAGATTCAGTCTTTACAAAAGACATTGATAAAATGGTTTGAATCAATTGAAGAACTTGTCATAACTGATAAACAAGGAGAAGAGGTACAGGCAAAAGACAATTTAGCATTTCCAGTAAAAGAATACCACTCAATAAAAAAAGAATCACAGCTAACTTACCAAGAATGTTAGCTAATTATCCTGTTATTACCTCTGAAAAGCCAGCAAATACTCAATACCCAAAAGGATATACAGAATGTAAATGGAAACCTATATTATGAAAGCTATAAAAAATTTTAAGCAAGCAGTAGTATCTCACAGCATGCATTCACCATATATGAGGGAGTTGGTAAAAACATGGGCTTCAAGAAATAAGGTTACTTAACATAACTGACTTCAAATAATCTCAGCTGTACTAGACTATAGTCCACAGTTTCAGTGGAAAAGATTTGCAGAGAAGAAAAGTCCCTTGAATATCAAGGAAGAATACATGGTTTTGAGGCCACCCAAGTCCAGATTCTTCGTGAGGGCCCTTATGCTGCTCTGGATAGTCAAACTACAGATAATGAACACATATTGTTCCTAGGCTGTACAACAGCCTTGAATTCTTAGGACAAGATTCAAAAACTAGAAAATAGAATTGAGTTACATACTAAGCTTACACAAGGCTCAAGAGAACCATTTGCTGAGTTTTTTTGCAAAGCCTAATTAAAGCCAATTAATTTTATAATTTTCTGGGGGAGGAGTGTCCTCCACAGTGACTGAATTCAAAGCTGCTGTACAACATAGGGAAGTGACTTGCTTGTACTTCCTGCTTACTCAGTTAATATTATTTCCTTCTCAGGTCTCTGAGGGAGTTGAAGACTAGATAGTCATAGTTCTTGTTTACCAGATGCAGAAAGCAAGTTATAATAGAAAATAAATTGGGTACAAGACTTTGGATTCACCAAGATAGGATGGACATGAAGTGTTTTCTCTGAATTTGTCAAATGCAAATGGACTAGACACTGTTGATATATTTATTGCCTATATATTGTATATAGTTATTGTATTTATTATAGTTTTATTATATTAGGTAAAGCCTTCTTTTTTGTTTCAGACAAAAAGGGGGAATGTAGTGGCATTTCCACTGTACTTTAATAAATAAAGCCTGCCTGAAGATGTGAGTGTAAAACAGCCCCACTGGAGAGCCTTATAGAGCAGGTAATGGTAACGCACACTTTTAATCCTAGTAAATAAACTGGGACACACACCTTTAATCCCAGTAGCCACACTAGTTGTCATAGAAACTGTACTGCAAAAACTAAGAGACCATGGATGCAAGCCCAGACTACTATACCCAGCCAAGCTTTCATTCACCATAAATGGAGAAAACAAAATTTTCCAGGATAAAAACAAATTTAAACAATACGTAGCCACAAACCCAGCCTTACAGAAAGTAATAGAAGGAAAATCTCTAACCAAGGAGTCCAACAATGACCACAATAACTCAGACATCTAGAGACCCGTCACCAGCGCAACTCAAAGAAGGGACGCACACGAACTCTACTACTAAAGAAGTGACCGGAGTTAACATCCCCTGGTCATTAATATCACTTAATGTCAATGGGCTCAACTCACCTATAAAAAGGCACAGGCTAAGAGATTGGATACGAAATCAGGATCCAACATTCTGCTGTTTACAAGAAACACACCTCAAACACAGAGACAGGCACCTACTCAGAGTAAAGGGCTGGGAAAAGGCTTATCAAGCAAATGGACCTAAGAAACAAGCAGGTGTGGCCATACTAATTTCTAACAAACTTGACTTCAAACTTAAATCAATCAGAAGAGATGGAGAGGGACATTTTATACTCATAACAGGATCAATTCATCAAGAGGAAGTCTCAATCCTGAATATCTACGCCCCTAATATAAAAGCACCCACATACGTAAAAGAAACATTACTAAAACTCAAGGCAGCCATCAAACCGCACACACTAATAGTGGGAGACTTCAACACTCCTCTCTCACCAATGGACAGGTCAATCAGACAGAAACCTAACAGAGAACTAAGAGAATTAATGGAGGTAATGAATCAATTGGACTTGACAGACATCTATAGAATATTCCACCCAAATCGGAAAGAATATACCTTCTTCTCTGCAGCTCATGGAACCTTCTCGAAAATTGACCACATACTCGGTAACAAAGCAAACTTCCACAGGTACAAAAACATATTAGTAACCACCTGTATCTTATCAGATCACCATGGATTAAAGTTAGAATTCAACAACAACCCTACCCCCAGAAAGCCTACAAACTCATGGAAACTGAACAGTCAACTACTGAACCACACCTGGATCAAGGAAGAAATAAAGAAAGAAATTAAAGTCTTCCTTGAATTCAATGAAAATAAAGAAACAACCTACTCAAACTTATGGGACACTATGAAAGCAGTCCTGAGAGGAAAGTTCATAGCACTAAGTGCCCACTTAAAGAAAACAGAGAAGGCACACATTGGAGACTTAACAGCCCATCTGAAAGCTCTAGAAAAAAAAGAAGCAGACTCACCTAGGAGGAGTAGAAGACTGGAAATAATCAAACTGAGGGCTGAAATCAACAAAATAGAAACACAGAAAACAATCCAAAGAATCAATGAAACAAAAAGCTGGTTCCTGGAGAAAATCAACAAGATTGATAAACCTCTATCCAAACTAATAAAACGCCAGAGAGTGAATATGCAAATTAATAAGATCAGAAATGAAAAGGGGGACATAACCACAGACACAGAGGAAATTCAAAGAATCATTAGATCTTACTACAAAGGCCTGTATGGCACAAAACTGGAAAATGTAAAAGAAATGGACACGTTTTT
>NW_026068076.1:399525-454274 GCF_014885135.2 Alexandromys fortis | reverse complement strand
GGTCCGGGACGTGGACGGAGGGGGGGGGCCCGTGGACTGTCCACAGGGAAGGGAACCCGGACTGCTCTTTGGATAGGAGAGGGGGGGGGGATGAGAGGAGTGGGGGAGGGGGAGAAGAGAGGGGGGAGGGGGAGAAGATTGGGGGAGGGGGAGGGAAATGGGAGGCTGGGAGGAGGCGGAAACTTTTTTTTCTTATTCTCAATAAAAAAAAGTCTGCATTAAGTAAAAAAAAAAAAACTTTAAAAAAAATAAAAAAAAAATAAACAGTCTCATTCTGTTTTCAGATTGAAAAAAAAAAAAAAACAGACTGAGGTTAAAGTAAGAGCCAGTGGCTGGCTGCTTTGCATTTTAGGACTTCAGGTTGAACTCTGATTTCTCTCTCAGAGCTTTAATAGTCTTCTTAACCTGACAGGGAAGAGCAGTGTAAAAAATTAGCTACAATTGCATTGACCTGTTCACCTAACAGAGCATCTAAGTTTGGTTGCCATGGAAAAACAAACTGAGAAGCAACTGAAGGAAAAATATAATTTAATGCCAGTGTTGGTCAGTAGTTCCCTCTGGAGATTCTAGCTCCCATTCCTTGGAATTGTTTCACAGGTATATCATCACACATACCCTAGAAAGTCAGTAACTTTTATGTCACCTGGTGTAGAAGCATGCATGTCCTCTTGCTATTCTTGCAACTGTACAACGAGAACTCACATGGGCAACAGCCACACTCTGGGCTCTCCATACAAGATCAGGAAGCTGCATTTCACAGTCATGATATCCATAAACTTTTCAGTGTCTTTCCATACCATTAAACACTCACACAGCACAGTCAATGTTCTTGACTTAGAGAATGTTCAATACACCTTTGTCATCTTATTGACCTGGTCCTGCCCTTTCACAGTCACTGAAATTTGTACTTGATGTTCTTTGAAAACCCCACCCCCTTAACTGGGGGAGGAGAAAATACACTCAAATGTCCTGATAATAAAGTAAAGATCAGACACACAGAAATGTACATAAGTGGTTTAGGAGGTCCTTCTGTATTTGTATTGCTTTCATTGGTTATTAAAGAATCTGCCTTGGCCTAGTTGATAGGGCATATCTCAGGTAGGTGGGGAAGACAAAACAGAATTCGGGGAAGAAGGGCAGAGTGGCAGACACCATGATTCTCCTGCCCAAGACTGATTCTGGTTAGACTCATGCTGGCAAGCCACAGTCAAGTGGTGATACACATTAATTGATATGGGTTAAATCAAGATGTGAGAGATAGCCAATAAGAGGCTAGAGATAATGGGCCAGGCAGTAATTTAATTTATACAATTTCCATGTGATTATTTCGGGTGTAAGCTAGCCAGGTGGGATGGAACAAGGGGCCCACACTCATACTACAACACATAAGTCTGGGTGCAAGTGACCTGTGCACTCTCTGATGGAGTCTCATCAACCATCTCAACAACCCAGAATTCAGTGAGATTATTATACAATGTTGCAGAAAGATTTATCTAGTTTTAGTAGGAGGTCTCTGGGAAAGCAGTCTCAAATTTGGAAACACAGAATTGGAAGCTGTAGTTGCTAGTTTTGCACATAATGATCAATAATTTCTAAATAATCTGACTTTCACAAACTCTCAGCATTCACACTGAGACCTAAGTAAGACTTTTCTATCCCTCTTTGTCATTTCCATTGGTCTGAAGCATTGGGTCCTTGAACTGACTATGCCCATGTCAATAATACATATTCCATTAGGGCTTCTCTGTCTTTACACAGTTACTCATGGCTTCCAGCTTCCTTGGCACACACACACACACACACACACACACACACACAATCTGTCTAAAAAATGAGGAGAGCTACTGTTCTCTGAGTAGCTAGAGGTTCTATTGCTGTGGTAAAATGTCATGACCAAAAGCAGATTACAAGGAAAGAATTTCCTTCCATTTCACCTCTACATCACAGTCCATCATCAAAGAAAGTTAGAGTAGAACCTCAAGGCTAGAACCTGAAGGTAGGAACTGATGCTGAGGGCATAAAGGAGTGATGCTTACTGGCTTACACCTCATGGATTAATCAGTTTGTTTCTCAACACAACCCAGAACTACCTGCAAGGGATAATAACACCCACAATTGTCTGGGCCATTCCACATCAACCATTAGAAAACATCCTACAGGCTTGCCTACAAACCATTCTTATAAAGATATTTTTTTTTTCAATTGAGGTTCCCTCATTCCAAATGACTCTAGCTTATGTTGACAAAGCATTGAACTAGTAAATCTCTTAAGGAGTCACACCCAAGACTGGCTTGTGACATCTACATGCATATGTATACACATGCACTGCATCTATTCACCCACACAAACATGAATCCATATTTATATACACAACAATCACACACACACACACTACATTGTCTTCTTATTGTAACTAGAATAAAGATGAAAGTTCTTGGCACAACGTTCAAGTTTTTCTACATGATCTAACTCCTACTCTACGAGATCATTATATCATGGTCTATTCAGTTCTAGTTACAGTAGTTATACTGGCTTAAGATCTTTAAGAACTTAATATACCTACCTATCCTTGCTTTTCCTTCCATGTGTCATTGTATTGATTCTCCTCTCAGAAGTGATATTCTGGTCATAATGAGAAAAACCATAAAATTATAAGATCACATAAAGGTGAAAAGTCAAGGAAGTGATTCTTACATTCAGTACATTTCCATTTTGAATTTATTTTTACAGTCTTTGATAGTAAGTTACAGAAATATCTTTTTTACAAGAAAACTCACTTCTGTGGATCTTATTAGATAAAAAAGATGTGCTTTGACTCTTGCAATCTGTTAATAAGTATTTAATATAGATGAAAACATTTCTTTTGTAATAAGTACAGACACATACTGAGTAGAGATAAATTTTCTTCTCAGCATGGTTATCAGAATAAAGTAAAACACTAAAAATAAAACAGAATTCAAATGGTTCATGATATTATTTTAAAAAGGAATTAAACATATGTATATATGTGTCAAGAAGAACTGAGTGACTTTTAGGGAAGGAATGGCCACGAGAACACTTGACCACAATATTAGACTCTTAACCCTGAGTAGTAACATGGATGCATAGCTGTTACAACCTCTAATTTTTTCCTGTTGTTTTTTGTTAGAATAAAGATCACATCAAGTTATTATAATATAAACAGTTTGCATTATTAAACAGACTTTTAATCATATTTCTTTTTCCCTTTCTTATCCAGATAGATAGATATTAAGCCCCATTCAGATATAAATGGCTCCATAAGAAAAATCATTAAGAAGCAGTATGTACACACTAAGTTATGACTAGACACAGCATCCTCTACCACATGTTATATAAGTCCAATACTTTGTATTCTTTTGGACTCTCCTCCATACATTGTAACACCACCTGCATATTTATATGTTTTTGCTTATATTTTCTTTCTGTAAATTTATTTATTTATTAAGGATTTCTGCCTCCTCCCCGCATAGCAGCATTGTTTGTAATAGCCAGAACCTGGAAACAACCGAGATGCTCTTCAATGAAAGAATGGATGAAGAAAGTATGGAATATATACATATTTTGTTATATTTTCAAATGGCAACTTAATTCATTCATGAATGTCTTGAATTTACAGATATCTGGCCTTTGTGCAACATAGGATTGATCTGGACCCAATTGTATATTTCATTGTTATTCAAAGCCAACCTACAGGGGGGAACAGCATAATTGCATTATCATGGTAAAAATATAAAACAGATTATAAAAAATATTTCTATAAGGCAGTGTGCAAACTTTCTAGCAGGATAGGAACAAAGCCCATAATGCAATTACTATTAAAACTGATAAATAAAAGCTAATTGCTTTTTTCTTTATTTACTTTGTGCATGTGTTGGTGTTATGTTGCCATTGTCACAGCACAACCTGTAAGAGTCAGTGCTCTCCTTCTACCATGTGAGTCTTGGGTGTGGAACTCAGGACATTAGGCTTAGAAGCAGGTATTTTTTTCTCATTGAGCCATCCCCTGGTCCCTACTTACCTTTTAAAATAGATACCTTAATCTATTAGTATATTTTCATATAATGTAAATTAATTTTACTGTGGTATATTTAAGCACTTCAGAATATATGAAATTTTTTTCTCTCAGGATGGAATTTTGCTTAAAGTATTGTAATGTAAAGGTAATAAAAGCACACTAAAACTGTATTTATTTATTGTGGCACAGATGGTGGGAATTCCTGTAAGTAAACTTGTCTGTGTATCATAATAGATGTGTGACTTTGACCATTAAATTAGTAACCAAGAAAAAAAAGTACAGATTTCTTGCATTTCCTCTCAGGTTTTACATTCCTGTAGTCTACAAGCAACATAAAATATTCCGTGTAAAAGTCACATTGTATAACATTGCAATGTACAAACAGTAAGCACATGTGTATAAGATACCACAGGATGCAGTTTAGTCAGTTCAGCTTCATGAATAATGAATGGGATTGCTATGGAAATCCACATGTGTCCCAAGTACTACTGCACTTGTCACATGGCAAAACCCCATCCTCACCAGAGGTAAACTGTATTGTTTTAAAAGATTTTGCAATTAAGGTACTCATCTATAAATGTTACATTATAAATTACGCTATAATTCATCTTACTTTTTGTACACAGCAATGCTGTGGGCAGAAGTCAGAAATTATCCACTTAATATACTAGATCCTTAAGTTTCTTTCAGGATTCATATGTATGAGTAGTCTGTTCATTTTTTAAATTTCATATATGAATATTATATTTCCATCAATTCTCTCTCCCTTTCATCTCTCTAAACTCTCCTGTATCTTTTCACTCTATCTCAAATGCATGACCTCTCTCTCTCTCTCTCTCTCTTGGTGTGGGAAGGTCCTTCTGTATATGTGTTTCTTTTACTGGTCAATGAGTAAAGAAACTACCTTGCCCTGTTGATAGGGTAGGGCAGAGTAGAACTAGGTCGGGAACTAAACTGAATGTTTGGAGAAAGAAGGCAGAGTCAGGAGAAGCCATGTAGCCCTATGGAGACAGACTCCAGAACTTTACCCATAAGCCACAGCATCATGGAGATACACAGATAAGTGGAGATGGGTTAATTTAAGATATGAATTAGTCAGAAATAAGCTTAAGATATTGGCCAGACAGTATTGCAATAATATGGTTTCTGTGTGACTATTTCAGGGCTGAGTAGCTGGAAACAAACAAATGGGCTCCCACTACAAATTGGTGCCCAACATGGAGCTTGAACCCATGACCCCGAGATTAAGAATCTCATAATCTACAACAACAGACTGGCACTCCAAGGTGTGCTACCTAAATTCACATAAAACCTGAGAGGCCATGACACTAAAAACAAAGTTTAGCTTCATTTTCTTTCAAATGGGCTTTGTTTGCTGGTGTATGCTACAGCTCCTTTAAAACAGGTCTTCCTGATTCAGCAGTAGAAAAAATGTACAGTTTTAAAACAGTGGCATCCTGGTTCACCAGCACAAATGACTCTGACTCTCTCATGATGTCCAGCTATGGAGCATTTAAATGGGATTTGTGAACAGAAGGCTACAGCTTGCTTAATGAAAACATAGACCCACTGTGTGTCTGAAAATGGTGCTGTGAGCATGGCTCATGCTAAACAGATCTCCATCCCCCATGTTGGACTAGGTGGAGGCAAAAGAAAAGCAGCCTTAGTACTAGTCAGACCATGGTTTAGCATTTTAACAAGCACATAGGGTCAGAAAAAATTACAGATACACAATAAAGATAGATTCAGATTTAAAAAAGACCTTTAAATGGGCCACACTGTTGGATAAACATATGTAGGCTTGGGAGAGAGAAGAAAAAAAGTATAAAGAGTTATAAAAAGAAGTAAATGGTTTATAAAAGTAATAAAACAAAGTCTTTAAGGGACAGAATACAAAAAGAAGTAAAGATAATAAATATTAAACTTGTAGAAAAAGTAATAGAGTAAGAAAAATAAGCCATATAAAGATGGAATATATACAGAGAGTCTGGATTATATTTTATTGTGTTTTTTTTTAATTTTTTTTTTTTTTACTGTGAGTGCACTAAGTACAGAAAGACATTTCATTGTAGAGACTGTTAAACTCACCCAGCATATATACTCTAAATGTATCTTGACTTCAAAATTTGGGTCTAAGGATTTGTTGCTTTGGAAAAGAGGTTCTGCTTTTGTTTCCATGGAGGATCAGAACCTGTGGGTTGCTGCCAGACTAATGTGGTTTGATGTACCAAGACCCCCCTGAAAGGTTGCTGTGAACACCCCAAAAAATACTTTACCCAACCAAAAACAGGAAACAGTTTGGAGAGAACTATACCCAAATTTCCTAAATGTTTCTTTACATTTAAAGGGGGAATATGCTATAGAGAATTGCATTGTTATGGATCTTCCTCTGTTAGGTAAATCGTAATATATGTATATGTCTGCCTTGATTAAGGTATTGTGATTGTGCAGTTCATCTAAAAATTTAATGGATAATTAAGAAATACAGGTAATAATCATCTTAACAAGAGTCAAGCTTATAGTCATGTTAATTAGGGTTTTTTTTAAGCTATATAGAGATATATTTCAGTTAGATAGGGATTCTTCAGATCTTTCAGAGAACTTTAGACTATGGCATTTAAAATG
This sequence comes from Alexandromys fortis, assembly GCF_014885135.2. Lineage (NCBI taxonomy): Eukaryota > Metazoa > Chordata > Mammalia > Rodentia > Cricetidae > Alexandromys > Alexandromys fortis. The sequence goes on along the minus strand of NW_026068076.1, from coordinate 447,613 downwards.
TTTAAGAACTTAGGACTTTTAATGACAATGACACACTTCTGTATCTGGCAGCACCAATTACTTCAAGAGGAAGATTGGCCATCGAAGAGGCTCATTATGGAGCTTGCTAGTCATTTGGGCAAGAAACTGCTCTTGCCTGGACTGCTTGATGTTATGCTGAGTGAACTGGAGAAGCAGGACCCACAGGAATATGACTGCTGAGCTTGCCTAAAGGTGATACAGTCCTTCAGGGTTTTTGCTTTATTAAAGAGTCTGACAGACATTCTGCAGGACACAGAAAAAAGTAACAGACAAACTGCCAATATAGGTGGAACTGTCTTTGAAATTTTCTGCTTCATGGAAAAGTCTACTTGATATTATGGGCCAGTAGGCTGAATATGGATGCTCCAAAAGTACAGAAGAACTTTGGGTGACTTTCCAGGCAACAAAATGGCTCTGTCAATTCTAGAGTTTTGGAAGTTGCTTACAATGTACTTTCTGTTTACCTTAGGTAATATTATTTCCTTCTGGAGTTCTTTATAGTTTTTCTTAGTTATGATAAAAGATAAAGTACATATAAATACTGTAACTATAATTCTTGCTTGATACCTGTCTTGTTATATGTAATTTTACTATGTTAAAATTAAAACCTTCCTATTTATTTAGACAGAAAAGGGGAGGTGATGTGGGATTCCCATCTATATGCTGTGATTATCATTGATTAATAAAGAAACTTTCTAAGGGGAGATGGGGAGAGAAAAATGAGAAGGGGAGGATGGGGGGAACATGGGGCAACAGGATGATTGGGATAAAGGAAGGTTGGATAGGGGAGCAGGGAAATGCAAATCTTAGTTAAGGGAGCCACCTTAGGGTTGGCAAGAGACTTGAACCTAGAGTGGCTCCCAGGAGCCCAAGGCGATGTCCCCAGTTAGTTCCTTGGGAAGCTGAGGAGGGAACCTGAAATGAATATCTTGCATATCATCATAGAACCTTCATCTGGTGATGGATGGAAATAGAGACAGAGACCCACACTGGAGCATCGGACTAAGCTCCCAAAGTCTCAATGAGGAGCAGAAGGAGGGAGAACATGAGCATGGAAGTCAGGACCATGAGAGGTGCACCCATTCACTGAGACATTGGGGCTGATCTATTGGGAGCTCACCAAGGCCAGCTGGACTGTGACTGAAAAAGCATGGGATAAAACCGGACTCTCTGAACATGGTGGACAATGAGGGCTGATGGAAGCCAAGGACAATGGCACGGGGTTTTGATCCTACTTCATGTTCTGGCTTTGTTGGAGCCTAGCCAGTTTGGACGGAGGACCACGTCCTAGACATGGACGGAGGGAGGAGGACCTTGGACTTTCCACAGGGCAGGGAACCCTGACTGCTCTTTGGACTGGAGAGGAGGGGGAGAGGAGTAGGGGAAGAGGGAGAAGGGTGGGAGGAGGGGGAGGGAAATGGGAGGCTTGGAGGAGGTGGAAACGTTTTTCTTTTTCTCAATAAAAATTTTAAAAAATATATATACAAAAATGAGGAATAAAATGACTAAATGTTATAGTGTGTGTTTCAAAATAAATACATATCTTGGTTGTTTGTTTCAGTTTTTAAAAAAAGAAACTTCCTTGGAGCTATAGCAGGACAGAGCAGTGGTATGTGGGGAAAACTAAACTGAATGCTGGGAAAAAGAAGGCAGAGTCAGGAGAAACTATGTAGCCCCACTGGAGACAGACACCAGAACTTTACCATGTAAGCCACAGCCTTGTGAATATACACAGATTAAAGGAGATCATTAAATTGATGTGTAAGAGCTAGCCAATAAGAAGTTAAAGCTAATAGGCCAAGCAGTGATTTAATTAATACAGTTTCTGTGTGGCTATTTGGGGTCTGAGCTGCTATGCAACTTGGAAACAAATAAGCAGGCTTCTACTACTCTCTCGTTCTCTCTCTCTCTCTCTCTCTCTCTCTCTCTCTCTCTCATTACACACACACACACATATATATATATATATATATATGTAATGAATTAATATGTAATATCCATATCCATTTAGCATTGTTCATATGTATACATTTTTAGGGCTGACCACTCAGTATTAAATAATTGGTTAGGGGGCTCATTGCTGAGGAGATTGCAGTTATCAATTGCCTATGTCTTCCTTTAAGGGTTAGGGCATGTGAGAGTTTCTTCTATCAATCTTAACATATCGACTGGTGATGTTAATATTCATGTCTTCTTTAGACAACCATATTATTGAGATTTTATGAGTATAGCTTCCCTGCCATATAAGGCAGATACTGTCTCACAGTGCATGACCCAATTCTCTAATTTTTACATTCTTTTCACCCTTCTTCTACAATGGTGTAGGAGAGTGTTGTAGATTTATTTTTTGGATCTGGACATCCCATGGTAAGTTGTCCTTTGCCTTTGAATAGTTGTAGATTTCTGTAGTGATATCTGTCTTGTGCAATGAGAAAGTTATCTGTGGGTATAAATAAATAGGATGCAATAAAAATTATACTGACTTTGGAAATTGGCAGTAGTCACACCTTTAGATTCCATGGTCTCACCAACCTTTGGTAGTTGGCTACATTTACAGTACCAGGCATGAATCCCCTTATTTTCGGCAGGTCTTAAGTAGAATTAGGCAGCTATTGGGTATATCCAAGATATAAATGCTGCTATCACACCTTTAGGGACATAGTGACATGCTGATCATTGGATTCTTGGTGTCACTGCTGTGTAGGACTATTGATCACTTTTCTTCCCTGGTAGCTTGATGGTGAATTTCTCTTATCACAAAACTTTGCATCCATTTTCCTGTTGTTAAATACATTAGTTGCTACCAAATTTTGAGTTTTATACATGCTGTTACAATTTTTTACCAATCAAGCTGGTCACTATAAAATCTCATTTTTTTAACTTGTAACTTCTTTCTAATAATGTGGAACCAGTCTCATAGTCCTCAGAAAAAAATAAAGATACCAAATTCATTTATACTATGTCTATCTGGAATTCTTTTATTGTAATGGTTTGTCAGCGTATTATTTCTGTAGAAAACAATGCACTATGTAAAAAAACACTAATTCCATTCCTACCATGGCTATTCTTTGACTGAAATCAGTTGTTCTTTACTCATACTTGGCACTGTTGAGACAGCTTAGAGGCTAAGAGGACTTGTTGCCCTTTCAGAGAAACCAAGGAAGTTTTTCTCTCAGCACCCAAATTAGGAAGCTCACAACTGTGTCTTTAACTCTAACTCCAAGGGATCCAACACCCTTAATTATACCTGTATAACTGAGAATACCTGTGTATATATGGCACACCCCCCACCCCCCCACAGAGACAGGCAGACAAGTACATGTATGCATATGTGGCAGACACACACAGACACAGAAAAAGAAAGAAAGAAATAAGAATAAATTTTATTACCTTATTTACCTTATATATTCCATATCACAGTGTGTAGAATAGAATAATACCTTAATGGAAATAATGATAGAGTAATCTTGATCTACACTGAGTGGATAACATTTTGGGAATTAAATACTTTGAGAGTGCTTATCATTTCTTTTGTGTATTCACTCTTTGTTATATAAAGGAAAATTTATTTTAGACATCATTTTAAAAGATTGTATTTTTCAAATCCAAGAAATGTTAGGAAATAACCTCTCTATTAAGATATTTACCTACTTTGTTTTTCTATGCATAAACTCATTAAACTATCGCTTACAGACTTTCTAAAGTTACACTGATCTTCCATGGTGATACTTTATAATACTTTGTAGTGCCAGATAACACTTGATCTTGCCATGATTTTATTATTTGATTTTCAAATATAGGATTGTAGTTGACTATTTGCCTTAGTATTTTTTTTCTTTTTCCTTTTTTTTATTACTTAAAAAAAACCAATCCAAATTCCTACTCCCTCCCTTTCTCACAGTCCCCTCCCTCTCCCTTCACAGACCCTGCCCCGACCCCTCCAACCCTAAGGGAGTGCCATGCACCCTGCCTTGTGGAAAGTTTAATACCCTCCCTACTATATCTAGGTTAAGTAAGGTTTACATCCAAAGAGAATAGGATCCCATGAAGCCAGTATATGCAGTAGAGACACATCTCAGTGTCACTATCAGTGGCCCTTCAGTCTGCCCCAGCTGTCAACCCCCTTCAGAGGGGCTTGGTTGTTCCCATGCTCGTTCACTCCCAGTCCAGTTGAAGTTGGTGAGCTACCATTAGCTCAGGCAAACTGTCTCAGTGGATGACCTCATGATCTTAAATTCCTTGCTCATACTCTCATTACCTCTATTCTTCAACTGGATCTTGGGAGCTCAGTCCAGTGCTCCATTGTGGGTCATTGCCTCTGTTTCCATCTGTTGTTGGACGAAGGATCTATGGTGATATTTAAGAAAATCATCAGTCTGACTACAGGGCAAGGCCAGTTCGGACACCCTCTCCTCTATTGCTTAGGGTCTCAGCTGGGTTCATCCCTGTGGGTTCTTGGGCATTTTTCTAGAGCCAGGTTTCTTGCTAACTCCATAATGGCTCTCTCAATCAAGATATCTCTTTCCTTACTCTCATGTCTGTCCTTCCTTCATCTCAACCATCCCATTCCCTCAAGTTCTCCTCAATCCTCTTTCTCCCCCCTCTACCCCATCCACCCCCCTGCTCTCAAATTTTTGTCTGATTCCAATTTCCAGGTGGGTCTATATATGTTTTTCTTTGGGTTCACCTTATTACTTAGTTTCTCTAAGATCTTGAACTATAGGCTCATTGCCCTTTGTTTATGACTAGTATCCACTTATGAGTGAGTACATACCATTTTCATTTGGGGGGGGGGGTCTGGGTTACCTCACTCAGGATGATGTTTTCTAATTCCGTCCATATGCATGCAAAATTCAAGATATCATTATTTTTTTTTTACTGCTGAGTAGTATTCTAATGTGTAGATGTGTCACACTTTCTTTATCCATTTTTCAGTTAAGGGGCTTCTAGGTTGTTTCCAGGTTTTGGTTATTACAAATAATGCTGCAATGAACATAGCTGAACAAATGCTCTTGTAGTATGACAGCATCTTTTGGATATATTCCCAAGAGTGGAATTGTTGGATCCTGAGGTAGGTTGATTCCCAGTTTCCTGAGAAACTGACACACTGATTTCCAAAGTGGTTGCACAAGATTGCATTCCCACCAGCAATAAATGAGTTTTCTCCTTGCTCCACAACCTCTCCAGCATAAGCTATTATTAGTGTTTTTGATCTCAGCCATTCTGACAGGTGTAAATGGTATCTCAAAGTTATTTTGATTTGTATTTCTCTGATAGCCAAGGATAAAGAACAATCAATGATTCTGAGTAATATTGATCCATTGATTTTTGTTGTTGTTGTTGTTATTCTTCATCTTTATTAGGCTTGAAAGTTTGGCTCTTGTTTTAAGTAACAATTCATATAACATTTATAAATTTCAGTTCTCTGGAAATAATATTCATGAAATTAAATTTTTCTTTATTAATTTGTGTGTGCATGTAAATGGTTATGTTGTGTTCTTGTGTGTATGCATGTATGTAAGTGCAATATCTATGTTTGTGTGTGAAAGAGAAGGCACACACACGCCATGTAGCTTGAGTAAAGACCAGAAGATTGTTTCTAGTGTCAATCTTTGCTTTCCACCTTGTTTAAAACAGTATCTTCTTGTTCGTTGCTGCTTAATGAAGGGTTCGTTGCTGACCCTTGGCTTCTTAAAATTGTCCTGCCCCTGCCTCCTGTCTCCCTGACAAGACAGGGTCATGCTGAAACTGGAGAAATTACACTATTATGTCTGACTATTAAATGAGTTCTGGGAATCTGTAGCAATCACTTTATACATTGAGCTATCTCCAAAACCATAAACTATTTTCCAAATGAAAAACTTATAGAAATATGTTTAAAAATATATGGGCTAAAATTTTATAGTAAAGTTTTTCCATTTGTTGAATTTAATTCACATAAAACTGTACAGGATTTCTTTTTATTTATGCATAAATGTATCTACTAAGGTTAAGATTTTATATTTTATTTTCACTTAGAGGTAAAAGGCAAACAAATCAATGTAAAATGCATTAAAATCAGTACTTTAGAGAGAGACAGATGCCCAAAATTCACATGTACCTCTATTATTCATTGTTCTTGTGGTCTTGACTCAGTTGTTTTTCTCCACAGCTCATTTTCAAGGGACTTTGGTCTGTCTTTAACCTTCACTATGTTCAATTTGAATCCTAGCTGGTTTGCATGAAACAAATTGAATTAGTGTGAGTGAAGCCCTCAGCCCAGCCAGACTAGATAGTATACAATTGTTTTATCTTGTAATTTTCTCAGTTTAATTTTAGCCTTGGTTTTGATTAATTAGCTCACTTGACTAATTTATTTCCCTCATAAAGTTTAAATTGTATATTTATCACTTGGCATCCCCTGGATATTTTCTATTTTACTCCTCTAGGCCCTCTCAGGTTTCCTGTTTTTGCCATTATTTAAGTTAAAGCTTTGTCTGGTTTGCTTATAAGGAGAAATTCAAGTTGCACAGAGAGAAAGGGGGTGCCTTGGCTATGTTAGTGTGTTTTGGCAAAAGAATAAGAAACCACAAAGTAGTCCATCAGTATAGAATATTCTCTTGTGACTTTTGTTACCCAATAACTCCATTTGAAATAACTACCTGTTTCTAAAAATATACTTTTTTTTTTCTTGTTGTAGAATTTCATGCCAACAGATTCATGTTTGATTCTGGGTTCTTTTATGAAGCATAGCATTCTTAGATATAAGCATGTACCAATCAATTATTTCTTTCTCTATCTAAGCAATCCTCTATTCATAAATGCATAACTACCTATTGATAGAACCATGTGAGCTCTTAGCTTTTGACTAATATGAGAAAAGCTGTTTGAAGCTCTCTTTGTACAGTACCTTTAAAAGCCCCACTTACATTTATTTTGAATTGCTGTGTAGAAGCTGAATTCCTAGGTCATATGACAAGTATGTGTTTTCACTCTCAAAAACAGACAAGGTGTTTCCAAAGTGGCTGCATTATTCTGCATTCAAACAGCAGCACCTGAGGCTTCCAGCTGCTGTGGAGGTCCCCTAAGGTTTTGTTTTAATAATCTTTACAATCATAACCTTAATTTTGGATCTGCACTGGCATCTTTTTGCTTCTAACTTGTAATTCTATGAAAATGGATGAGGAGTTTTTCCAACTGACCTTTCACATAATCATATAATTTACCTGGAGAATTTTTTTTCTCCGCCTTTGGGGGTTATGTTTCTTCTTTAGCAATTTGTGTTTGGAAGTATCCCAAAGAGATAGCTTTGTCAAACAAACCAGACATAATTAGGTTTTCTTTTCTTTGGTCTGTCCAAAAAAAATTTGGAAGTATATTTCTTTATTTTGTCTCAAAGGCCTCTTGAAATTATGCAAATTGATGAAGTACTATGCAGTGTTCCTATACCGGTAAGCATGTGATGATCTTCAAGTAAGTGTGAGTATATCCATTGCCACATACATTGATCATTAATTTGCAGGGGGAGATTGTATATACAAGATTATTGAAATTTATAGTTTATATTGAAGTCATGAAACTCTGTAGGACAGCAGAACTTCTCCCTTACAATTCCATGCTCATTGATCACCTCTCCATATCGCTTCATGTTCCCCACTTTCCCAGCCTCTGAGACCATGAATTTACTGTCAGAAATTGTGCCTTTGCTTCATGGTTTACTGGAATTTGTTTCTATATACAATAGTTGATTTAACATTAGAAGATAATTTAATATATTTCATTTTATGAATGGGTTTAAATAAATGTAGACATTTAATAATTTACACATGCATGTATATAGACTCACCATAATAATATTATGAGATGATTGGTAAAATTCATTATTTCACCAAAATTTCAATTCAATAAAGACACCTAACAATAATGATCACTAACATTCTTCTTTATTGTGGACAACGAGATATTTTCCGTATAAAATCAGGAGAACTGTTGGGACCATGTGCTTAACAGTGTTTTTTTATTATTATTTTAAACAATTTTTAAATTTAAATATATTTTAATCTTATTCTTTCCCTACCACCAAGTCCTTTCAGATCCTTTTTCTCTCCTTACCCACCCAACTTTAAAATATTTTTTTTAAAAATTCAATATAACATTAACCTGATAAAACTAAGAAGACAAAATAAAACATGTCTCCCCCCCCAAAAAAAAATAATAGAAACTCCAAGCTATAGCCAAATAAAAGCACACCCAAAAAAGCTGTGGAGTCCTTTACAAGTTGGTTAACTACTCCTGAACATGAGGTCTGCCCAGGAGGGGTTGATATACCCAGTCCCACATATTGAAGAGAACTGATTTGTTTCCTCTCCCAACAGATATGGCAATTCAATTGTTAGTCTTTACCCTAGTGGCTAGGTTTTCATTCATTTACTTCTTCTTCTATCCATCCATACATCCATTCATTCATTTTTAAAAATTATAGCAAAATAGAATACAATAAGATAAAGCGAAACTATCACATCGAGTTTGGACAAACCAAAATAAGGAAAAGAGCCTAAATGAAGACATAAGTATCAGAAACCCATTTGTTTGTACACCCAGGAACCTATAAAAACACTAAACTGGATATATTATGCATATATCCAGTGGACTTATAGCAGATCATTGCCAGACCTTTATGGAGAGGCCATATTCAGTATTCAGTGTCTTTAAGTTCATACGTGCTTTACTCATATTGATATGGAGGGTCTTGTTTCCTTGGTGTCCTTCATCCCTCTGGCTCATACACTTTCTGCCTTCTCTTTGTCGAGTTCCCTGAGTTTTTAAAGGAAGGAATTTGATGGAGACAACCTATTTAGTGTGTTAGGGGGCATAGAATCATACAGCATATGGCATTGATATGTCAGATGGCAATCCATTAGAGGAGTTATTATAGATAAATAATGCTGTCCACACAAGGCCTGGAGGACCATCGACTTTGGAAACTGTTGCTTGCTTTTCCTAGAAAAACTTGGTGTCTCGCCAATACCTACATTGCAATGTGTATTCTTATGTAATGTGTATATGTAATCTCATGTGTACATCTCAGTCTTATGGGCAGATATATTAGTGAGTTGTCTCTAAGATGACATTTCATTTGGTTATATGATGTTGATCTATAGACTACATATTAGGACATGCCTCATAATAAGATTTATTTATCTCAAGAGGACTCTAGACACTTAGAAACCTGCTTTGTTCCTTCTCTCAGACTAACTGCACACAGTTAGTTTACTTTCACCTCAGAGCATGTTCAAACTAGACTAAAGGCTTTTTGTAAATGGATTATAAGTTTAAAACTTTACACTTATACACAGGGTCAGAGCCATAAATATCCAAACAAAGTTGCTGTACAAAGCACCCTAAGGAAAGCATGCCAATTCTTTACTTGCCAAGTCTGCTAACAATAGACCTATGTTTCAAATTTTGTAACTGGGCACTGTGCCCCACTCCTGGTCTGGTCATAGTCTTACTTCTAAAACCTTGAAACCATTGTTTTGCCATGGTAAATGGCTCAGCTCCTTATTATCTTACAATAGGAATGTGCTTTAGACAAATGAGTGGTAACTCTTGTAATTTTTTTTTTATTATCACTCCAAACCTGTAAGAGGGAAAATTTGGAGACTAGAAAAAGATGAAGAAAGGATGAATTAGAAGTAGGGCAGGAGAATTAGATTAGAAGCAGAAGAATAGAGACTTGTTCAGAACATCACATGTGTGCGAGTTTATTAGTCCTCAGATATCAAAAGAAAAAAGTTATTTTAGCTTGCTGTCATGTCCAGTCTAAACCCTGAAGAGGTTCTTGGGGCAGGACCCCAAAGGACCACAGCATTATTAAGTTTTCCAAGAACTTTTACTATCTGCATAATATCTTGCTATTGCACTCTATGTTTAATACCATATGCTGCAGGAGGAAGCTTCTCTGATGATGGCTGAACAAGGCACTGATCTAAGTTATAGCTGAATATCATTAGTCATTTTATCATTGCATTGTTTTTTTCTTTTATTAGACCACTATTATTTGGTTTTACCCAAGATCCCTGAGCTATGTAATCCGAGGACCTTGATCACCCAACCAGTGTTAGGTATGGGTTCCATCTCATGGAGTAGGCCATAAATCAAATCAGTTATTTTTTGCTTAATCCCATAAGCTATGTGCCACCATTAGCCTAGCATATTCTGTAAGTTGCACATCACCTTTCATAATAGCCTCAAATAATATAGAATTTATCTATATCATCTTGTAGTATAAGACTTGTATGATAAAAATAAGTCACTGAATAAAGACATTGATGAATATATTAGAAGATAAAATGATCTTCCATGCTATTTGGATCAGGAGGATTAACATAGTAAAATTGGCCATCCTTTTGAAAGTAATCTACAGATTCAATCTAATTCTCCATGAAAATTACAACACTATTTTCACAGAAATAAAAGGGATAATTTCAGCTTCACATAGAAACACACAAAAAGCAACCAGGATAGCTAAAACAATACCAAGTAGTAAAAGATCTGCTCCATGTATCACCATCCCTGATTTTAAGATGTACTGCAAACTATAGTAGTAATAAAAATAGCATGGAATTGTTTTTCAGTGACAAAAATATCCTACTTTTTTTGAAACACTATTTTTCTGAATTTTTATGATTTTTTTCTTCTCTAAGAAAATCTTATTTTCACAAAGTTTCATAGGTACACCATAATTTTCCAAGCAACACTTCTGTTTTACATCGATCTGTCTTGAATTGACTCTTCATAGAATATGAAACAGTGTTCAATCATTCTTAATGTAGATATTTAGATAATAGCTTGAATTTGTATTATGTTTGCTATCTAAGGTTTTTGGCTATTTGTTGATCATTTTTATTATGAAATTAGTATTTATTCTGCCAAATAATTTATGTATATTATAATAGGATACTAATTTAACAGTAGAATATTAATGATATTAATTTTCAGATAATAAAACTTCCTGATATTCTAGTACTGAATCACATAATTTAATAGTCTTATATATTATTAGACTGAATACACTAATTTTCTCTTATAATTTATTATATTAATTTTACATAATACATAAAGGTAGTAAGAATATACTCCATACAAAAGGGGATCATGTGATATTTTGATTCATTGTAAAATATTTAAATTATGTGAAGTGTATCTTTCTCTTCTAATTTTTCTAATTACTTTCCTGTGAAAATATTCATAATATTTTTGTAAGTTTGTAAAATGAGTAAAAGTTTTATTAAATACTTTTAAACAATAATTCTCAGAAATATTGGTTTGTAATTTTATTTAATCCTAAAAAAAACTTGCATTTTGTTCCTTGATTAACTGATTTCCCAAAGTAAGTTAAGTTTTTTTTGCATTCTATTTAATACTTTTAAAATATTTTAATTATTTTAAGTAATTTTTACGTCTAAATATATTTTGTCATATTCTTTCTTTTCTCCACGTTCTTCAGTCTTCCCTCATCATGCTTCCAACTCTAAGTTTCGTTCTCAGAAAACAAACAAAAGCCCAAGACAGCACTCTTCCCCCACAAACACAAGAAAACACAGTAACCCTCCCTCCCCAAAGCCACTATACTATAAACAAATAAAAGTACACAAAAAATTGTGGACTCCATTATATACTGGTAAGCTACTCCTGAACATGAGGCCTACCCTGTTGTAGTTGATATAGATGTGTTTAAATATTCTAATTTTCTTGTTTCTTGGTTTTACTGCATTTCTTTGTCTCCTTGTATTATTTATCACAAAGTTTGAATACCCCTAATTTCTTTTTTTTTTTATTTTTTCCGTTCAAAAATTTACACTTCCTTCCCTCCTCCCATTCCTCCCCCGCTCCCCCACTCACCTTCCTCTCTTTCCCTCCCTCCTTAAAAGAGGGCAGAGAATCCTGCCCTGTGGGAAGTCCAAGGCCCTCCCCCTACATCCAGGCCTAGGAAGCTTTGCATCCAAATAGACGAAGGTCCAAAAAGCCAGTACATACAGTATAAACTAGTCCCAGTGCCTTTATCAATGGCTTCTCAGTCTGCCCCGACGGGCAGCCACATTCAGAGAACCCAGTTTGATCGCATGCTCATTCAGTTCCGGTCCAGCTGGATTTGATGAGCTCCCATTAGATCAGGCACACTGTCTCTGTGGGTGGATCAACCCCTCGAGGTCCAGACTTCCTTGCTCATCTTCTCCCTCCTTCTGCTCTTCAACTGGACCTTGGGAGCTCAGTCAGTTGCTCTGATGAGGGTCTCTGTCTCTATCTCCATCCGTACCTGGATGAAGATTCTATGGTCATATTCGAGATAAACATCAGTGTGATAGTGGGGCAAGGCCAATTCAGGCACCCTCTGCTCTGCTCCCCAAGGACCTAGCTGGGGACATCCACTGGAGAGAATTTGGAGGAGTAGGAGGGTGGAGATACCCCTATTTTCTTAATGCTCCTTTGCACAAATAGATTAAATTTATCTACTAAAATGCACTTACATAAAGTTCATGATTTAAATAGCTTTAATTTATTACATTGGTAACAAATTAAGAAATTTGTCCACTTCATCGACTTTATTGGTGTAGAGTTGTTCATAATTTCTTTTACTAGGTTACTAACCACTGAGGAATTTCTATTGTTTATTTATTTATGAAACTGGTAACTTAATTTCATATTTTTCTATATCAGTTTTGCTATAGTGTTATCAGTTTTTTTTTTTGTGTGTGTGTGTGTTGTATATGTACCTGTTTGTGTGACCGAGCATGCATACCCTATAAGAGCATGGAGATTAGAAGGGGGGACTGTCTATCCTGCTTTATCACCCTCTAATTTATTCCTATAGAAACAGAGTATCAGGCTGAATGTGGACCCACAGGCAGAACAGAATCCCTCGAGGTCCTCCTGTTTCCACCTACCACAATTCTGGGGTCACAGGTTTACATGGACATGAACTAGCATCATTACATGGGTGCTCAAATCCAAATTCAGATCCTCATTCTTTTTTATCAGTATCTCTTAACCACTGAGGGCTCTTTCTAGCCACTTATTGGCATAAAAATGGATAAAATTTTATATTTGTTTGCCAATTTTATGCCTTTATTGCATTCTTCTGTGCAACTTACCTTCAGTTTAATTTGTTCTTCATTTTTTGGCTTATAACTGGAAAAAAGAATTTATTGTTCCCCGTTTTTCTAATAAAGCATTTTAAAGCAAATATTTCTAAGAACATTTTCTTTGGTATTTGTATTCTTCTTAGTGTTTCACAGCCCACTTTCAATCTCATTGTGCTCTATTGTGTTTTTCCCTAGATACTTTTGATAATGCACTATACTTCCAATGGGTTTACTTTCATTTTATTGTGCTGTATATTGCATTTCCTCTGTGTATCTCTTGTCAGTCAAACATTCTCATATATTCTCTCTATTTCTATTTCTTTCTATTCCATCTATTATTTAACTTGTGGTGATCTGAGAAGACATGTGCTATGTAGTCTCCTGTTATTCCTTGACTTTCCATATTTGACACAGTTTCTAATCCCTGGTTTTATTCTTCTATCTTAGGTGATAGGATTTAAGTCTCCTGACTCCTTCTTACACACACATTTTCTCTCTTTAGGATTGCTCTGACTGCTATCTCTGCTCTAGATAACACATTAAGCTTGGGGTAAATATCCTTCAAGAAGAAAGTTCCAGGTATCCAATGCTTTTGTGCTGAAGTAAGATTTTAATTTTGAGCATTAATAAGACTTCTGTAGGTTAAATTTTGTCAAAAATAAAGCTTGCATTTCTCTCGTATATTTCTGCCCATCCAAACACTTGTTATGTTTTTGTTTGTTTTGTTTTTCATTTTGGATTATTTCTTTTTATTTCCTAGGTGAAAAAGAGAAAAGAAGAACAACAATTGTGCCTATGAGTTTCCCACATCATATTCTACAGATGTTTGTTAATAGGTCTTCTGAAATTATTTTTTTCTGAATTTTTTTACTTTATTTTATTCATTCTCATTGTATTATTTAACACAAAGAATTAGTTTCCATCACTTTCTTAATGTTCTTTTGCCCAATCAATTCACATTGTTTGAATTAAAATATGCTATGTAAATGTTATCGCTCTAGAGGTGGTGAGACCTGGGAGAATGAGTCATGCAATAGCCAACTTTATTCAGAGCATCAGACAATTTATACTCTGAGGTTTAAGGAAAGTCACCCAAGCAAAGCATGCAATCAAAAGGACAAGCCATCCATGGCAAAAACATCTTTTTCCATAGAAGCACATAAACAAATAACAATAGCTATCTGTAGCGAAGAATCTGAAGTAAACTTACTCTTATCTACTACAGCTGGAAAAGCATGAAAACACATTCCAAGAACAATTCTATGTACTGAAGAAAACGAGGTCACAGACCTTTGTCTTGTTTTCTTGGAGTGTTCTCACAAGCACCCAGAATTCCTCTCACATGCCTTCTCCATCCTTGGACCATGTTCCAATGCATGAAGTTAATCAGTAAAATATACAACTCAGTACTTTTAGTTATACCTACATTGTGAAGCCATTGCTACTAGAACTTGAGTATTTTTATTATACCCCCTCCTAAATCTCAGACTCACTAATTAATCCTGTCCCATCCCCATTTTCCCATGGACCCAGAATTTTAAAGTTTTATGGATTCTTACTCTGAATGTTCATACAAGTAGAATAATTTATAGCTTTTGAGCTATGTGTTTTTAATGTCTTTAAAGTTTATAAATGCATTCCTAAGTGTAGAACCAATCTTTTTATGGATTAATTACACTGCTATGAACCTTTGCATACACATTTATACTAATAATTTTCAGTTCTCTTGAATGTATAATAAAGAGTGAAGTTGCTGGGTCATATGGTAGATCTATGGTTTCTCTTTGAGAACCTATCAAATTGTCTTCCATGGCAGTTGCCACACTTTATAGTCTCACAGTGTCTGTTCCCAGAATATTTTCTTCTGATATGTCTACATGGTTTGTGTGCATGCATTGCACCAGTTAATGCAGATATATACATCTTGTGGTAACATGTATGTGCACATGTGTGCATGTGTACATATGGAGGTCAAAGATCAATTTTGAATGTCTTTTCTGATTGCTTTCCACCTTTTTTTTTTTTTTGAGACATGGTCTCCTGACAAACACACTGATTTGGCAAACTGGCTGCCCATCCAATTTTCCTCAGGAGCCCACCTTTCTCTGATACTTCACCTCTACTTGATATTGTAGTTACAACTATGTGCTGCCATACCCTGCTTCTTACATACAGTCTGGGGATCCCAACTCAGGCCATCTCACTTGCACAGTAGACACTCTACTTGTAGGGATAAGCCCTCCCCTTGGGGGCGGGCTGCCCTCGGGCGTATGTTTACTGATAAATAGGGCACGCAGATGCTGCGCATCCCTTCCTGTCTCCGCTGCCTACTCCGCTGGAACCTCGGTTTCGTGAGTCTGGTTTTGTTATTAAACTTGTTCAAATACCTAGTATCATTGGTGCTTATTAATCCAACCGCTGCATTTTGGCGCCCAACAACGTGGGGCACAGCACCCGCTCTTTAGTACCGCTGCGCCCCGCAGCAGGTCCTGGGCGGACGCCGTCAGCCATGCACGGCTGCCGACTCCCCCGCCCGCACGCTATCGCGGCCCCGAACGCAATCTCCACAGCGCCTGCTTGCTCGCCCCCGCCCGCTTTAGGTCCGCAGGCACCGCTTTGTTCCTAGCGCACCTCCCCCAGCTGCAGTGGCTAGCAGCCAGCGCTTTCTTCCTCTCGCAGCGCCAGAGGAGTTAACCCCTCCCTCTCTGCCTTTACGTTTGGAACTGAACAGGGAAGCTTAAATATTTACGGTTTTACAACACAAACCGCCACATTTGGCCCCAAAGGGGTCACTTTGAATAAATTTCGGTCTTGAGGTTCATTTCAGATCAACTCTCCACGTGGATTCAAGTGGACTCTTTCGCCACCTCTGGCAGGAACCAGTCATTACAGGTAAAAAAATTTTTTTCTTTCCTTTTATTAAAAAAAAAAATGTCTGACAATATCACCATTCCCAACTTCAATAACCTTTTTGAGTGTGCCATGTGGGAGATCCTACAAGAGGTGTCTAGCACCCCACATCTATGGATCCTTCTGGGATTAGTAGTTTTCCTTGGTCTTAAGTGGCTTGACGACAAAAGTCTGATAGAGTCTTTAAGAGACGAATCCAGGATTCTTAAGGCAGAGGTTGAACATCTAAAAACTATTGGAGATGAATCCAGGATTCTTAAGGCAGAGGTTGAACATCTACAAACGATTAAGCATGACAATGATCTTCTCATGAATCAGTTTAAAGTTCTACAGGAAGAGAACAGAACTTTGTTTAACAAGACAATGGTGACTGAAAAAAACTTAGAAAAGGTTCAGGCTGATATTAAGGAGAAATTTATTATTATGGAAGAAGGAACAGCTGATTTAAATCGTAAATTTCATCAGTCACTTTCTGAAGGGACTGAAACATTATCTCAGAGAATTAAATCGGTTGAATGGGAAAATCAACTTTTGTCTAAAGCTTATGACAGAGTGGTGGAAAGATTGTCAATACAAGAAGGCACGGTTTATGCCATAAAAATCATGTCCAAAGATGAGAACTTATCTCTAACGGACAAACTTCATACTTTAGAATCCTCAATGAGGGCTTTGGAACATAATTCTGGACAGGAGATACAGACATTGCAGAAGGCAATGGTGAATAGAATTGAAAAGATTGAGGAATTTCTAAATTCTGATTCTGATGAGGAAGAACAAACGGTAGAAAGGAAAGTTTTAACTACATCTGTGGGTAAATCCCTCCGGGACAATTTCCACAAATCTCTATCTACACCTCTACCTGCCTTTCCAGTAATAACGACAGAGAAGGTGATTGGTTCCAAAAACCCTAGGATCCTTAAGGAAGATACATGGGAGCCTGTCCGTATAAATGATCTCAAAGAAATTAAACAGGCTGTCACGGCTTTCGGGATGCACTCCTCTTTTGTTAAAGAGATGCTAAAATCTTGGGCCATAATGAGCAGACCAACGCCTTTAGACTGGACCCAGATGACCTCTGCAGTCCTTGAGAGTGGGACGCATTTAAGATGGAAATGCTTATTCAGGCAAGAGGCTAGACTTTTAGAACAGCAAGAAAAGGCGAAGGGAAGTGACATCTCCCTAGATAAAATTCTAGGTGAAGGACTCTTTTCCGATCCTCAGGAACAAGCTAATTTGGATGAAAGCATACTCTCCATATGCACTACAGCAGCCTTAAGGGCTTGGGACAGGGTACAAGACCCAGGACAGAGAATGGAATCATTTGTTACGATTAAACAAGGTCAGAGAGAACCCTTTAGTGATTTTTTACAAAGACTTACTAAGGCTGTACAAATAGGGATACCTGACCCTGACACAAGACGTATAATGATTGAGTCTTTGGCTTATGAAAATGCAAATGTGGAATGCAAAAAGATTTTGGGGCCTTTAAGGTTCAGATCAGCACCCTTGGAAGAATGGGTCTTGCATACACTGGATGTTGATACATTTGATTATGGCACTGAAGCATGGGTAGAGGAAGCAATTTCCAATGGTAAAAGGAGACATCAGAATACCAAATGTTTTAATTGTGGCAAAATGGGTCATATGAGAAGGAATTGTAAACAACGGACCTTCAGAAACAATAATAATGCGTCTTCTAGAAATAACAGAAATAGAAGGACTCAGCCTTCAGGTTTATGTAGAAGATGTGGAAAGGGTAGACATTGGACGAATGAGTGTAGATCTACAAGAGATAGACAAGGAAACCTGATACAGACGGGAAACGTGAGAGGGGGGGCCTCACAGGCCCCCATGGCAAACATGGTCCAGTCATTTCCAGTTTCTGCAGAGAACGTGCCTCGTCAGGACAATTAGGAAACCTCATGCCTACTGTTACAAACGATAATGAGCAGAAAGATGAGTTACGTGTGTTTTGGCAAACTTCTATAAATGATCAAAGACCTAAGCTGAAAGTGTGTGTAAATGGCATTTTTATTACTGGCCTGCTGGACACAGGTGCTGATGTAAGTATCATTACCCCAGAATCTTGGCATCCATATTGGCCTCTTCAGAATGTAAATGTTCAGTTCCTGGGAATTGGAACCCTATCTCGAGTAAGACAGAGCACGAGATGGGTTGAATGTATAGGGCCTGAGGGACAAATAGGGAAATTAAGGCCATATGTAGCCAGTATTGCAATGAATTTATGGGGTCGTGACCTATTACAACAATGGAATACCCAAATTAACATTCCTGCTAATTCTAGAGCCTATATTTCTGAGAATAATATTAAAAGATATTACAAACGGAGAAAACCGGCCATTCGGGCCGTACAAGAACAAACAATTGAAACTCCTTCAGAGATACCAACAGCATTGCCTCTAAAATGGTTGACTGAGAAACCAATATGGACAAAACAATGGCCTCTAGCTGAGGAAAAGTTACAGGCTTTAGAACAGCTGGTACAAGAGCAATTAGATGCTGGACATATAGAGGAATCTACCAGTCCTTGGAATTCTCCTGTATTTGTGGTTAAGAAAAAATCAGGTAAATGGAGAATGGTGACAGATCTCAGAGCTATCAACAAAGTTATTCAACCTATGGGTCCTCTGCAATCTGGAATCCCTTTGCCCTCTTTATTACCAAAAGGATGGCCTCTTATAGTTATTGATTTAAAGGATTGTTTTTTCACCATACCTTTACAAAAAGAAGATAGAGAAAAATTTGCCTTCACGGTGCCTACTTACAACAATTCTCAACCTTCCAAGAGATACCACTGGGCCGTCCTCCCCCAGGGTATGTTAAATAGCCCCTCCTTGTGCCAATATTTTGTGAACCAACCATTGCAAATAGTACGCAAGAAGTTTCCTGAATCTATAATATTCCACTACATGGACGACATCTTGTTATCCGATTCAAACATGGATACCTTGAACAGACTGTTTGAAGAAATAAAGATACTTTTACCTAAATGGGGATTGCAAATTGCTCCTGAGAAGATACAGAAGGGAGATTCTGTTAATTATTTAGGTTATAAAATAGGTTTGCAAAAAATTAAGACACAAAAGGCACAAATTAGGAGAGATCGCTTACGGACTCTTAATGACTTTCAAAGACTGTTAGGAGACATTTCCAGTCTACGACCAACTATTGGGATAACACCTGATCTAATAATTCATCTGAACAAAACCTTGGAAGGTGATAAAGATTTAAACAGTCCCAGAGAATTAACAGCTGAAGCAGAAAAGGAACTGACGATGATTGAGGAAAAATTACAACAGGCACATGTGGACAGGGTGAATCCAGAGCTCGATTGTATTCTCGTCATATTACCATCCAAAATTTCTCCTACAGGAATTTTAATGCAGAGAGATGATATTATCTTGGAATGGATCTTTTTACCACATAAACCAAGTAAAAAACTGAAAACTTATGTGGAAAAAGTCGCCGAGTTAATTATAAAAGGAAAGCTGAGACTTCGTCAATTAGCAGGCATAGACCCAGCAGAAATTATAGTGCCTTTCACTGCTGATGAACTAAAGAAATTATGGGAAGATAATGAACCATGGCAAAGAGCTTGTGCTAGTTTTTTGGGAGATATTAATAACAATTATCCAAAAAGCAAGAGGCTTAACTTCATAAAGAGAACTTCATGGATCCTTCCTCGAATCGTCCGTGATGCTCCAATAACTGGAGCCCGTACATTCTATACTGATGCCAATAAAACAGGGAAGGCAGGTTACAAATCGGAAGACTTGGGTAAGGTGGAACAAAGTCCTTATGATTCTGTCCAGAAGGCAGAATTATATGCCATTCTTATGGTGCTAAGGGATTTTAGAGAACCTATTAATATAGTTACTGATTCGCAATACGCAGAAAGAGTTATTTTACATATTGAAACTGCTGAATTTATACCTGATGATACAGAACTAACCTCATTGTTTATCCAGGTTCAAGATTTGATCAGGAACAGGCTCTGCCCTATGTACATAACACACATCCGATCCCATACGGGTCTGCCAGGTCCTCTAGCACAAGGTAATGCAGACATTGATCAGTTATTGATTGGTAGTGTGCTACAAGCCTCTGAATTTCATAAAAAACATCATGTTAATAGCAAGGGTTTGAAGAAAGAGTTTTCTATTACATGGCAACAGGCTAAGGAGATTGTAAAGAAATGCCCTACTTGCTCTTTCTATAACCAAACGCCACTGCCAGCAGGGGCTAATCCAAAGGGCACCCATAGGAATGAAATCTGGCAGATGGATGTGTTCCACTTTGCAGAATTTGGCAAATTGAAGTATGTTCACCACACCATTGACACTTATTCAGGCTTTCAGTGGGCAACTGCTTTAAGTTCAGAAAAAGCTGATTCAGTAATCACTCATTTATTAGAAGTCATGGCTATCATGGGTATACCTACACAAATAAAGACGGACAATGGTCCTGCTTATGCCTCTAGGAAAATGAAACGGTTTTTTGACTATTACAATATCAAGCATGTTACAGGTATACCATACAATCCTACAGGTCAAGCAGTCATAGAAAGATCAAATCGAACTATAAAAGATATGTTGAATAAACAGAAAGGGGTGGAAAACACCCCCAGAAATAGGTTACATAATGCTTTGTTAACCTTGAATTTTCTTAACGCTAATGAGAAGGGGACAACGGCTGCAGAAAGACATTGGATAATGGAAAAGTCTACTGAACTAAATCAACCAGTTTATTTCAAGGATGTGCTGACCTCACAATGGAAACCAGGAGATGTGCTGCGTTGGGGAAGGGGTTTTGCTCTTATCTCCACAGGTGAGGAACAATTGTGGATACCGACAAAACTAATAAAGGTTCGGTATGAAGAAGAAAAGCCATTTGGAAAAGATAAATAACAATTCTTTCACAAGGTTGGCGAGCATACTGATGGTAAGGAATACAGATAGGTTGGGGGCAGGGTTCTTTTCTTATCTCCACAGGAAAATATTGATCTTCAAAGACTTTAAGGGACCCTGAATATTTAATTACTGATGGATGGATAATAGTTACGACCTACTAAGGATCAACTAACATTATATACATACCGTAAGTATTGATTTTTTATATATTTATGTATATATGTTTTTTGTTTTTTGTTTTTGCTTTTCCTCGTATCTGTGTCTTTCTTTATATGTCAGTATATGTCCTTGTTGTTAGTGTCTAAATTTCCCATAACAAGCAACAAATTTTCCTACAGTAATTTTTGAAGTTTCCAGGATGAAGATGGGGCCCCACAACATCAACTCAACCTGGTTTTTATGACGTCATGAATATATTGAATATATTTTTTTTTTTTTTTTTTTCTTTTCTACGTGCTAATAATTTTTTTTGGTACCAACTGCACAAGACAATTTCGAATGGTGCACATTTTTTGACGACACTCTGGCCGGACCTTCTCAAAGCGCTCAGGGACTAGTTATAATTTTCTTAGGCCAAAGGTTAATTTGGGAATTTTACCATCATTTGCTTTCACAGGAGCCCCTAAGGAGAACATCGCCCCCATGTCAGCTTGAAGCAATCTTAGAGGACGGCGTCCCCTCCCCCAACAGAGTTTGCCCTCAGGGTTAGGGACATCTTTTAGTGGTTGGTTTGGGGTTGAGGGGATGGGGAGATGTTTTATGGAGTTAGGGGTATGTTAAAAAAAAAAAAAAAGGGGGATTAACTGGTTTGATGGGATGATTGGTATTTGTGAGTTACTGTTTTTAGAAAATTGTATTGGTACTGTTTCCTGTATATTGACATATTGAATATTGAATGTGAGTGTTCCTACCTCTATTTTTGTATAAGAGTATACTTATATTGTATTGATACATCTACCATATCACAATGTACATTTCTACCTCTGATACTATTTATGTAATAACATTGTTTACATTTGATATGTAATGACATTGTTTACAGATGAAGATCATTGTCTTCATGTATTGCACAGTTGTTTATTTTTTTTTGTCTTCAAGTTAGATAGGTATTGAGAATTTTATGTTGTTCATGTTTATTTTTAGGTTAATAAGGTATTCTAGATACATAGAGATTATATTTAGTATAGATAGTATAATCTTCAGCCTCTTTAAAGAGCTGTAGAAAATGGCCTTTAAGCTAACCTAGAATTCTGTGCCGAGACACAATTACTCCTGGCGACACCACTCTACTCCCGAGAGAACGTTGAGCACCAAAGACACTCCACTGGGAGTTTGTCTTCTTGGCAGAATTGGCCTTTGGGTTAAGAAAAGCCCATACCTCATCTACTGACAAAGATATGAAACAGGATTTTCTTATCTTGCCAAGACAGGGTAGGATAATTCTAAGAAAATTCCTTGCATTTGATAATGGTATGTCAGTCATGCTAGGCCTTAGCCAAAGTTGGTTGACTCAACATTGCGAACGAGAATTTGGGTGATTGCCCAGGTAGTCTGTTGTCTCTGTCATTTATGGCACGCTTTGGATATCGCTCATTTGTTAAGTAATATTTATTCCCTTCTCGGATCTTTGACGGAGTTGAAGATTATATAATTGTAATTACTCTCTACATTATTTAGACTCCTTGAGATAGAATGTCTGGCAAAACTTTCGTTCTCAATATTGTTTGTTATATCTATTATTTATTATTATTGTTTATAGTTTTATTTAGGTTAGTTCTGTCTTATTTAGACAAAAAGAGGGAGATGTAGGGATAAGCCCTCCCCTTGGGGGCGGGCTGCCCTCGGGCGTATGTTTACTGATAAATAGGGCGCACAGATGCCGCGCGTCCCTTCCTGTCTCCGCCGGCTACTCCGCTGGAACCTTGGTTTCGTGAGTCTGGTTTTGTTATTAAACTTGTTCAAATACCTAGTATCATTGGTGCTTATTAATCCAACCGCTGCATCTACTGGGTGAGTCACACCTTTAGTCCCAGACTTTATACCTTTTAAAAATAAAGGCAGTACTTGATTTTCTCTCTACCCAGCACCTAGAACAAAGAGTCTGTTATCAGCTATTTGCAGAGTAAGTAAATGAAAAATCATCAATTGTTTAAATTATTTGATAATAACCATGTGCCTCAATCATAATGAATGTTTGTCATAAAATTTGTCTTTGAAATATTGTTAATTCACTTTACTTACATTATTATACTATGTAGAGTAGTGTCTATGTCTACATCAAAGAGTTAAAATTCAAGTAAAACTGTGTGTATGCATACATGTGAGTGATACTACTTCGCAGTTACAATATAGAGTATAACTTTTGTGGTATTGAGTTCACATTAAGCATCCTCTAAGGATTAATTGATGTCACTTAACACCACGTTTTGTGCCTTTGACCTCTGTTCACCTGTGCTTTCACTTACGCAGTTGTCTGTTGCTCTGCAACAAGGATACTGGACTCAAACATACCATATATCTATTTTTTTTCTGATTCCTTTTCCCATGTCTCATATTAATTTGTAGGTGGTTACACCTTCCATGGATTTTTTATAATACTTTTCAAAATGATTAGCTTTGTGTGATTATTTAATTAATGACTGTCTCACTTGTATGACTGAAAGTTCTCGGCTTTACTCTAATTGTGGTAAATGAGTGCATTGTTGAATAGAAAGTATTATTTCTATTGGTATGTGCATGTGTAGTGTGTATGTGTATGTGCACTATATTCATGTGAATGTGTACGTGTGTATGAATGCTAATACAGATATACATGAATCATAATACACATGATGTGGTTAGAGGAAAAACTCAGGTGTTGCTCCCCACCTTCCACCTTACTATAGCCCCAGTTTCTTGCTATACACCACTATGTCTGCCAAGCTAGTTGACCCCATGAACTTCCCCAAATTCTCCTCTTTCTATCCCCATCTCACCACAGACCATGAGAGTACAGACCCACATTACTACATCTGGCCTAACCTGGATCTGGGCCCCTGGACTCTTTCATCATCATACTTGTGCAATAAGAGCTTTATACACCAAACCATCTGCCTTTTCTAAATATGGGTACTGTTAATGACAAAATAAATGACATGAATTTCCAAGTATACGTGTGAGCTTGCATACATATATACAAATCCATACACATGCACAAACACATGCAAACGCCATTTTTAATGAGCAAAGTAAATAACATAGACCCCCCAAACACACATGTGTGAGCACATGTGGAAAATCACACACATGTTCCTGTACTGATGCACACACATGTGCACTCGTGAATACACTTACTTGTGTACTAATGCACACACACAGCTACTTTTCATAAGCAAAAGTAGATGCTTTAGAAGATTGTGTAAGTTTTAAAATTGGTAAGCTTTTTCTATGACACAATCTCACTGACCTCAGATGTTCTTTTCTCCAGGATAATCCTTATATTACTCTCTAAGGCTCTTCTTCCTCCTCAGTGTTAAATTTCTCTGACCCAGTTCTCTTTATCACTTATTCTATTATCTAAATCCCTTGGAACACACTTTTCATTCCATATCTTAGTTTTTTTCTTATCTGGAACATATTTCTGTTCCTATACAACTTGGCTGTTTATAACTTTGGTGCATATTGTACACTATATCTTGTACTCTGCATGTTAGCATTTAAACTTCATTCCTGGGGAAATAACTTCTAATCATACAAATACATATTCTGACAAAGAGAGAATGTGGGAATATTGTCAAAGGTAGCAACCATAGCCTAGCTATAAGAGCAAAGGCAGAGAAGTTAATCTTAAGTTCTTTGATCAGCATTGTTTGAGAAATTAAATATGAATATGGGCTTTTGGTATAATATGGGAGACAGATGAATTTTATAAAGCCTTCTATTAGCAAATGTCACAAGTAAGCAAATAATTATTTATTCACTTGCAGTGTTCTACAGCTGGCCCTAAGTATATCAGCTATAAGCACGACAGTAACATCACTTCCTCTGGAGAGAAGCATATAATTGTCTAGCTGTTCCAGATAGACATGGCAACAAATGATGTTAGAAACAATTCTTTTCAAGTTTTTCTTGGTGAAACAATGAGTTTTTTAAGGATACTTACAGATGAGTGGGTCACTCAGGTGACTAAAGACTGAGAAGCCCACTTCTGCATGGATGACATCTCATGCAAGTTACACGACATGAGATTCTCAAGCAATAAAATGAATCTAAAATAATAATCAAATAAGTGAAGGAAAGAGGTGAGATGAGCTAAAAAAGGAACAGAGTCATGTAGGAGTGCACCTTTGAAGGAAGTAGTGGGTCTCAGCCACTTCTCTCTCTTTTGTATCCTGGGTATGAGTAGGCTCATTTGTTCTACCATATGATCCTAAGCATGACTCCTACATCACCATAGGCTCAAAGCAATAAAGCTCTGCTGCCTAGTGTCTTATGTCATCTTGACACAAGCTACAGTCATTTGAGAATATGCTCCTGCCATATAAGCCTATAGTGTATTTTCTTGATTGATTATTGGTTTGGGAGGACGGAGATCGCTATGGATAGTGTCATTCCAGGGCAGGTGGTAGGTATTAAGTGCTGTAAGAGCACAAACTGAGAAAGCCATGAGGGCAAACTCAGTGAGGAGTACCCGTTTAGTTTCTGATTCAGCCCCTGTTTCCAGTTTTGTGTCTTTAAACTAACAACACTTAGTTTAGATGAAACAAATAAGAAAGCCCAGAAAGAAAGGAGTTTAATTGCATGAAGTAGTGGGCTGGATTTTCAAGGAAGTATTAAGTGTATATTGGTTTGTGAAGAGTAGATCCTGTAAATCTGAGAGCTGAGAATAAAGCTATATTGACTCACATCCCATTATTAATGGAACAGTGTCATTAATCCACCAAGTGTTTTCATGCCTAATATAGAGCATTACAGTAAAAATTTAAATATGAATACTTAATACATGATTTTTGAATAATTGTCACTGTAATTTTTTGTCAATTCTGTTTTTTTTAGTTCAATCTAAAACTGATCTCTTTTTTTACATCCCAGAAATTTTCTAAAGAAAGGGAGAAGATGTAGATTTTCCAACTAAGAACAAATAGGTTATAAATAAAAGTTAAGAAAGTTGTGCTTGGGTTTTACAATCAAGTTTTCTTCAGTTTTCTATAATTGCACTATCTCTTGATATATCTCAGCCACCAATTTATTTTATTGTTAGCAAATATGTAGGGCAATGAGAAGTAGTTGATGACATAAGATTACACGCATGCATATTGTTACTCTATTTCAAGTCCTATGTAATTCTCATAGTTAGGAGGTGCAAGCAGTGATTCCTAGTAGATTGAAAAAGTATTCAGGTTAGTTTTTAAAATGAGTGAGTTCTCTCTATGATGTTGATACAGACAAAACTGAATCCCTAAAAATTTCAGAAGAGACTTTGCAGGAAAGGACTATCAAAATTTGAACATATATGAAAAGGAAAATAAAGGACAGTTTAAACTAAATAACAAAAACTTGCATTATTGATGGTTTTGGATTTTGTGTTTATTGCATTTATGAATCTGTTCTAGGCAAACTTAACTCTAAACTATGGACATCTCTTATCACTATAATACTCATAAAAACATATTTCCAAGGAAATCCTTTGTTCTCAAAGAGTGATGTGCATATGAACCACACAGTGAAGAAGAAACAATGTATGGTTATTTACAAAGAACTAGCTACATGATGTTGCATCTTCACCATAAACTTTCTAAGTCCTACTATTATCATTTATATTGCCAGGAATTGATACCAATGACCTTGAGGCTCTACTGCCTCTGTTGCTCTATTCTTGTGTGACTGAAAAGGTGTGAATATATTGTCATTAAGTAGCCCTGTGTTCTCACTTTCACAGAATGTGAGAGTCTTATTACAATTAACATTTAGCAATGGAATCTTCCCAATTGAATTTTAATATATTTTAATACTATATATAGCTCCTTCCAAAAACAATGATGAGCAGAAACATCAGTTGAATGGAGAGTAAATGTTGAAGAAAATGAGTTTGCTATGAGACTAGAGCTACAGCTCTCGGATCTTGAATAGAAATAAATTCAAACAACTTAGATTATATTTTTAGTTCAAGATTAAGTTCTTTCTTTAAAATTGTCTGTTTTTTGTTTATTTAAAGTTGGGCAGTAAAATTTAAGTCACTTTTGCCCTTACTACACTTAGTGAAAAAGAATAAATGTGGAAGGAAATGACCACATCTAGAAAGAAAATACAAGGCACTTTCAGAAAGAGTTTTTTTTAATATTTATAGTTTAGGACATATATATTCTAGTGTACATGTCATCTATAATATATATTATAATACACACATATGCACACAATTTGGAATAAACAAAAATATTTATTTTCTAGAAATTTCAGAGAAAACAAACCTTGTATTCTTGTAATCTCACTGACATTAAGTAACTATATCTAATGTATTTGTTAAGAGCAGCTAACATTTCCATTTATTTTAGTAGGAGAATAAAATTCTATGAGCTAATATATTTTAAGAGTTCCCTTTAATTTTTACTAATATTAATCAAACTGTGCAAAATTACTAAATTAGACAATGATCCCGAGGAAATAGACATGACCACATTTTATCTTATAATTCTCTGTGTCTAGCCACTGTGAAGTTCCATCTTTTCCCACTAATATCATATTTTGTCTAGTTGCTGGTGTGCTTTTATAGTGCTATTTCTTTTTCTTTTGTACTACATCACAGGGAAATGATGTTAAACTGTGTGAGTTATGTATGAAATATGTAAAATATAATGAAATATATGGAGTCCATCACATTTGACAAAAGAAAAAAAAATCAGACATGGTATGAAATATCAAATTGCCAAAAGTATCTATGTGTAAATTAATATACCTATGTGTTTCTTCAATTAGACACAGTACTTTTATGGAATCAAATGGCATATGATACTGCAGTGCCTCTAGAGATGTTGTAAAATATGAAAGGTAAATCCTTGGTATAGATTTGCAATAATATTCTTTATGGTATATCTTTAGATCCCTAATCACTTGCAATGAATTCAGAATTCAGCTGTGTACTATCATGACCCATACCCCTCATCTTACTCAGGTGACTTTGAACCTAGTACTGGGTGGCTCAATGTTTATATCTGTAAAATAAAGATAAAAGAAAAACAAAAGTTTATTGGATATATACTATGTAGATAGCACTTGGCTAAAAGCCTAGCCTTCGTTTCCCTTGGCACTTTCGAAGATTTAAATGCGACTGACTTCTATAGGGTCTTGTGTTTGAATGGCTGCTCCACAAGTGGTGAAACTGTTTGGGAAGGATTAGAACATGTGGCCTGATAAAGGAGATGTGTCAATAGGATTAAGTTCTCACAACATTCTCAGTGCCCTCTCTCCGTCTGCCTCAGGGTTGTGTCTCAAGGCTTGAGCTCTTAGCTGCTGCTCTAGCACCATACTTGCCAGCTTGTTTCCTTACTCCCTCCATGATGGCAAAGGATACTAACACTATGAAATGGTAAGCCCGAGTTAAGTGCTTTCTTTTATAGAATGTTTTTGTCATAGTGTTTCATCACAGCAATAGAAAAAAAAAATAACTAAGACAGAGCTCAAATCATCTGATCAGCATGCATTATCCTTACTGTTCAAGTGAAGACACTAAGATACTAGGCACAGATATACTGTCAATCTCCCTCATAAAAAGCAGAGCCAGACTCGGAACCAGCTTCATCTGAAGCTATAACCTGTGCTCCTTCCCACATTCAGTTTCCAGAATATATTAAAAGTCGTTTTAAAGCTCTCTATATAAGAACATCTCCATTTCAAAGTGTGAATAAATATAGCATCCATTACGGTTCCTTCTGATGTATAGAAGGAAAAATTCAGACTTGGGTGGTCATTCTCATAAAATCTGCCTCCCTAGAGATTTAGTTTTCAAGGATATATGTATCTTTCTATTTCTTTTGTACAATGAACCACATAGAGAGACAGCTCAATTAATGTTAATAAGAAATATACTATCTTTATTTCTATAGTTTCACATTTAACCCAAGGTCCATTCTATATAATTTAAAGCACTAAGCCAATTCTGCATGAAGTGCAATGCTTTATAAGTGAAGATTTGGAAGAGCATGTGGAGCATCTTAACACTTATCTATACCTCATTATTTTTCACTTCTCTTCCATATTATAGAAGTCATTTTTCCCTTTTGGGTGTTTAATGGCTTATGAAGCCAAGAAACTATTTAGAAAGAAAAAAATTAGGCATTAAACTGCTTTTTTATCATTCACAAAGCAGCCATTCTATAGCTCAATTATTATTAATTTGTTATCCAAATTCAACTTACTGTTGAGACAAAATGGATTCTTTCTTCCAAAATGCAGGTTTTACATTAAAATAAAAAAGTATAAAGCTAAACTTTAAAAATATCATTGGCATAATTTGTTCAAATATAAGCATTAAATCCATTACTGGATAGAGTAGTAGCGATGAAAATAGTGTGAGGCCAAAGGCATACATTTTATCTCATCTTGAGGGAAGTGTAAGCACTAAGAGAGGTAATGAGATACTAGGAGTCAGACAGATAGCCAGCTAGATAGAGAAAAGGGTCAAACTATAAAATAAAGATTGCAAGCTTCCAAGATGGCAAACTCTTACTCTTCTGCTCTGAAACAAAAGTTTGACAGATTAAGTCAAAGGTCTGGCAAGTGTTTTCTCTTACAAGTGATCCAACTGCCTGGATTGATCTGACAAGCTCACAGGCAGACCAGAATGTGTTCACCCCAAAATTATAGCTCTATCAGGTTCTCTGTTTTGTTTCAATCTGAATAACCCTAAATTTGGAGGAGGAAAATCCTCTCAATTTCACAGGCCCTATCCTCCCCAAAGAAACAAGGCTTCCATTTCCTGAGTGTTTCCTGTAGTAGACAAAAGTATGTGCATTTCCTTATTCATAATAAAAACAGCTTTCTTAACCAGAACAAAAAAGAATGAAGATTGAATAAAATCTATGATACTGGGGATCTTGGATTTCATTTGTACAGAGTCTCATTTAAGGCACTAGTAAAACTCTGTATAACTTTTTTGTTGTGTGTGTAACCTTAATTAGCATCAGTAGATATCATTTCACACAGACATATTTGAATGAATCAAGTAAATATCACACTTTGATATTTCAATAGCAAGTCATGAAGAGAACAAGGTGTGATGATCCATATTATTATTCTCCATTGTTTCCAGGTACTTAACTGAGAGTGTTTCTTCCCGTGTAAATAATAGCAAGATCTGTATCCGGCAATTAATATCAGTCTAAGTAATGACAAGAGAGTGCCTTCTGTTATAGCCATGACCTTTCCCAAACATACTCTGGGGCAGAGCAGTAGGATCTCCAGTGTCTCAAACCAAACAGGGAACAGAGCACAGTGACTGCTAGCATTATGGTAAGTAGTTATGCAACGTCAGAAACTTAAAAAAAATTATTTATACAGCAGTAGAGTGTTGTCCACCAAGTAAATTTTTGTTGTAATAATTCTAAATAAAAGGAATTCTTCAATGTTTGCTTCAAATATAAACCCTCATTCATTGAGTATACCATGGGTTTCATTAACAGAGACTCAATCTCCTGTCAACAATTCCCAGCAGAGTTCCATATTCTGTTTTGCAGAAAAAATAAAAAAATCTTAAAAACCTATTTAAACTTGATATAAACTATTGATAGTAAGCTGCATTCCAACTTTATAATAAAGATTAATTAACTTTAATTAATGTTTATATTATTAATATAATTTAATACAGTATATTAATAATAATATCTTAAAATAACTAAATATTTTTCTTAAGCAAATAGAAGAAAATTCTCATGAAAGTCAAAGTAACATAGAATTTTAGGTTCTTACAACATGATTATTGCCATGTTACTGAAGTAATACATCAAACACTAACAAAAAACTTGAAATTTATGACCTTGAAAATCTTTATGAAGGCCAAAGGTTTAAAGCAAATATTAAACAAGAAATGCTAAAGAATTTACTATTTTCTCCCACAAATCTCCTCAGTCTAAATCATTCTTTATGGTACATATATTCTGTAGTTAAATGCTCAGAAAATAATCTCTATTTTTACTTGATTAAATATCTAATCATCAGATCACTATATGTCTATTTCTGAGGACTGTTTTTGCTCCATCTGACCTGTAGATTATGTTACATTAGTAGAAACAAGTTTATAGATAAGCAGGACGCTTGGCCTT
Organism: Alexandromys fortis; assembly: GCF_014885135.2. Lineage (NCBI taxonomy): Eukaryota > Metazoa > Chordata > Mammalia > Rodentia > Cricetidae > Alexandromys > Alexandromys fortis. The sequence goes on along the minus strand of NW_026068076.1, from coordinate 416,335 downwards.
TATCCTGATGTATTTAGAATTTTTTTCTTATTTGGGATATAAATAAAAAACATTCCCCTAAACCCATGTTTGCCAGCAATTAGTGTGTGCTGAGTTTATTGCAGAGGCAGCAGAGATCAGGGATGCCGCTGTCATTAGTGCTTGACTTTCTGTTTTCTTTGTTTGCTTGCTTGGTGTTTTTATTTCTTTTGGCTTGGGCTTGGTAATTTTTTTTATCTTTTCTTCTGTTTGGTTTTTTATTCCACTTATAACTAAGATCTTAAAATACTAAATAAAACAACCCATTAATGAGAGTGTGTACAAAAGCTGATAATGATACCAAGCCCTCATTAACCAATGATACTATGTTCACTTGAGATATGACAAAAAATTAAATTACAATAAAATAGTCACCAATTCTTACAGTCATAGACAGATTTTAAATTACCTTGTGATCCCTGTCTTCTAGTTTATATCCTTATAAATTTCTTTCATTAATGGTAGGCAGAGATTGGTTTTGCTTCAATGGAAGTAGAATACAGGAATGTGATGATCTCTTATTCCTAACATTTTACCTTATCTAGAAATCTAGTTTTACTACCGGTCTCCTCTTTCAAGCTTTGAACCAAGTAAAAACAAGGAGCATAAAATACAAATTAAAGAGAAACTCAATATTGACAATAGCTAGCTAGGGATGTAGATGCTTTTTTTCCAGCTAAGTCGTTCCTGTACTTATGACCTATAGAAAGTCTAAGTTAAGATGTGTGTGTTGTTTTAAGTCATAATTGAATTATTGTGAATTAAGTTTAGCTTTCCCCACCTAATTAAGTACTGCCCTGCTGTAGTCCAGTCATTTATTAACCAATCGTATTCACAACATACAGGGAGGAATCCCACATCACATAATACACAAAGCTATTGTGTTCTCAGTCTAAAATAACTGGGACTTTGATCAACCAAGTGTATCTCCTGAAATCAGTGCTGTCTCTCTTGATTTCATCATCACTGTTTTCCACATTCCTCTGACTTAAGCTTCCAGAACTCTCTTAAACTGTTCCTTTCAACACCAGTTTCTGGTCACTGTGTCTCCTTGAGTCTGTGATACATGTCACAAAAATCTACCCTTAGTGTAAATTCCCTATCACTTCTGATTTATATGACAGCATATCTCTTGTCTTCAAGCCTTATTGATTGAGCAAGAACTTGGGAAACACCTTCCATGTGACAGAATCTAGAAAAACATTTCATAAACTATCATCACACTATCTCTACAAATGCCTGACCTGTCAAGTCATGATGATGCTGTCCAAGGCAACCCATGATGGAACAGAGGTTGTCTTGTTTTGTGCTTAAGTTAACTTTCGATTACTCAGTTCAATATAGTTAGCCTATAAGAGCCAAATATTTAACTTCTCCATCTCAAAATTCTTTTAAAATTGTGTTTCTATAAAACACAACACATTTTAGCATATAAAGGTAAGTTGTTAAATGCTATGAATCATGTTATTGTTTATAATTGTACCATATAAGATACTATTTTTCAAACAAGAATGAAACCTCAGTATAAAATAAAATCCTCTTAAAGAAACACTGGTTAATAATGATGCACTTCTGCATACATGTCCATAGATTGTTTGGTGAGTTATTTCACTAACTTATCTAGAACTATGAGCTTCAACATGAAAGTAAAATTCTACATTTAATGCATACTAAAGAAATCTGTTTGACTTTGATGATTGAATGGAAGTAAAGGGTGGAGAAAGAAAGAAGGAATGATATTCCCTGGATGAGTTTTAACAAAGGATGCTTTAAACTTTTCTGAGACAAGGAGCATTTAAGGCAATATGGAAATTGTAGGTAGTGATAGCTAATGGACAAGAGGACTTCTCTGTCCCTGCTTTTAACCTTGTCTTACTCATTTTGTCACCTCTCTTTAAGCACAGGCCCCTGTGCTAGAAGTATTATATAAAATGTTTAATCTAATTGAAAGTTTTATTTCTGGAAGGTCAGAAGGCCCAGGAAAAGGAGATGCAATAAGTATCAAATGTCTATTCTTTTTTCTTCAATTTCAGCGGAGACAAGAGATATTCATAGATGTTTACTACCTCAAGAATTAAGAAAAGAATGTTACAAAGACTAGGTTTAGCCCAAAGGTCTAGGGTTTATCTCAGCCATTGAAAAGGTCTTTGTAAAAGAATTTAATGTCTTTCCATTTTATTGAAAACTCCCTAATATCAAATATTTAGCTTTTCATTTATCTGTCACTTAAAATGAACTGAAATAGCAATATTTTGAAACTCTTGCAAATGCACCTGTAAGTACTGTTGGGTAGATTGTTGTGTACATTTCAGTTTATACCTATAGAACCCAATTTCTGCCTAGAGCCTGTGATCAGACACAGCAATCTATTGCCCATATTAGCTGGCCTCTTTTATATGGGCTTCAGTCAGAAATATTTGACCTCTTTAAGTTTAAGCTTCTGAAGATAGACACAGGGATCCAACCTGACTTCCTCAGGCTGTCAATTGTCATTTAAATTTAAGAGTATTTTAGCCATTATCAAACCTTAAACACAGAAAATCACCCTAAGCTACTATCCCACCTTAAAAAATAAAACTTAATTGCATTTTAGATAATCTTTATAAATGAACCTTCACCAAATTAATAGTCTTGCTTCCTGAAGAAATTTTGGTGGAATTTTTACAGTTCGGATGCAGAAGAAAATAACTAAACTCAAAATATTTCCCTAAATAAAATCTCCTCAAACAAAGTCAGACAAATTTAGTAAGTACGTCTTGACTTTGTGCATTCCACTGAGATAATGATAAGGACCATATCCTTCTCTATATTTCAAAATCAATTTTTAAAATTTTTCTAGAATAAGCATATTAATAAGATGACAAAGGAAGTCCAATTAAGCTCACTACAAATTGTCATGATCCTTTATACTATGTCTATTTCCAAACCTTGAAAACACTAATTGAATAAAGCAAATTTTAATCTATACTGTAAGTTGTGTGTCTCTCACCACCTGAAACATCCATCTTTCCAGGATCATTAGGCTGTTGGAATTTATACCAGTTGGGTGCCATTTAGCTGTCAGATAGCTTTCCAGATGCGTTAGTCTTTCAAGTTGAGATCTGCTTGTTGTCATCATCTGTGACATCTGCTACCCAACATTTACTAATCTCTGTGAACACTAAGAACAAACACAAAGACAAGCACTGTTGCTCCCCAGAAGGCATGTGGATTTCTGAGAAGACTAAAGGTTTGCAGATATATTTTGAAACATAATGCTTATCAGGGATCCATCATAGGGCCTCCCCCAAATAACAACATTCTGGCCCTTGGGTGGGGTAACCTTATGTTCTTCTGGTTCAGTTATCCAACTCTTTATTAAATGGCATAAAATTATTTTTTTATAAACTCTCATTGAAGAGTGCCTTTTACCCAGTGTTTGTAGCTCCCTGTAGCTCTTTTATTCTCTTTATTTGTACCCCAACCAATCTTGCCTCTCTTGTCCACCCTTATAAAATGTCATTAGCCAAATTTGACTTCCACCTGCTGTTTGAAAATGACAGATGTCCCCCCAGTAAAATCTGGGTGTGCTTACTGTACTGCCTAGACCAATTCACCATGATATGCTGACACATCTGAGAGACTTAAGTTCCAGACCCCATCCCATGGAACCACTAGTTTACTTCCATAGTAGCATCCTTAATCTTCAGATTTGAATGGGGATGAGGCAGTTTAGACAGTAAGAAACTGTTTAATTGATGTAGACTGAAAGCATGACTTAGAGAAGAATGAAAGCTTGGCATCTCAGCCTCTATTTTGTTTCTTCTCCTTTATTTTGATACAGGTCCTTGTGTGACACTACTCTATTCATATTCCCCTTCATCTGGCCACCCATATGGGGCCCAAATCCACCCTTACTGGGAACAATCCAAAGGCCCTCACACACACTTGCACTTTTCCCTCCCATGGCATTCCCTGGCACACCAGGTTGAGCACGTTTGTCGCCTGAGGCCTGTCCACTGCTGCAGCCTCTCCAGCCAGCTAGGCCACAGTGACTTTCCCTTGCAGCATGCCATTTTTCTCCCATCACAATCCCCACCCTGTCCTGTTTGCCAGCCATGTCCAGGCCCTGTTTGTAGCTTATGACTGCTGGCAAGCTTTGCGTTCCTTGATATGCTGGCCAATTCAGTCTTCAGTATAGGAATGTGCTGCTCTTAGCAACTTGATAACATTTGGAAACTTCTGGGAAGTGGGGCTCCTATAACTGAGCCTGAAGATTCTATATTGATGTAAATAAACCAGGAAAGGCAGATTACAAATCAGAAGGTCTAAGTAAGGTGGGAAAAAGCCTTTATAATTCTGTCCAAAAGGCAGAATTATATGCTATTCTTATGGTACTAAAAGATTTTAGAGATCCTCTCAATATAGTTACTGATTCACAATCTGAGAAAAGAGTTGTTCTGCATATTGAAACCACTCAGTCTATACCAGATAATACAGAATTGACTTCATTATTCATTCAAGTGCAAGATATAATCAGGAATAGGCTTTGTCCTATATACATAACACACATCTATTCCCATACAGATCTGCCAGGTCCTCTAGCACAAGGAATTGCAGAAATTGATCAATTATTGATTGGAAATATGCAGATGGCCTCAGAATTTTGTAAAATCATCACGTCAGTAGCAAAGGTTTAAAGAAAGCATTTTCTATTACAGAAAAACAAACTAAGGAGATTATAAAGAGATGTCTTACTTGCTCTTTCTATAACCAAACAACACTATGTGCAGGGAGTAACCCAAATGGTACTCAAAGAAATAAAATCTTGAAGATGGATGCGTTTCACTTTACAGAATGTGGAAAATGAAAATATATATACCGCACATTGACACTTATTCAGGTTTTCAATGGGTAACTGTTTTGAGCTCAGAAAAGGCTGATTCAGTTACCACGCATTTTTTATGGTCATCATGGGTATACCTGTTCAAATAAAGACATATACTTGTCCAGCATATGTTTCTAAGACAATAAAACATTTTTTGCTTATAATATTAAGCATATTACTAATATACCACACAATCCTACAGGTCATGCTGTTATAGAAAGATCAAATTGAGATATAAAGAATATGCCAAACAAACAGAAAGGAATAAAAACTACCCCCAGAACTAGATTGCATAATGCTTCACTAATCTTAAATATTTCTTTGGCAGCAGAGAGACATTGGATAATAGAAAAGACTTCAGATTTAAATCAGCCAGTATATATCAAAGACATGTTAACCTCAGAATGGAAACCAGGAGATGTGCTATGTTGGGAAAGGGATTTCACTCTTATTTCCACAGGAGAAAAAAAAAGCTATGAATATCACCAAAATTAATAAAAATTTGTATTAAAAAAAAGAAACCTCTTGCGACAGAGAAATGACAGTTTATCCACAGATGTGACAATCATACAGGTGGTAAGAAAACCTCATAAGGGTTGGGGCAGGTTTCTGTTAATATCTTGGCAGCAAAATACTCATCTTCAATAAGTCAAGGGTTCCTGGACTTTTAGATGCCTAAAGAAGAAAAAATAACTATCCAGAAATGATCACCAAGCAAAGAGGAATATGACTTATGAGGACAGGTCATCTGTAGGGTAAAATTTCATTACTTGAACACACACACACACACGTGTGTGTGTTTGTGTATGTATACTGCCCAGTATAATAATAGTCACGACTCACTTAATAAAAATCAAAGCTGTCTTTGGAGTTGATTGGAGTTGAAAAAAAGCTATCCTTCTCTAAAGCCAAGCATGTTGTTAAATGAAAAAATTCAGAGTTTCTGTCCCATGTCAGAAACCATCTGGTATGGTACAGAAAGAAAAGAGAATTTAAGAAAAAAATTACTTTTCTTCATACCTATTTTTGTGTCTATGGTACATTTTGTTGAATATATGCGTATATGAATATATTTAAGTTTTCCAGACTGAACAATAAATTTTCCTGCAGTAATCTCGGAAGTTTCCAGGAAGAAGATGGGGCCCCACAACAATGATTTCACCTGGTTTATATGATGTCATGATGCTGATAGTGCTACTTTAAGATCAGTCTTGGGTATGAGCTGCTCAAGATGGCTCCAACTTGGTTAGCTGAAATGGTGTACTTTCTTACAATGTTCTGATCAGAACTTAAAATGAGAATGCCAGAAAAACATTACCAAATACTCAGAGACTATTTGCAATTATACCAACAGTAATCTTGAAATTTAACCATCATTTAATTTTACAGGATTCCATAGAAAGAATGTCACCCCCATGAGAGCTGGAAGTAATTCTAGAATATGATGTGCCTCTTTCCCAACAAAATTTGTCCTCAGGATTAGGGCTATTAATTAGGGGTTGATTATAAGTGGCATAGGGTTGGGAACTGGGGTGGAAATCAAGTAGGCGCAGGGATTGTCTTTGAGAAAAGAGGAAATTTGATGGGATAATAGGTAGATTAACATGCGCTTACTCACACTAATAATAATTGTAAGTAGTAAAGTGAATACTTGTGAACTATTATTTATAGACAATTTATATTGTTATAGATTCTTTCATACTGATATAAATAAAAAAATTATATTTGTTATATTGAATATGCTCCTATTTCTGTTTAAAATATTTGTACACTTATGAAAATTTCTTTTGTCATAATGTATGCATGCATGCTTCTATCTCTGCTTAAGACATTTTATATGTTAATACAATTTTAGAATATATTTATCATATTGCACTATACATTCCTACCTTTGATAATTTATATATTGTTTACATTTTGAGGCCCTTGTCCTCATTTGCTGCACAGTTGTTTAAAGATTGTTTAATATTCTAATATGAAGTCCTATACTTTAGGCTATATGGATATTAAATATTATAGGTCAGTAGTCATCCATGTTTATCATACTTACAGTTAGAATAATCAGGTACTTTAGATACATTAAGATTGTGTTCCATATAGATAGGTAATCTTCAATCACTTCAGAGAACCATAGAATATGACATTTAAATAACTTAGGGTTCTGTTGACATGAGACACAATTGCCCCTGGCATCACAGATCTATTCCTGAGAGAATATTGAGCACCAAATCAGCACACCTGGACCTTGTCTTCTTCTTGGCAAAACTGGCCTTTGGGCAAGGAACTGCCCCTGCCTTGACCACTGACAAAATGCATGGTGTCCAGATTGGACAAGCATGATACAAGAAAAAAGACTGCCAAACATTGTCAAGACTGGGTAGGATGGTTTTGAAATTTTTCCTTCCTCTTAAAATGGTCTTTCACTCACTCTAGGCCTTGGCCAAAGTTGATTGCTCCAATGTTGCCAATGAGACTTTGGGTGATTGTTCAGGTATCCAGTTGTCTGTGTCATTTATTGGACATTTTGGAAGTTGCTTGATTGTACTTCCTATCTACTCAAGTAATATAATCTCAATTCTCAGGTCTTTGATTGAGTTGAAGACTAGATAATTATAGTTACTTTCCTTTCATGACCTAGCCAACCCATTCCTAATATAAGTCCTAGATTCCTTAGGATAGAATAGTTATTGAAATTTAGCAAGCTTCTTGTTTAATATTGTTTATGCTGGTTGTAATTCTAATTTTTATACTTGATATATCTTCTTATTGTATATAGTTCTGTATTGCTTTAAGACTCTTATTTAGACAAAAAGGGGAGGTGCTGGAGAAATTCCTTCATCCAATGGTCTTTGAGATGCTGGACCAGGTTGGGAGTGGACTTGGGTACCAAAACCATGCCTGCTTGCTTGCTCTCTCTTGGCTGCTGGAGTCAGCTCCTGTTCCCCTGCTCCTGCAGAGGACTGTGATCTGTGAGTGTACCCCTAAAAAAGGAACCCTTCATTATACTAAATTCCAAAGTAGGGTGGGATTACTCTATTCATGGTCACCTACAATGATCAAATTAGTACAATTCAAGGGCACTTCAAAATCAGCCATCCTGTGAGCAGGTGATAGGCAGACAGGAAGGATGGTGAAATCAAGCTATAGTTAAACCTAAAACTCAGTTTTAAAGAACAATGCCTTTAATTTCATCATACATGCCAGAGGCAGATGCAGAAGGAGTTTTGTGAGTTTGAGGCAAGCTTGATCTACAGAGTGAATTCCAGGACAGCCAGTGTAATCTATATAAGTCCTGTCTCAACAAAAACAAAAACAAAAAAAAAAAAGCAAGAAAGGAAGGACGGAAGGAAAAAAGAAAGGAAGAAAAGAAGTGCAAGAAAGGAAAGAAGCCAAAATTCATGCCATAAGACACATTTCTTTTATCTGCTTTTAGCCATTATTCCCCCCTCTTTAGCCAGCATACTGTGAAAAAGAGTGCTTGAGCCAGGCTTGTGGGAGTTTCCATATTGGGAGAACTTGCTCTAAAACTTCTACTTCAAAAAACATTATGGGGCTACCCCATATATATGTGTAACTTGTTGTCAATTGAAATAATGCTTCAATAAACATATTTTATATTTAAATGTAAAATACAATGTTACAGAATTAGTCCTTGAGCAGTCTTCTCAAGTAGCATTCTGTGATTAGAGAACCCTATTTTGTCCTTAAAGCAGTCACAGCTCAGACTGTCTTAAAGATTGTGGACATTAGCAAACAGCAAGGAAAATGCAAACCTGCAGCAAGACAACTGACAACTTAGCATATTAAGCAGCAGTATTTGATGTGGGAGTGATTTCTTATTAATAAAGAAACTGCCTAGGCCCCTTGATAGACCAACCCTTAGGTGGGTGGAGTAAACAGAATAGGATGCTGGGAGAAAGAAGCTGAGTGAGGAGTCGCCATGATTCTCCCTCTCCAGACAGATGCAGGTTAAGTTCCTCCCTGGTAAGCCAGCTCGTGGGCTACATAGAATATTAGAAATGGGTTAGAACAATATGTAAGAGCTAGCCAATAAGAGGCTACAGTAATGGGCCAGGCAGTGTTTGAAAGAATACAGTTTCCGTGTAATTATTTCTGGGCATAAGCTAGCCATGCAGGCGGCCGGGTGCCGGGGACGCAGCCCTGCCGCTCTTATTTCAACAAGTATTCGCTGGCTCCTCAGAAACAGAACAATTTTCTGATGGACATGTGACTTGAGAAAGGCTGTCAACTTGATTACTAGAAAGTGTTCCCTAAACTGAAAATAATATCAGAGCACAAATTCTCCCTGGGCACCTGAAATGGCTGAATATTTTCTTCTCAAAAGCTGATGCCAGGTAGCCCTTCATCCCGCCAGACGCCAGACAGGCAGCCTGCTGGGGCAAGCAGCAGGCTGCTATTGAAAGGACTTACAGTGGAAAGACAAAAGGATTTGGTAGAGGAGAAGGAGATTCAACAAGAGCCTAATCCTGGGAATAATTCCTTCTTCTTCCTTCTTCTTTCCTTCTTTTATTTTCAGTCTGAATGGATCTGAACAGGAAAACACTTATTTCAACATATGTGAATTACGAATAGGGAAGAACGGTAAGGATGAACAGCTACTTCGCACATATTTATAGAAATCCTGTATAGGACTCATAGAGTCCCTGGCATTCTGCTAGTTGGGGTGTTCACATCAATATTTATAACACATCACACCAGGGGGCCCATGTTCCCCAGCAGGAGCAATTAATGTTTGATATCAACACTTTTGAAAAGACACATTTTATTTCTGTCAACAAACAAAGCACATTGTACTCAGTCAGCTGCATACCCAAACCATTTATCTTATACAAAGAAAGAAAGAAAGAAAGAAAGAAAGAAAGAAAGAAAGAAAGAAAGAAAGAAAGGAAGGGAAAAAAGAAAACAAAAAAAATTATAGGTGGAGCTGAAAGATAAATGTTGGAATGCGGTGAATTCCTTAAATAGATTTCATCAGCTGGGAAGTGGCCCCATCTGTGACATGTATCAAACATGATGCAGCCTTTGAGGGAGGGGTCCAAGAAAAGCCTTGCTGCCTAGGGTTTTTCAGGCAAGTATTTATCATTGATAATCCAAGAGGAGATACAGGCAAGATTCTGAAGTTAACTGTCAAATAATATTACTAATAAAAACAACAGAAGGAGCTGAGGAAACTTTATTCCTGATTTCATATTTATTTAGATATTTTTGTTGTGGCTGCAGCTGTCTTTGAAGACTCTGCCATGATAAGTGCTGTGTTAGTCAGGGTTTCTAATGTTGTGGCAAAAGAGCATGAACAAAAGCAACTTGGGGGAGAAAGGATTTATTTGGCTTATAATTCTACATCGTAGTCCATGACTAAAAGAAATCAGGATAGAACTCCAACAGGGTGAAAAACTGGAGGGAGGAATGAAACAGAGGTCATGGAGGGATGTTGTTTAATGGCTTGCTCATCATGACTTGCTCAGCCTGCTTTCTTAGAGAAGCAGGAACAGCTGCCCAGGAATGGGATGACCAACAGTGGCTAGGCCCTCTCCCATTAATCACTATTTTTTTTAAATGCCCTACAGCCAGATTTTATTGAGGAATTTTCTTAATTGAAGTTCCCTCCTCTCTGATGACTCCAGCTTGTGTCAAGTTGACATAAAACTAGCCAGCACCAGTTGGGTTAAGTTTTTAGAGTTAAAATGAATTGGTGCAATAGATCCCTGTTGGCCCCATTAACAGGCAAACATTTTATACAGCTGCTCATAAAAGAGATAACAAATACCAGTTCTTAGGCAAGAGAACAGTGCAGACTGGTTCCCTGCACTATGGGAAAGAGTGAGCATGTCAAATAATGAAGGCTCAGTACTTAAGGCTTCTGATAACTTAGATATCTGGGTACTACTTTAGTGGGCCTGTGGATGCTATGAAAACATCTCAGCTACCTGAGTGCCAAATCTTCACTCCCAGAAATGAATACACCTGAGCTTGTCATGGTCCGCACAACTATTAAAGAGCCTATTCTAAAGTATTCTCAAATTAATGAACTGAATATACCATCAAAGTACTTGTGAAGCCAACAGGAACAGCTGGTTGTACTGTAGGTATATCAGTCCCAAAGTGAATACTTCTCTGTGTTCTTTAAAGTTATCAACTCAAGAAAATGGAAGAGTACCAGCCATTAGGTTTCTGAAATTTGATTAGAAGATGCTTATGCTAATTAGTATGTGTATTGTTGGCATCTGGTATTCTTAGTACTTTTAATACATTATGTCATTGGTTATCATTATCAACCCACTATTTAAATTATTTACCATATCTGTCCCAACCAGTGGGACATGAATGAAACGGGATCTGCTCTGGAGGGGAGGAATGAAAAGGACAAGAGACACAAGAAATGGGCAGCAAGTTGGATCAAGCTGCCAACTTTATTTTTTCTCAGAAGCAAACCAGGCAGTGCGGAAGGTAGGATGCTGGAATGCCAGGTCTGGAGGCATCCTCTAGCTGATAGGAAGAAATAAGGAGATGTTGAGGGTCTGTAAATATTTTCTAATAAGGGAATGCTAATTACTTCTGGTGCCTGGGATCCACAGGTCTGCAGGGGATCTTAACTCACATGGAGATAAGGGTTATCCTAAACCAGGAACTTGCCCTACAGAGGTTTCTGAATAGCTTACTTAATTTCTGACTAAGATGGCTTGACTATAACCAAAATACAGGTCTTTGCTCCTGGCATGTATCCATTTTAGAGATGTAGACATAAAAACTTGGATAAAGCTGTGTGTCCAGGGTCTTCCACACAGTAAGCAGAATTTTGGAAACCTTATGGGTTTTTCTGATACTACTGCTTTTTGGTTTTGATATTTTTTTCATCAACAACCAAGTTCTTATTTCAATAAACTATTATTTTCTCAATATTATTCTTTATGTCTTAAGAGACAGTTTGCCCTAAGAATGTTTGTCATGACCCTCATATGCTCATAATCTTAGGAGAAAAATCTTAGAAGAAAATTAACATATATATATATATATATGTGTGTGTGTGTGTGTGTGTGTGTGTGTGTTAATGATTTGAGATAATAATTGAATGCTAACAGAAGGAAGCCAAGTGCCTGTCTGTTATTGCATATAGCCACACATTTGAAATTATAAATAGGGTCTTAAATATAATTCTTTGCATGGAGGTGGTGTACTGGGATTGAGCACAGAGTCTCTCACATGCTAGGCAAGCTCTCTACCACTGGGCAACATTCCCAGCCCTTAAACATAGTCTGTCACTTACCTCTGTATGAAAGAGGCCAATTACTTAGCTTTGATGTCTTTGCTTTGCCAATATATCTTCTATATCTCCTGGGCTCATGTACAAGCCTCTGAATATGTGTATAAACACAGGAAGACTTATTTCATGCCACAATTCTTCCAAATGTCAGGAGACACACAATGCAGCTTTTATTCACACCTACAAGATAGCATTAAAGACAAAAGGAACAGCAAGGTGTTTCTTAGGATTAGGAAGTTTTTTACACTCAAATAGGAATAGCAATAAAGAAGTTAAGGGCTATAGAAGCAGATCCAAGGCACCTGAGGAAAGCAATGGTGTCCAGCAGAGTGGAACAGAGAAGAGGCAGCAGTTCAGAAAGAGCCCTCAGAGACACATCCAGCAACTTCAGGACTACCAACCTGACAGCAGACAGTCAACCCAGTCAACCCAACACACACCTGATAGCATATGTGAACTTGACTGTCAAGAAACAGTCTTTCCTCCCAGGCCTACCTCTGTACAGAGTCCCAGCTTGATTGCACATGGAATGTTTGATCACCTGCTGGTAGCCTCCTGCTTACTCCCCAAATCTCCCTACCTTGGCTAGTGCTGTGGTTGCCTTTTTGTACTCAATATTGGCATCCTAGCCTTAGTGCTCCAGTTCCCTTAGAGATCAACACAAACAACTCTGCTTAGGTACCTATTAGACCTATGGCTGTGCCTTCTGGCAGAGTGCTCTAACCTCAAAAGGACAAGTAGGTAAGTGCCAGTGGAGGTGGGAATTCTATAGCAGGCAGAACTCTGGAAGGAGAGTAGTAAGTTACAACTGCAAATAGGCTAACCCCTTTTGCTTTTCAAGATGAAAAGAAGGGAATGCATTTTCAAAGACAAGTCCTAATTATGGCATGCATTATCATAGTTTTGGCATAAGGATTTGTAAACAAATACCTAAAAAAAGATTATTCCAGTTGCCCCCAATAAGGATTGTTTTTTTAGCTCATAATCCAGAACACAATATACATAAATACTTAACATGATGAACAAACACTTTAAATAAAATACATAAACACTCAGCAAGCTATATACCAGGCCAACTTTTCTTTTTTGAACCAGAAGTCATTCTTTCAACCACATCAAGCATAGTGAATGACTGGATCAGTGAATGTAATATTTAAGAGATGATCAGGGTACTATGGGTGAAACTATCATATTATGAGTAGCTAAGAAAAACCAGGCCAAGAATCAGTGTACCTACTTCTCAAATTGTAAATTTAAATATAAATTTGAAATAAAAAAAATCATTGCCTAACTATCCATACAATTTGAGGTAACTTCTTTGAGGAATTTATTTTACAGGCAACTCTCTTCCAAAGTACAGGCTAAACTGAAGGAGCACCATATGTAAAACAATCATTAGATTTTCACAGTGATGAGAGTTGGGCTAAACAGTATGAATTTTATATAAATCATGTGAATCTACCCATTATGCTTGGCGGGTTCATTAGATTTACTAGTTTTCTCCTCTTTAGTAGATGGCATTTGATTAATCTCTGAAATTCTTTCTTGTATCACACCAAAAAAATTGATAAAATGCAGCTGGGTTTGTCTTTTTTATATTAAGAATACAACCCCAGATTGTTATTCTTGGGAACTTGGTTATCCTGGTCTTTTGGAAACTGTCATTTGAAAAGGGCTCAGAGGAAGCTGCAGCCACATGACTCTTTTCTAAGTTTCTCCTTTTGATCTGGATCAGCGGGTTGATTTTCAGTGGCAGCTCTTGAGAGAGAGGATCAGGAGGTCAGAAGACAAGGAGACAGGAAAGGTTAGGATTGGTGCTTCTTGCACAAGCTATGGACTGTGCCACTGCCAGTAGAACTTGTAAGAATTGCAGCATCTTATATACTATGTGCAGGAGGGGAAAAAAAGACAAAGAAATCAGAAAGTTAATTAAGCAACAGGGAGTATCTCCACTGAATTACAGACCAAGCACACAGCAGCCTTAAGACTGATTGTTCCCATATCTTCAGGAAGTGGGGGATCCACTTCCAGAAAACTAAAACCTTAACTCGTTTAAAATCCTGGCCCTATCCTCAGATTCGTCTTGTCAAGTCTGTTCCTGGACTAGGGCACAGAATTGAGTTCTATTTGTTCTTTCAGCAGGACCTCTGACAGACTTTGGATTAGTCCAGCTCTCAACATTCTTGGAAACCCCAGAGACTAGAGACAGGTGTCCCTTAATCTGAGTCGACTTAAAATATAATCTTATTAAAAATTTACACTAGATACTTTAGGTGAGGAACTTATAAAAAACCATGGGTTTCTCCATATCTTGAAATAACCCTTCCTCAGAGATTCTTTGCCACTGGATATTGGCACTGTATAGCTCTCAGAAAAACTGACCATTAGGCAACAATCTCATGTTCACAGAAATAAAAACAGCCAAGAGAAATCCCTGACCTTTTTCTTCCGGTTTAATAGAAACCACCTTCACTTTCATCTTTATGCGATTTCCCAATCACGAACACTGCCATGAACACTGGTTTTCGCTATACTGTTTCTAATCACTGCTCATGAGTTAGAGTCCTTGGCTCTCCCTTGTCTACTGAATGTCTGTCTTTACTGTATCTTTTTATTTACGACAGGATATTTCTGAATCGATAGCAAATGTCTGTTGACCAAGAACTATTTATTTTCAGTTTATCTTTTCCTGTGCCTACAAAATGAGATGTTTTAAGAACACGTTGTTTCTGTCAGTTACCAGTAGGTGGAGGCACAAAGTTTTAAGTGTTGAATCAATGTCTCTGGTATGAACTTCCTGAAAGGTAATGAATGGCCGAAGTAGTACATATTATTGTTGCTGTGGCCTTAAATTTTATAACTCCTACTACCGGGATGATGCCAAGTTAGTATATTGTTTTAACTCTTTAAAGAGGAAACACGCACATGCTATATGAATAATGACAATACTAAAACCATATATTCTTACTAGATCTGAATGTGTATTCACAGAAATATTGTAATGAAGAAAATGCTTATATAGCCTAACTATAGTCAAAAATAATTTGTATTGTACTTTTTAAATTTGAAATTCCTTCAACAAATAACACCTACATCATGTGCACATATGCACACAGGCATGAGCTCACACATGCATTAATGCAAACACACTAGTCACAATTAAAATTTAAAAGACACAACAATTTCTTCTATGTGTTAATCATAAATTTTATCATCTAAAGCTATCAAAAAGAGCTTGAGAATAGATTTTTCTAGAGTGTGAGGGGAGGCTGAGCCTATATCAGTAACCTGCGTGAAAACACAGGCATGAACAGAAAACACATGATGTTGGGGGAGGGGCATTTTATGCACCAGTATGAGTAATCCCAGGACAACCTCAGGAATCAGTCCTCTCTATCTACCTTTGTATGAGTTCCAAGCATGGAACTCGTGTCATCAAGCTTGCACAGCCAATGGCTTTGCCCACTGTTAAAGTTACACCTTTAACAAAGGAATTTCAAGTATTAGTAAATGTGTGGAGAGAGAGTAGATGCTTTTCTCTTCAAGCCTGAAATCATACAAAGGAAGACTGGCTCAAATTGAAACACAGAATGGATGTGATTGATTTTCTTTCCCTTCACAAAGGCACTATGACCAAGGCAGAGTGATTGTCCCTGGATTTGTTATGACTTTAAGAAGGGCAGTTAAGTGTGAGATTTATTAGCATGGTTGTAGCATCAAGTTTGAGAAATTTCACTGATAGTAGTACTAGAAGGAGGGAAAAAAAAGTCCCTGAACTTTTTGCTCCATGAAAGGAGATAATAATTCCTGAAATGGAGTTGTGTCTGAGTAGATGAACTGAAAAATACAAATGAAAGGAAGATTGATTTCATCATGGTCTGTGGTCCCTCACCTACAGGATCCTCTCTGAGTCCCAGCATAAGGATATGAAAACGTTGAAGTCCATGTTACATGGGCTTGGAAAGGAAAAATTGAGAATTAGTGAACAGACTTCATAATAACTATTATTAATCATTATCCTATCTCTAACTAATTGGGTCAAATATGTTTTGCTGTTGTTTATAACTTTTTCCTCTATTCCCGTATATTCATTCAGAAAATCATTACATTTGTCAGAAGGTTATCTTACAGCAAATGAAAACATATTAAATTTGCATGCTAAATTTTAAATTTACCTCTTAAAAATTTCTGGTGTTGTGATTTTCAAGAGAGTAAGACTTCATTTAAATAGATATTTGTTGGTATATGCTTGGGATCCAGTGACTACAAGCAAAGGGTAGTGGAGGTACTGATAGATTTTCTCTGTTTTCTACTAAGTAGTAGCTGAGACACTTGAGTTTACTACAGCTCTAATCTATAGTGGTCACATGATTGTTCCTGCTTATTTTCCTCTGTGATTGATTTACAATTGACAGTTTCTTTACTGATACATTTCTACCTCTGTTATTACAGCTAATGCCTTTTAAATTGAACAAGATGTGAAAACACAAACTAATTACCATTTACCTAGGATTTCCAGAACTGTAAGAGCAGTTGCCCAATTGGTAATGTCCATAGGTATAAATTTCTAAGAGCATTGAAATTCTCTAATTTACCTGTATTTTACTCTTATATATATATATATATATATATATTTTTTTTTT
>NW_026068076.1:377105-399380 GCF_014885135.2 Alexandromys fortis | reverse complement strand
TTTTCGAGACAGGGTTTCTCTGTGGCTTTGGAGCCTGTCCTGGAACTAGCTCTGTAGACCAGGCTGGTCTCGAACTCACAGAGATCCGCCTGCCTCTGCCTCCCGAGTACTGGGATTAAAGGCGTGCGCCACCATCGCCCGGCACTCTTATATTTTTCAACAAAATTATTTAACAACTACAAAGGACAGATGTTGAACACGAAGTCACCAGAGTTACCTAAGAAACATAGACTCCTATCAGATCAAAAATTATGTAGAACAGTTCCTTCTCAAATGGAAACTTACAGGGATAGTATCATGAGAAGGTGGCACAGGGAACCAACTTAGTTGAGAGTAAACAGTTAAGACATCTCTGAAAAAAATCTGCATTTGAAGTATGATTATAAAAAGAATTTGCTAGATCAAAAGTTAGCAGAAGTTGGAGCAGAAGGACATAGAACAGTGATGGAGGAGGGTCTTTGTATTACTTTCATTGGTTTATAAAGAAACTGCCTTGGCCTTTGATAGACCAGCCCTTAGGTGGTGGAGAAAACAGAACAGAATGCTGGAAGAAAGAAGCTGAGTCAGGCAGTCGCCATGATTCTCCCACCTGAGACAGACGCAGGTTAAGATCTTTACTGATAAGCCACCACCCCGTGGTGCTACACAGATTATTAGAAATGGGTTAAACAAGATGTGAGAGTCAGCCAATAAAAGGGTGAAACTAACGAGCCAGGCAGTGTTTAAAAGAATACAATTCGTGTGTTATTATTTCAGGGGATAAGCTAGCCAGGCTGCCGGGCGCCAAGTGGGATGAAAAGCAGGGCCGCAGTTCTCACTACAGAACAGAGGCTCTAAAGCAAAAAGAGCATGTCATATTTAATAACTCATCTTTGTTTCCCTTTAGATATGACATGTGATATTTGGTGGTTGGTCCAGCTGAACCCAAGAAGAAACCAATGACATGGTCAGATTAATGTAATCCATTCACACTTCAATATTCATAAGCCTGTAGGAAGGTTTTAGAGGAACAACAAGGATTTTGCAGTAAACCTGGGGCTGGTATCACCAAGATATACTACCTTTAGACCACAAAGGAGAAGGCAAATTATACTGTGTAGCCTGATCACAAGTTTTACATAGAAGTGGCTGCTTTGAGTGGAATACTGGACACAGCTGGCAAATACCAAGTCTCCCCTTTCCTGTAATATGCTGAGTAAGTCCACTTATTACCCTAACTAGAAACTCCAGATTAGAGAAGCCTGTTGATACCACCATACAGTCAGGCCCCTTATGCCAAGCATAAGGCATGAAGTAAGGATTGGTGGTGGATCTGGAGGAACAAGTAGAAGAACCTGTGGCAATTTCCACAGCACCAAGGAAGATGGAGACAAATCATATTCTCAAAGCAGATAAAACTAGCAGTACTATATCTTGATAGCCATTCTTCTTATTTTATTTTTTTTAAAAAATTTACAATCTCAATCTCTCTCTCTCTCTCTCTCTCTCTCTCTCTCTCTCTCTCTCTCTCTCTCTCTCTCTCTCTCTCTCTCGGCATGTGCCATCACCCCCTAGCCAACACCAATTTTCTAAATAAGATTTCTCATATTCTCTCTTTGTGTGACCACATGGATGAATCGCCTTTTTCTTTGCATAATGTTGTTTTTATTTGTTCCCAATCACATATTCTGGGGATACTGCGATTTTGTATAGCTCTAGTGCTCTTTAAAAGTTTTCACATTCTGGTTGCTTTTTCTTATAAATCAGTAGTTCTCAATGTTGTAATACTTTAATAAAATTCTTCATCCTATGGTGACCCCCCCAGAATAAAATTATTTTAGTCGCTATTTCATAACTATAATTCTACTACTGTCAAGCATTATAGTGTAAATATCTGTGTTTTCCAACGGTCTTACAAGACTCTTGAAAAAGAATCATTCTTCCCTGAGGGGGTCACTACTCACAGGTAGATAACCACGACCTTAGATCTATTTTCATAGAATTACCATGAACATTCTCAGGCTACATGCATGTAAGATTCACCTGGGAAGCTTTCTGAAAAAATATACTCTTGATTTCTGACCCTGGGATTCTGAACCTGATGTTTGGGAAAGAGCTTTAGAATATGTGTCTTAAATAAGAATTCTATTATGAATAATAATAAATGTGGGAAAAATAGGCATCATTACATAATGATTTAAACAATACTTAATGTATGTATCTGTAGAAACATCATGTAATGACTCATAAATGTGGAAAATTACATCAAATAAAGTTCATAATAAGTAAAGCAAGTGTTCTTGATGCTTTTTTTGCATTATTCTAATGCAAAGACCACAATACATTGAGAAAATCTAGGATAATGTTACAATAAAAATGGCACATTAATGAGTTTGTGCAGTTCTGAGAGCAAGAATGCACCCATCAGCATATTTTTATATAGAAATGTTCTTTTTAAAAATGTATTTAAGGTCAACATGGGAAAACACTGTTGAATGACTTTTTAATATACATTTAAAGGCTAAATGAAAGGAGCTATACAATGGATCCTAAATTGCGAGTGATATCCTTTTCCACATTTTCTATCTGGTTTTCTGTAAATAATGTTAGGTGTTCCCAGGCTGTGCTTTCTCTAAGCAGTGGATGATTTTTACTCAGTGTTCAGAGGCATTGAAGAATATGGAAGCATAAAGTGAGTTCTGTGGATTGCTTTGCATTGTCAAACTAATATAGATACATATTAGCTATAGATGTAGATGATACAGATATCGATAACATTGATAAAAATACAAATATATCCCAAACTCACCACAATGAGTGTCATATTTCCATTCAGTGTTCTATGAGTCACTTTAATTTCAGCCAAATGGTTACACATTTTTCCTTAGAAAAGAAAGAAAATAAATATTGTGGACTTCAATGCCATATTATCTCTTTCACAGCCAATCAATCCTTCGTTGAATCATGAAAGTAGCCATTAACCATTAAAACTTACTTTGCACTGAACAAACTTAATTTTATGTCATTCTTTTAGGTCATTCAATATCATTTGATTTTTTAAATCATTTAATACTGTGAAAATCATTTTTCTCTATAAATGGTATAAATATAAATATTTGTTATAATATCTGATATTAAGATTTTTAAGAACACACAATTTATATGTATAGAACATATTATATATAATTCAGAATTTATATAACATATATATGAATTGCTATAGCTAACATTAGTTGTTAGCTGTAGAACATCTAGAAATAATTTGAAGACAAAGAGACAAACCACTGAGAATGTCTGTGGGGCAGTTTTCCAGATTGGATAATAAATATGGGTAGAGCAAGCCATGTACTGGGGTCCTGTATTAAATAAAAGAAAAAGTGAGCTAAGCACCAGTGTTCACACCTCTCTGCTTCCTGACTGTGGGTGTAATGTGACCAGCTGCCTCAGGCTTCCACCACAATGCCTTCCCTGCCACAGTGGTCTATACACTCAAACCATGAGCCAGAGTACAACTTTTCTCCCTTTAGTTGCATTTATCTTATATTTTTCACAGCTGTAAGCAAAGCAATACATTATGAAATAACACAAACTCTCAAGCAATCCATGATAAATTTAAGTTTTACACCTGAACCTTAGAGGAAACATTAGAAAAAAGAGAAAGCATGGAACATCTACCAACCTTTCCTCTACAAAAAAAAAAAAAAAAAAAAAAAAAAAAAAAAAAAAAGTTACAACACTCATTTAACTCTCCTATCTAAGCTTCACTTCTTGCATTTTTAATGAACAGATGACTATCTACATATGGAGATACTAAGGAAGTTTGAAAAAAGTCATACGAAAACCTAAGAATTTATACCATGACTAAATTACACAATAGCAATTTTTGAATGGAAATAACCTATAAGAAGGACAATACTCCTGTCAGAAGCCACAGGTTACTGGAACTTGCAGTATCAGATATGCAATTCTTTCTTTAAGTTGTTGATTAGGAGAATCCCAGAGACTGACCAATATTTCAGGCTATTTTGCCATTGCTTCTGGTTGCCAAGTAGAACTTAATAGTAAGACCTACCCTTGAAGACACCACACACTTTGGTGAAGGAACACATAAAGAAATCAAGTTACTACTGAGCTGGAACCTTCCTCTTTAATGGCTAGCTTGCACAGTGCTGGCAGGTATGATGCAGGCTTCTGGGTAAAAAACATCATCTGTGTTAATGAATCATGTCAGCTACAATAATGACTGATTTGACAGAATATGCCCATTGGTACAATACTATAGGAATAATGAATTGTTTATTATTATTATTACATTTACTGTCTGCTCCACCGGAAAGAACTCATGGTTCATACTATGAGACCGGTCAGAAACTTGTGTCTTGGTTCATTATAAGCCATAGGGAGACTATGCTACTGTTAGTTTGCAAAGTGAACATAATATCAAACTTCCTTGCAAATATTTACCTTTATACCTATAGATTTATGAAACTATCTCCGTTAACCAGAGAATCTTTTTGCCATGGATGTGGTTAATGCATACTCACAGATGGTCCAAGTACAGAGAATAAGTGATTGTGGAGTATTCCTGCCTAAATAGACATCTATATCATGTCTCCCTTCTCCAAGACTGAGGTAATATAGCAGAAAACATGGTGTGAAGTTTGTAAGCTTCAGATCTTGGGGAGGATTGTTGAAGATCAGTATCTTCTGGACATGACATGACAATCATTAACACACAGCACTTGTCACCTGTACAAGATAAGGATCATCAAAACTTCAGCATGGATGGGAGAGGGGGCATACTAGGCCCCATACAGGACCCCACCCCTCTGGAATGAATTATTGACAGATGAGGACTAATGTGGAAGAGCATTTTTCCTCAGGGCTGTGACTTCTCATAGGTTGCCTGTGCTCCCGTGAATGGTCCTACATCAATGAACATATTGGCAGCACTAACTGGACTCAGTTGATTCTTTTTTAAATAAGAAAATGACATGAAGTTGGAAGCATGAGCAAAAGAACATATTGAGAGAGGTCTAGATAAGTGAAGATGAATGATTAGGTATAGATATGGTAAAATATATTACATTCATGTATGAAATCTGAAAATGATGAATAAATAGTATTTTGTGATTTTCTAATGGAAATAGAACTGCTAGGAAAGCTGACCCTTAAAGATGGCCTCTGTCTTCCATTACAATAAATATAACCACTGAATCTTCCATTTACTGCTTGTGTCTTCAAATTCTATTACTCACTAGTAATTGTAGTTCTCATCCTTGGTCTTGCATTAGAATTTAATGAAGGTTTAAAATGTAAAGGTGAAGTTAAATCCTGGTCCAGCTGGGAATGAAACAAAGATACAGTATTTTCAAGTTTGCTAATGTAGCACTAAGATCAAATCTGGCCTTCTTTAGTCTTCATACTTTTTAAACTCACAGTTTTATGAGGTCATTAAAAACATTGCGATGTTGGTCATTAGCTAAGCTGGACTTTTTTCCCCTTGGGCTTTAGTAGTTTTCCCTTCAGTTCCTCTTCTTACCTCACTGCAACTTACTGTTAATTCCTATCATGTCTCTGAGTCTTGCAATGGCATCACCTGCAGTCTTTGCTCTCTTTCCCTCAACTGTACTTTACATTACACCAAGAATTAGAAATGGACCTCAGTGTGGGAACGCTGGTACAGACAGATGTCCAAGCTGAGAAAAGTAAAACTAGGGACACAACAACATCTTTAGGAATAATGAGGGAAAGCAAAAATGAGAGTAATATAAAGAATTCTAGCCCTCCTGCCTCAGGATAGAAGCTACTCGACAAGAAGTCCCACTAATGTTGAGCAAATGAGGGTTTCTGAAGGGCAAATGGACCAGCCACATTGAAGGATGCTGCTCTCTGTATTCCAAGGATAGAGAGTCTGGAGTCACTGTGAACAGCAGAATCCAGAGAGTCCTTCAGTGGGCAACAATTTATGTCTGAGTCATGGTTTACTCTTAATGTTTTAATAGTTTTCAAATTATTAGACTATATAAAGCATCACCTAGAATATTACTGTTGAAAATTTCATGTTTACTTCATTCATATGATGTGAGAAATGCAATGCCACTTGAAAAGGTGGAGGGACAGTTTTGTCATTTTTCTCAGCATTTTACACTCTACCATTTCTTGATATGTTTTCTGACTTGCACGAACTCTTCCTGTCCACTCTCCTCGCATACAAAGCTCCTTGACCTTGAACTCACTCTGGTAGCACGAATGCTCCCAAAAGCCCAGTCTGACTCACACCAAACCAACCTAGCACACACGATGAACCTTTATAGGCATCTTCTCTTCCCAGGTCTTCAGACAGAAAGGTAAGGTGAAACCTAAGTTACTAAAAGGTAACTCAAAACTAAGGAATCTTTGATTGACACTAGATCAATAAATTTGGTATTCAGGTGTATGGTGATGGTCCATGGATTTTGTATTAAATGGAGAAGTGGTGGTGGCCAAGATGCTATCAGTTAATATTATTTCAGTCTTGACATCATATGACACCATATTATACATGTTATGGTTTCTAATATTAGATAAAATCTTCTAACTCTCATGTGCTTATGACAAGAAACTTTTTACATCTTCAGAATTATTTCCTCTGAGATTGTAAGGGATAATCTCTTATGTCTTTTTACCCTTTCTCCTGACATATTACCTTTTCATCTTTCAATATGTTTTCTTTTATCTCGTTTGTTACATTTTTAAGAGAATTGTCAAAACTTTGCTTTTCAGCAATCTACAGATTGAAAATCCATTCCTGAATATATCTCTAGACATAGCTAGGTGAATAACAAATTTAAAATGAATACACCATTTCCTTTTTGTTGTTTTGTTTTTGAAGCTGAAAAATCATTGTTTAAAGGCAACATATAAGGTTTAGTAAAAATTCTCTGCTTGCTGCTGAGAGCCAAGCTTGCAGGAAACATGTAAACAACTTAGATGATATATTTGTCTTGTCTTGACCTTTATGAGGGTGTCAACATTGCTTTTCTTATTACATTTTTGAGGAATAAAAAATAGTTTTAAAATCATAGATAAATCATTTTAGAAAAATGGCTTACTTACTATCTGCTCTTTATAGTTAAAAGAGGCATTGGAATTTTAAAGTTATGTAAATCATGGTAATGATGTCTTAAAATGCATTTCCGTTATTAAGAGGTTAATTAGAACAGTCCAAATCTTGGTGGTCTTGCTACTGTTCAGTTTCTATCAAGTCTCAGATCTTACAGAGGCTAAGTTCTACAGACGAGCAGCACACCTTTAGAAAAAAATGAAGCAAAAAAAATCACAAAATTCAAGAAGAAAGCTTTCCAAAAATGAACAAGCACTGATATCTTCTTCTCCTCTAAGCCCTGGAATAAGGCTGCTCATGATAATAAAGTGAAAAACCTCTTAATTCTGATTTTGTAATAAAGGAATTTTTGTGTCACCCTTTTAAGGTTTTCAAATGGGTCTGAGAATTAAATTGATGCAAAGCAGATTAGCTGAAGAAAACATATAAATTCAAAATAAGTTTTGTGACTCTGTACACCTCCCTAACAGTGGGTAAACCCAAATGTTTTCCTTTAAGTTTGAGAAAAGAGAGGCAGTTGTTTGGACAGTAACTAAAGTATATACGGGGAATAAAGAAAAATTAGACTTAAGAGGTCCTATCCTCTTCGTGATTCTCCACTGGCATATGCTTTCCTTCTTCTAATGTTTGAAAACATTTTTCCATGAAAGATTTATTTGCTTTTGGAAAAATCAGAATGTGCTTCATGGCCTATTGTTATCAGAATGGCCTCAATCCAAAGCATGATGTGGGAAGGTCATTTGTCAATCTGTTGTTTCATTGGTTAATCAATAAAGAAAACTGCTTGGTCCGATAGGTCAGAAAATTAGGTAGGTGGAGTAGACAGAACAGAATGCTGGAAAGAAGGGAAGTGAGCCAGACGCCATGCCTTTCCTCTCTGGGTCAGACGAGATGAAGCTCCAGCCCAAGGTGGAGCTACACTAGAATCTTCCTAGTAAGACACCACCTTGTGGTGCTACACAGATTACCAAATATGGGTTAAGCAAGATATGAGAGTTAGCCAAGAAGAGGTTAGATATATTGGGCCAGGCAGTGTTTAAAAGAATACAGTTTCTGTGTTATTATTCCAGTGCATAAGCTAGCCAGGCAGCCTGGAGCTGGGTGGCAGGAATGCAGCCTGCTACTCCTTCTACAAAAGCAGTCATTAAAACAAATGATATATTTTTGGAGAACGTATTCTACCATCTTCTTCCATTGTCATTAATCAGAGGGTACTGAGACATGTTTAATATGTATCCTGATTTTTAGTAAGCACACTTCCATTTAGCTCACCTACTCTGGGAAGGTCAGAGGAAAAGAGGGATCACATCAGCTAATTGGCCTGCATAGATCGGCCATAAGCTCCTGGCTGCATTCCGTTATGTCTCCCAGAGACACAGACTGATAGGTTATCCAGGCTCCCCAGTGCACTGTACACAAGACAAACAGCACCTAGAGATTAAGGACTCACAGAACTGTAGTCATCTGGAACTGGGGAAATCAACATCCCCCAAAGAGCAATAGATGAAGATGAAAACCAAAGCTAATGGGCAATGCACATCCTGCCTCACACTGTGACAGACATTCCTGATTCCATGGCTACCCACAGGGAGATGTTAAGGACTGACGATTCAATCCCACTGCTTGAGACAGTCAACAGTAGGAAAACAAACTCTGAGGATGCATCTCATACTATTTTATAAGAGGAAGAGAGAAGCTTCAAGTTTTTACATAACTCATTTGAATATCAAAGTAGAAAGAAGAATTTGCCTATTTAAGCTGTTTCCTAGCAAGTTGCATCAGTAAGTGTGTATTTGATCTGGAAGAGTAGCTATTTCAAGCCTTATTACGTTATGATGTCCCATTAGAAATGATAGCAAACCAGTCAAGATGCCCACCTTTTCACCACCTTTCTGCAGTTCTCTCAGAGCATAGAAGAAGCTTACACTTCTATGGGAATAGCTGGTGATATTAAATGCACATGCTTCATTGGGACAAATTTAAGAGCAAATATGAGGATTTCAATGACTTCCTTAGACTGCAGTGTGGGTACTTGGTCTAAATCAAAGCCACCTTTTCTACCACTCAGTTTCATTCTTCGTGGCGTTACTCCATATGACATGTGTATACCTACCCTGGAACAACAGCAAGCAAAACCACTCTAGAAAAGTGCAGTTTTCTAGATGGAAGAGGAAAGCTAGATGTTTGATTTCAGTTTGGATTAAAAATAAAATCATGTTAACCTTACACAATAGAATGTTCATTCCACTTGGTATCCAGATAGCCTAACTCCTGGTCACTTGTATTCACAACCATCAAAATAATTAGTGTTTAAGTCTAATTTTATAATAAAATTAGAAATTGAAAATTCTTACAATGTCTATAAAATTTTAAAAGCAAGTAACATAAATTCCTAATGCAAAAATCAAGAAATTAAAATTAAATTAAGCCGTGAAATAAATGGAAAATTTTAAAGTATGGAATTGGTATTAACATATGACAAAGTGGCCAAGGTTTCATCAGAAACAACAATATCACAAAATTAAACATGTTTGTTTCACATTCAACTCAAACAGCTTAAAGATATTTGTACAATATGCAGAAATGCAAAGTAGAAACATATGAAAATATAGAGAAGGTATAGAGAAGATTTATAGTAACAAATTCTGTTTCGTTATTTATTCATTTTAATATGATATATTAAAATATGAAATGACATAAATATCCAACATGTATTGTAAAATTTATACCTGACATATAGGTAAATATTAAAGACATAATAATGTAAAAATATATAAAATATAGTTTGAAAGACCCTCGAAGAGGACCTTCCCTTGGGAGGAGACTTCCCCGAAGCCAAGGAACAGGCCCGAGACCACACGGATGCAAATAGCAAGAGGTTTATTAGGTAGACACAGGTACCTGCGGGCGGCAAAGTCTTTCGGAGGACTTGCGTGCCTGCCGACTGGGAGGAGGTTCTTTTATAGGAAAGAGGGCAGCAAAAAGCAAGTTTACAAAAGCAGAAGCATGGTTATTAGTCAATCAGAATGAGGCAGGGGGCATGAATAGTTTTTCTTCTCCCAACATGGTTGTCTGGCAATAGATATCCTGTTTTGCAGCCATCCTGCTTTGTAGATGTCCTATCTTTATAGATATCCTGTTTTGCAGTCATCCTATCTCGTAGACATCCTGCTTTCCTAAGCAAATGGGATGTTCTCATGAGAGCAGGTTACCTGCTGATCCTGAGAATCTTTCAAGCAAACAGGACATTCTCCCGGGAGCATGCTAGCTGCGGGTTTTGAGGAGGGGGTCTGTAGGGTCTTTCAAGTTAAAATATATTAAATTAGATAAATATATATAATCATGTCTAAGATTGACTTTAAAAGAATATTAATCATGAAAATCATCAAATAATCAAGCCAGTAGTTAAAATACATTTACCCATCTCAATACTAGTGGCTCAGCCACACCTATCCCACTAGCCACCAGTGTGCATAAACACATACATGAGAACATATCACCCCCAAGTGCTCAGGCCACATAATCTTAAGAAAGTTTTTAACATAAACCTCTAAGATACATTTAAGCCTATATAGTGTACTTATTTCTATGCCTCAAGCAAACTTATCAACTTCAAATAATCTACATTCTAACTGGTACAAAGAAACACAATAAAGATGCTAGTTTAATTAATATAAAAGTTAAATTTCTAAAAGAAAAAATCTTCAGATAAACAAAATCTGTCACGTGATTCCAATGTAGGTCAAATTTCTACCAGAAAGCTTCTAGAAACTATAAACAAATTAAGTAGTCAAGCATGATACAGAATCAATTTGC
Organism: Alexandromys fortis; assembly: GCF_014885135.2. Taxonomy (NCBI): domain Eukaryota; kingdom Metazoa; phylum Chordata; class Mammalia; order Rodentia; family Cricetidae; genus Alexandromys; species Alexandromys fortis. Next base: position 388,480 of record NW_026068076.1, on the reverse strand, counting down.
ACAAATCAATAACTATTCTATACACCAATGAAGAAGGAGATCATGAACACATCATCTAGGATATAGCTGTTAGAAAACTAGACACAGTAAAGATTTTTCTTTCTCTGTGAAGGAATAGTTACCCCAGATCCACACTTAATAGCATCTACGACCCAACATGAAAGTTTCTTAAGGTCAGAAGGTGTACATAATATGTATTTTTGTTATAACTTCTGGTTTTCTTTCTATTTGCATTTATAAAATTAACTAAACAAGTCAGACATGGTGATACATGGCTTTAATTCCAGCACCAAGGAGGCAGAAGCAGGCAGTTTGTAGAAAGTCTGATCTACATAGCAAGTTTTAAGCCAACCAGAGCTACATAGTGAGATCTCGGATGAGAGCAAAGTTAAAGCTAAACATAGTTCTTTGGATGGAGAGGGGCAACAAAATAGTGGCCTGGGAAGGAGGAATGGGAAAATGGAAAGGTGAGCCCTACTGTTTGGTACACTGAGAAATTTTTGTTGCCTTAATAAATTGAATAGATGACACAATCCAAGCAGAAGCAGAGCGAGGTGTGCCCGTGTCTTACTGTTACTCCAGCACTGATGATGAAGGAGGCTTTGAATGTGGTCCACTTCAATCTAAGACATCAGCATAGAAACGTGGGAATGATCCTCACCACATTTTGTCCTCATTGCTATTTTCTTTAAATGGAAAAAAAAAAAAAAAACTTTTGACAAATGGTCATAACAAATAAACATAACCCACTTCTGATTACCAAATTAGCTTCCCAAAGCCATCCTATGTAAGAAATTTCCCTAAAAAATGAAAGCATGCATCTATCCATGGAAAACATTAGAGGCTTCTGGAAGCTTTCCGGTTGGTCTCTGTGATTTCTCCTATGTTTGTCCTGTCTTTGTCAGGTCCCCTACAAGTGAGAATACACTGCAGTCTAGCAGACTTGATTTCTGGGGTTGGCAGGTTCAAGTGAAAATATTGTACAGTATTTTTCATTATGTAAACCCCTGCTGTCCATCTTGCTGTTTTTAATTACCAGTAGCTTCTACTTGGGGAGGATTAGTGAACTATTGTTTAATGAGACACTTAACCACCCCCGGAGTGCTCCAGGACACTTGAGCTGTTTCTGTGTATTCAAGCACCTCCTAGAGGCTTTTGTTTCTCTACATCATGGTGAAGTTTTTCCAAATTTTTTTTTGCATATTTCTAAAGATTATCTGCGTTTGAGAAAAAAAAAAAAGACAGAAAACTCTCGTTTCTGAGGTCACTGATCAAGAGAACTGTTGCATCTTAAATTTTGTGCTATAGTTTTTAAATTTTGAGTCCCATAGCCACAAATAATAAATATACACTTCCACCAAGGAAATTATTAGGACTCTCCTGGGAGCTGTTAGGCTGGTTGAGTGAGAACTCATTTTAAGATTTACAGCTTCTGAAAGAACAGGCTGTGAGCCCATCAGGAAATGCCTAAATCCATGAGTTCTGTTTTGGGAGAGTACAAAAAGTAGGGTATAAGACTTCAGATTACTTTCTGAGTAAATATTAACAAATAATATCACTACTTTGTTTATTTCCCATTCAGAAGTGTCTGCTGGTGGCTTACCATTTCACTTCTCTCTAGTGTTCTGAGATAGGCTATAAAACAGCTTTAGTCACGTTAAAAGATTTTTTTTAAATGTGATAAGGTGTTCACTTCATTCTAATATGATATGATATGCTGAATTTCAGACAGACAGTAGTAGGAAAATCAATTTGTGACTAAATAAGTTTACACTAAGAAAATTATGTTCTGTGTGTAGTAAAGGACGCCAAATTCTTTATCAAGTTGAGCAAGTCAAATAAAGTAAAAATGGAAGAGTAAGGGTCATAAAAGAATGGCGTGCATACTGCAAATTCCAGAGTGTTGCTGGGGGTCTTCCTTCTGGAGTGAGCAGGCGAGATACACAGGGAGGAGTCAAGCTAAGGCTGGGGAGAGGAGGACGGGCTATATTTCTGAAGGCTCTACTCTTCCTTGGGCTTCCCTTGGGGGCAATGAAGTCATTGGTGGTTTCCATGGTGACTCATCATGGACTTCAACTTGTTGCATCTGCGAACAGGGAACGTCAATTGAGGAATTGCTTCCATCAGATTAACCTGAGGACATGTCTGTGAGACATTTTCTTGATTAATGTTTAATGTGAGAAGAATCAGCCCACAGTGTGAGATGTCCTTTGTACAGGTGGTTCCAGGTTGTATCAGAAAGCAAGCAGAACAAGCCATGCAAAGCTAGCTAATAAGCAGTATTCCATCATTTCTGCTTCAGTTCCTGCCTCCAGATTGCTGCAAGGCTTCCCTTGATGTTGAAGTATAAAATTCTAGTCAAATTAACCCTTTTCTCCTAAGCTGCTTTTGGAAAGTGTTTTATTATGACAACAAAATGCAAATTAGGACAGTTTCTAAACAGAAGGTGGCAGTCACTTTAAATCAGAAGGTTATGTTCTTACAGGACTTTAGTGTTACCCCTCTGGGGTAACTATACAAATACAGAAAACATTGTTGACTTAAATCCTGTGATAATCACTAAATCATTAGGACACTTGGAATCTTCCCTGAAGTGTAAAGACCTCAGGCCATTTGTTCTTCCTTTCCTTCGTGGAATCAAGAAAATCCTAGTTAGAAAAACACCCATGTTAAGGCTGGGTTTTCAACATTCTCCAGTATTTGAGCAATTGTTTAACTTCAACACTACATATTGGTGAGGGCAAATAAAATTTAAAAAGTAAGAGCAAGATGAGTAATTAGTATTAGTTGCTCTTTTTTTCCCCACAAACAGCTCATATTGAAAAAACATGTCATCACAGAAGCTGATTGTACACCAACAACTTTTTTTGAATGTTATCAATTTTATATTTACAGAAAAAAATGAACATCATTTTATTTTGTAAAAGATGATTAATTTGGGGAAACAGCTCTTCTTAAGGAGATAAAATTGCATGGTTTTTGGCTTTTTTGTGGCTTTCTGATTCTGATGTGGATTGCTTTCACTTGGCCCTGCTTCCTGACATGAAATGAATCTTGCAGATGAAGCAGCCATGTGGTCTGTGAGGCTCAGATATCATATGTTGTCTTGTAATTGCTGTTAATAGCAGCCCCTCATTGGGTCTTAGTTTTTTATCACTTGCCACATTTGTACTGAAATTTCAGATTATAGCACCATAAAAATCATAGCATGTGATTATGAAACATAACTATGATTGTGAAACCATTTGCCTCCTTTTCTAGTAGCAGTGTAGTCCGGTGGAAGAGAATATAGCAGACAACCAGTCCTATCTAAGACTATATGTCTTTTTGCCTGAAGCAAAGTCTGAATTAACATGTAATTCAGGCATAAGCCACAGGCCAATAATAGATTTTCACTTTTCTAACTTAAAATGATAAGATTATTTTCATATAATTACTGTAAAAACTAAAGTGTGTCTGGACTTACAAAACTTTAGAATGCTTTGTTCTTGCTAATAGTAGCAGTAATTTAAAAATCATTCACTTTGTTTGCTCTCCAATCTTAATATCCCCACCCATGAGGGTTGATTTTTATAAGTATTAAATAAAGGTTTATTCATAGACTGTTTAGTGTAACATGACTGCATTCCTTCTTTGTAAAGAGTTTCACTCTAAGATGGAACTTAGAGTTTCACAGTCTCGGGCAGTTTTAGTCTCAAAATAACCACATGGCACATGAATTGAAACGTACATCTCCTCAAAGTGCAAAAGGGACTTCCTTAGTTTCATGGTCACTGACTAGAATCCTGTGCATTTTTTGTTTTTGTGTGTTTTGTTTTTGTTTGTTTTGGTTCTTATGTCTGTTTGCTGAAAACCTCTCATTAAGTAGCTCATCATTATGTAGCCAGGGCCAGTCCAGAACTCAGAGACTTTCCACCTCCCTCCACTTCCCAGGTATTGGGGTCAAAGGATCAAGTGCTTATCTCTCCTAAGTCTTCTTCTTGCCTTCCAGACTTTGTCTTCCTACTTGGATAATGAGCAAAGTTTGCTAATGTGTCTGAGAAAGGTTCTGCACTGCTGGAACTCGATGAGCTTATGGGAAAATCAACACTCCCAAATGTTCAGCTCAGTATATGGGGGTATAGTAAGCTATACTGTGATCCACTTGCAAGACATTTCTCAATTATTTCCAATTCTGGACATGGTTCCTGTTACTTTCTAACCTCAGTTCAAGGTCAGTTTGGAAACTTTTGGCTGTGAGCAGCATGCTGGCAGCATCTCATTGTTTGCATGTGTTCTAGTGAAAGGGTGGAGGATGTGAGGGGCATGGGGGCTTCTCTGTGCAGACTCATCTGGAATGGATTTGATGTACATGCTATAGCAGGAATGTGGTCCTATCAAAAATAAATGTGAGAAGGGGATGCTCCACATTTAGCACTCAGTGTTCTTCAGGATAGCTAATGGCTCTCTTCATTAGCCAAAGCTAAACTGGGACATGAATAAGCTAAACTACCCATAAGAATGATCTTTTCTACAATTAGAGGCCTTTTTTTTTTGTTTGTTTTTCGAGACAGGTTTTGCTGTAGTTTTAGATCCACCTGCCTCTGCCTTCCAAGTGCTGAGATTAAAGGCATACGCCACCACCTCCCAGCTCAATTAGAGCCTTTTGACATGAAAATGAATTTGTATTTTCACATATAATAAATAATGTGCATTTTAGAATCTAAATTCATTTCTATTTTAATTCTCCAATTTACCCTAACTTTGAGATTTTTGTCTATTTTTTCTCACAATGGAATCACATTGACTCATATTTACAAAGTATTTGGTTTTTCCATTTCATAGTTCATATCACCTACACCCTGCTATTTCCCTCCCACTCTCATGGCTCCTTTATACTTTTCTGGTTCCTGTGTTAACTCCATCCTGGATACTCACATCTGAAGTTAGGACCACAGCAGAGAGAACATATGATGCTCGTCTTCCGAAGCAGAAGTTACTTTACTCATTATAATACTTTCTATGTCCTTCCATTTACCAATAAACGTCATTGAAAATGGAAGTCACAAAATAATTCCACATCAGTTCATAATTATGAATAATAAAAGAGTTATTTATTTAAGGGAAAAACTTATAGATCACTGTCCTAGATAACAGTCCTCTGCACAAACAGGAACAGAGTCTAGCAGCCAGAAGCAGGAGCCAGAAGCAAGAGAGTGGGCACACACTTTACAACTGCTTTTAGAGTATCAGAGACCATGCCCAAATGTGGCTGGTATCTTAAAGGCTATTGGCTGAAAGAGTGGAATGTACTCTAACAGCACTTCATGATATCACTTTTCTTTAAAGATGTTTATGTACCATGTTTCATTTATCCATCCATCTGTTGAAGGAAATTTTAGTTGTTTACATTTCCTGGCTGATATTAATTGAATAGAGCAACAATAAACATTGCTGAGCAAGAACCTATCAAGTAGTTAGGGCATATGCCGAGGAGTGCTATAGCTAGGTCATATGGTAGGTTTATTTCCAGTTTTTTGAGGATTCTCTATAATGATGTCCAGGGTGGCTACACCAATTTGTTTACTCACTAAAACTAAATGAGGATTCCTCTTTCCCTACAACTTTGCCAGTATCTGTTGTTTGTTTTCTTAATATTAGCCATTCTGATTGGGGTGAAGAGAAATCTTAGCAATCTTTAAAAAGTACTTCGTAGTTAATGACCAATAGATTCCTGGATTATTAGCATTTTTAAAGCATGTCAACATAAATAAAATTTCATTTCCTTAAGTTTTCCACTAACTGCACATGTGAGTTACTGGAATATGAATGGAATAATTATGATTTATATAGGTTTGGATTTTTTGACAAGATGGCACTATATAGCCCTTGCTCACCAGATGCTCAGTGTGTCCCTCAATCTTTGAGCTTGCAGCAGTCTTCCTGCTCCACTTTCCAGATGGTAAGATTGTAGGTATGCACTACCATATCTAACTAGAAAAAGATAATTATAATTCAGTCTATAGAATAATAATGGGGAGTACCTATTAATGGTAATAAAAATTATAGTTTTATTTAATTAATCCTTTACTATATAATTCTCTCCTTATTTTTTCATTGGTATCCTAACAATTACCCGAAGAGGATAATTACATTATATTTTATTGTTTCATGTGATCTCATGTGAGTCATAAGGAAACAAAACAGTTTTTTAAGGTGATATAACTATTTAAGAATGTTATTAAACTCTTGAACTTTGAGTTCAGATAATATTACAGAAGAAGAAGAAAGACTGTAAGAAACAGAAGATCGGGGAGATTATTTCTCCCAGTAAGATCAATAGCTATACCTATAAAGTCTCACAGACATGACCAAAGCAAGGACAACACAATGAGCATGCCAAACCACACAGTAAAAAGCCCACAGCCTTCAACCTGAACAAATAACTATAGGCAACTGAGAAAAGCTGGGAGGAATAGAGGTAGTCTATTCCTACCTAGGAAAGAACAAAACTGATGCTCCAGTATCAAAGTACCATGTGAAAATCACACATGCAAATAACATTATATGAACAAAAAAGTTATATTTAGTATATATATATATGTTTATAAAAATATGTGTATAGAATAACAATTGATGAAAACAGAGGCCTTCAATTTGGAGAAAGTATGGAGGAGTATATGGAAAGGTTTGGAGGGAGGAAAAAGAAGGAAGAAACATAATTAAAATAAAATCTCAAAAATGAACAAGCAAAAAAGAATGATATTAGAATCCAATATTTTAGTCTGACTTCAGATCATGTGCTTTTATTAACTCATGAGCCTCGATCCAGAATGGGGAACAATGCCTCTTTTCCAGAAAGGTGACACACCGAACTTGAAGGATAGAAGCTAGCAAGATTTTTTTGGAATAGAAAACAAAGGGCTTGAAGAAGAGTGTTTTAGGAAAAAAGAAATGAATAGAGTCTGAAAAAGGACAAAGAACCTGCAGAATCGACACCAGAAGTAGGCCAGTCATTCCCGATTCAACACTATGAGAAAAGAAAGTGAAGAACAAAACAGAAAGTTTACTGATGACATGAGTCTCTCAGGGCCCATAGGAGAGTGGGAAGAGTTTACAATTAAGACCCTTCAGATTGGATCAAGGCATACTCAATGAGACTGAGCCCTTGCCTGACACTGTAAACAAGGTCAAGAACCTGAGACTAGACAGGCCACAGTCCAGGAGAAAATACCACTATTATTTTGCTAAATTGCGCAGGTTCTCAACCTGTTGGTTGAGGCACCTTTGTGGGTTGAACTACCCTTTCACGTGACCTAAGAGCATTGGAAAACAAGATATTTTACTCCATAGTATCAAATTACAGTTATGAAGTAACAATGGAATAATCTGTTTATCAATAATACATGAGTAACTGTACTAGAAGGTTGTAGCATTAGGAAGGTTGAGAACCACTGTGCTAAAGGAACATAGCAATAAAATGGCTTCTACTGACATACTCAGCCCTCATCAGTGAAGTTTCTTTCTTTCAGAGGTCCACTACTGGGCAATGTGCAGAGAGTGAGTGACTTTGGTGCACTCAGTCCTAAGTGTACTGTTTTCACTGAAGCCCTCCCCTCAAGTGATGTGAGAGTCCCCTCTGTATGCTGCTTTCTTTGGTTAATGAATAAAGAAACTGCTTTGGGCCTGATAGGGCAGAACTTAGGTAGGCACAGAAGAGAGAACTGAATTCTGGGAGGAAGAAAGCAGAGTCAGGGAGAAGCTATGGATCCTCCACCTGAGATGGACACTGGTTAGAATCTTTCCCAGTAAGCCACTGCCACATGGAGATATACAGATTAATAGAAATGGGTTGTAAGAATTAGCCAGTAAAAAACTAGAGCTAATGGGCCAAGCAGTGTTTTAATGAATACAATTTCTGTGTAGTTATTTTGGGGCTAAGCTAGCTGGATTGCCGGCAAGAACAAGCAGCCTCTCTGTACAACACTCAAGGCTCAGGAAACTATGTGGAAGAGGGGCAGAAGCAGTGAACACCTCTAAAGAGAGAACATCTTCCAAATATAACAGGGCTGGATCACATACAAACTCACAGAGACTGTGATAGATGCATAAGACCTGCACAGGTTCAAGCCAGAAAAATCCCACCACTGAGAAAGGGAAGCAGACACAAAATACCTCCCCTAAGCAAAAGCTATTTGCAATTTTGATATGTAATAGTAAAGGGAACATGAGTTTTCTTCAATAGAATGATACTGAAAATGGCAACTATACCCAAGGGCAGGCCCATGCCCACAGTAGTTAACCTGGGGCTCCATATGTTTTTATGCGATTTTCATTTTGTTTGTTATTTTTTTTTTGTCTCATTGGGTTTTGTTTATTTGGTTTTGTTTTGTTTGGAGGTTGTAATTTTTAGTTTGGAGTTTTTTGAAAAAAAGAAAGAACATTAAGTTGGGTGGATAAAGAGGAGGAGAAGACCAGGCAGAAGCTAGGAGAGGGGAAAGAGTACTATCAAAATAAAATGTATGAATTTTATAAAAAAATATTAAGATCCGTAGAATGATGAAGATGGAGTATAGAGGAGTACATACATTTTCATTTAATTGCGTGTGGGGAATAAATTAGGTACAAGACAAAGAGACATTATGGAACCTGCTATATACTCCAGTAATCCCCGCTCCGAATAAGGAAACAGAGAAAGATTAGGAATTTGTTAAACATAATTACAGTAACAGAGATAAGAGCATAGCTGAAAACCAAAATCTCCAAGAAAGGAGAGAGTCATACAGTGAAGGAAACTTGAAAGACAGAGCAGATGAGACCAAGTCTAAGGATCCAAATAGGCAACTGTGACAATTGCAGTTGTAATTCCCAAAGAGTCAAAAAAAAATTTTTATTGAAGGAAGATGCTGACGATTGATTTGAAAATGGAACAAAAGTAGAAAACTATTTTAGGTTTTTCTGAACTCAACTCAAATGTAACTTTTCTGACACTGTTTCCTAACAGCTAGGAGGCTTAGATAATTGCTGAGTAAGTGCACATTAATGTGAGAAAATAAGTCCACTTCCATTAGGCAGCATTATATAATGAATTCTCCTCTGTCAGAGTCCTACACTGAATAACAAAAAATCTTGGTGTCACTATCTACACCATAGAGATAAAACTCTTATTTTCATGTCATGACCCCCTCACACAGGGTGTGACCCTCATGTTAGAATTGATCGTTTTATGTCTACAGAAGCCAGATTCTCCTTGGGTCAGAGCCAGCCTCAAATGAACTCGCAGCACTGTCACGTCAGGTTGCTGAGAGTACTACTCTTGAATTTTGTGGAATACACTTTAAAGCTCAGCACTCCATGAAGCTCAGGAATTCTCAATGGGATTCTGTGAAGGCTATTTATATTAGAAGCATAATTAGTTCACTTCTCTACGGAAAAAAAAAAACTTGTAAGGTGTGCTTTCTAGTTTTTGGTATAATTAATCATGGGAAAGCTTACCTATTATTTTATTCAGAGTCATGAGAAGAGATGATTGACAACTTATTTCAGTGATTTCGGAGATGTGGAACCAGAATAAGACAGTATTCCTCAGTATGATTTTATAATGAGCCAAGTGAAAACTGGCAAAATGGGGGTGAGGAGACAGAGAGATGGTTAAGTGGTTAATAGCACTGACTGCTCTTCCAGAGGACATGGGTTTAATTCTCAGCAACCACATGGCAGCCCACAACCATTGATAATTCTATTTCCAGGAGATACAATGAACTCCACTGCCCTCTTCAGGCATTGCACACATACAATACATTACAAACAAAATGTCCATACACATAACATAAGTCTCAAAAATTCTTTTGTAATTTGGGTTAGGATCAAGGAAGTCAGAAAAAAACAACAGGGCTACACAAAAATAAATAACCTGCATCCATATTCACTTTTTATATTCAAGGTATTGCCTTACTCACTTTCAAACACACCCAATGCTGCATGCTTTCTCAAGTTTCCAATGGTGCTAATTTTCTAACTATAAACATAATTGACCTACTGAAACATACAAGGAACTTCCAAAGCATCAAGCTAATTTAAGAGGAATACAGGACCAGTTTCATCAGTGAGATTTTCATTAGTTACTCAATACAGTGATTCACACATTTAACCAACAGGCATAACTTTTGCTTCAGATAAAAGCCTAATGATTTTTCTGTATATATGTATAAGTATATTCACACGGACACAACTTTGTTACTTTTCTGAATGTATTTAGACGCCATTGTTTTTCCCCTAAGGGAATAAACTTTCTCTACAGGTGAACTTATTCTCATAGAGTGATCAATGATACTAGACCATTTAGCTGTAATTACTCATTCTCCCCAAATGTTTTCCGGTAAGCTTAGAGATCTATACCCTCTTTGCAATAAGATCCATAAGAGAAAGCTTTTAGGAGTCACTGAAACTGAGTATGACATTTTAAAAGAAGACATACAAAAAACTTGGAGATTGCGAGCGATTCTGATACTTATCAAGTAAGAGAAGCTGTATGGAACTTCAAAGACTATATAGTTACAAAGAACTAGACACTACCACTAAAGAGCAGTAGAGATGAAAACCAGATGCTAGATTTCTGTTACAGAAATAGTTTATTACATGCCAAAGAATATAAAAGAATTGAGTTTTTATTAAAAATATTCTGTAAGAAATGAGTTTCTAGACTCTGTTTTGCCTTTGTGATCTTATGCATGGTATTTGTATAAGGCATATATAATTTGAGCAAACAATAAAGCACACAGGAGGAAGCATTCTTTTATTTCCAAAATAATGTGTTGGATTAAAAGCTTTACATATCTTTATAAGAACTTGCATTATAATTTTCTCCACATAAATTTCATTTACATATGTAAAGCAGTAGTTTGCAAGACAAAAATAAACTCAACCCCCATGAACTGTTTGCACTGCCAGAGATAATATATTTCAATGTAAACTGGATTTCTCCAAAAATTGATCAAGTTTGAGCCAAAATAAGACAACTATGGTCAATGGTTTTTATACAAAAAGCAAAGTGGCTCACATCTCTGCCCTCAAGAAGAGACAAAGGGATTCTCAGTCTTTCATGGCTCTCTTACCCTCTTTCAAAGAGCCTTCTCTAACTAAACGACATTTTTTTTTTTTACCATTTTCTGGATAGTAATAGTATGTCACTTTATTCTCTATTCTCACTTAATTCTTCATTAAAAGAGTAGGGAGTGGTTCCCACACATCAAGTAGTATCTGCCTGCCACTACCATGATGACAAAGCAGGCACAAAAATTAGAAGAAATGTCAGTTACTTTGCAATAATCTGTTTCCTATAAGGCAGACAGCAGCAGCATAAAAGTTCTGCATCTATCCTGAACTGTTGACAGTAA